>NC_065409.1:5785378-6101855 GCF_024362695.1 Pectinophora gossypiella
ATGTACTACTACTACTCATATTCAAATAACTGCCAAAACGGCAATTAATTTGAATGATTATGACAGACAAAAGTTAACGACACAAAAGAACTTAAGTTTAATAAAAAAAAAGTCATAAATATTTACAAGTCAACGCATGCATGGCCACAAGGCAGATTAAATTGACGTCAAATGCTCAATCGGAACTGGTGACAACTACTAGGGTAACATGAAAGGCCGGAGCTGAGACGAAAGCGGGGAATGTCGCGCGTTTGTCTCTCGCTTTTATTGTCACGTTGGTAGCGCGCGCTCTCTACGCGCCAACGGAACTGTATTCTCTTAGTTCGTTGTTCTTTTTTCAAAAAGATTAACGACGTCATTTGTTTCCCGCAGTAATTCATTCAGCCAGGAATATTTTTAATTTAAAAAGTGTATCATCGTGTCTATTCTTTTTGAGGTTTGTTTTATATATTATTTTGCGTTTATATAATTTATTAGGTAGATTAGTCATTTTGTAAATCGGTTTCTTGGAATCTCGCTAAATTGTATAGAGAGGGGATTCGCGGTGGGTGGGCGTTGGTTCATTATTGTCAATGGGAGGCGTTAATTTATGGACGTCATTCTCAACTTGTTTTTGTGTTTATTTTTTGTTAAATAACTTATTACTATAAAGGGTTTATAAAGAAGCTGCTTTTGTTTGTCAGACTTATCTGGCAACAAACGACTGTATAATGCAGCCTGTCTAATCTTAGCGCCAGGTTACGTTTATCTAAGCCACTTATTTGATAAAAACATCTCTATTAAACCTTTTCCTTTCTTACGAAACTGGAAAAAACTTCATAAGCCTTTGAATTCCGGTAATCCGGGTCTTGGGTAGAGCGTCGTCGACTTATCAAAAGTTTGAAGCCATCGCAAACAAGAGACCACAGCTAAACATCTGCTGTTTTCTCAGGAACGTGCCAAGTTACCCTAATCTCCTACCAGTACAAAGGAAACCATGCGGTGTTTAGACGAGGACAACGATATCAGATACCGTTAGGAAAGAAAGGGACAAACGCTACACCGGAACATTACACAAGCCGTCTCGGTTGACGGAGCCCGAACAAAATGAATGGCTCAGGAGCCGATTAAAATGCGCCGTAACATCGGAATGAATGAAAATAATAAAAAACGCTGTAATTGCGTAACACGAGGCCAGCGGGAAGTTGAAAGGGAAGACGATGATCACTGCAAAAACTCAGGGACGACAATTAATAGTCACACCACTATGACGCTGTGGAAATTCTAAGAAGCTGCAAGATTATATCAATTAATTCTAATAATAAGAAGTACAGTTAAAAAAAGACATTAGGTAGAAAAATAAATTGCAATAAGTGCAACAAGTGAATCAATGTAGACAGACCGAAAACCAATAGCCTACAGAAACCCACACCTATTCTGAAAAAATGCCTTTACCTTCGACACGACAGAGTCAAACGAGAGAGTTACTATTTAATCCAACGGCAAAAATAATCAAATGAAAGACTAAATACTGTAACAGGAAAAAATACATCATCTTGGTGACTGATAACAATAATAATAAGAGAAGAAGAGAAGCTCGTGCTATCCTCGACATAGACAATTGGGTCGTTTACTAACTTCAAGGTAAACTATGAAATTCTGATTACTAAATAAAGATGGATCTAAAATTAACGAAAACCATTTTGCTTATCATCAAGATGATGATTATTATTTATGAATTTTCATCAAGAAAAACGCAATAATAAGTCCGACATTTTAACACATTTCTCTATGACTGATGAATTTTGTGTTATGACGTTTAGTAAAAATTTACTGATTTGACTAGTTGGAAACTAGCCTATTGAGCAAGATTAACAAACAGTACTCCGACAGGTACATTACTTATTTTAGCAACACAAAAAATATTTATAAACGTTTGGAAACATCTGCGACACATCACTATGTTAATCCTCAAGGGAGGTAATCAGCAGCTCCACGTGCACTTATCTGAGAACTGTGTTGACTTTATAAATAGGTAGATAAACTCGTGCAATGTTGTTACATGCTCTTTAAAAAAATACGCAAGAAGCACGTACAAAACAACAATATATGAAAGTGTTGGTAAAGGAATGAGGTTAAAGGTATGCATTGAATACCGTAAGTCAGGCAGACGGAAGATATCTCGGCTTAGTAATCTCCGTGAGTGGTACGGATTGACCATTACATGAACTACTTATATGTATACTGTCTCGTGTGGCTGCGGACAATAAAATGGCCATAATAATCGCCTACCTCTGGTAAGACACGGCATCGAAAGAAAAAGATTGGATACTTGAGTCAAAAGTCCATAAACTGTTAATATTGGTGATAATAAAGTAAAATGAATAAAAATAATTTAAAACGGAAAATATGTTGAATCAAATCTGCTTAAACATTGCTGAAACTTAAAAAGAAATACCACCCCTGTATAATCTCTAACTAAAAAATCTAATAACAATGTTTCTATGAGAGATTACCACAGTCTCTGAAAGTTTAAAATTATATATATAGTCGATTGAAATCGGAGTTTGATAAGTCACAACGTCTGTGGACGAATGGCTTTGGACTTGAATGTAGGTACCTAGGTATATGTCATTAAGGACCGGACAATCATAATGCATTACGGTAGCATAAGGTATTATTTTGTATTAGCAATTTATAAGATATTGAGCCGGGTAGGTGACACGATTCATTTATAAAACCCGTCATAGAAGAAAAAAAATAACGAAAGAGAGGAAGGGGTAGACCTAGGAGAACATTTATGAAACAAATAAAAGAGAAGGTGCAGGTCGTGTCGTATCAGGAGGTGAAGGATTTGGCAGAAAGAGAGGAATGGCGATTACTCCACCGACAAGCTCACCTCGTAAATAAAGAGGGTGAATGTCACGTGGTAAACTTTTACAAAATGAAATGTGAAGACAATGTACTTATCCTCGCCTTATAGTGGAAACCACATATGTGCCATTTTGAAAAAGCATAGTAAACCGTTAGTCTCATTAAATGTCAAATATGTAAGTGCGACAGGGTTCTAAAGTGGGTACATGATATTGCTCATGACTGTACAGCTACTTCTCACATACCGTTCGTCATATTTGCCCTCATTGAGTTTTATTAACAAAACAAAACCTCGCAATAGACAAGCTAGTTTGTGTGATGCTCCTGGGCGGACCACATTTCAATACACAATTTCTAATTATAACAATAAAATCCACCTAAAATGTACCCTTCACGTGTACACCAAGATATAAATAGTATATCAAAGCATTGTAAAAGAAAATGAACGTCAAAAGGGGTCATACCAGGGAGTATATCTCCGCAGCTGCGCTACCGTGAGTCTCAGAGATTATAGTATGTACCTAATCAAGCAATAAGAACATAGAAAAAAAGTTCGTAAACTCTACACCTTTACGAAGTATCTCCTATGCTCCAATCTTGTTCAACTAAGCGTTGTTACAAACAACAAATCTAGTATTATTTGTGTATTAAAATAAAACTACTAAGTATTTCAGTCTCTTATATTTACTTGTTTTTCTTCAAGTAAACCGCAATTATTAAAATATAAACAAATCAAAGGGGTCCGGCCAGAGTATCCAATTGTAAATAATCTGTTTACAAAGAAAGGTAACGTACGTAACGTTACCTTTCTTTGTAAACAGATCAGAACAGAAAAATCTTTCTTTATAAAAAAATAAACTCATAAGCTTCCGTGTAAACAGCATCCTAGTCGACATACAACAGAGTACCTAGTGAATATTTATAACCGCGACGACAGGGCTATTAGCATGTCTATCTATCATTGAAGATCGCAGGAACATGCACGGCATACCGCAGACTAGTGACGGGAAGTCTGATTACCTATGTTAAAAAGCGGGACAGGTGTTGTAAGTCGGTCTTGCTCACACGGACGTTGCAGACTGTTCAGTGGATCACCCGGTTGTCCGAAAGTAAGTTGATCTGTCCTTCGAAGGGCATATTCTTCAATCAGTCGGTCCCGGCTACAATTTACTTAAGTAAGTAGGTATGTAGTCATTACATGAACCAAGTTAGGGGTCTATCTGGAACCTTGATACTAATGTTAACGAGGTCGATCATCGACATCGCAATCTAAACGAGCGAAGAACTGATAAAATAATTTGCGTAAACGACAAAACCGGGACATTCAACGTCTCCCGCAAACTTTGAGCGACTCTCCTAAGACATCCCGCGCAAACCACCGCGCAGGACACAGTCCTAGGAACGCTACGTAGAGCGCACCGCGAAATTCTCGCGGTAATAATATCGTCGAGCAAATATAGTATAGTGTAAAATACAGTGTAAAATAGTTTTGTAAAAAAATAAATAAAATAGGACTGATTAAAACGCGAGATGGTACAATAATTATGGTTTTAAAACTTTTATTCGGTAACTGTGCTTTTTCTGACTGTGTATGACGTTCTTTTGTAATAAATAATTTGTTTCTATCAAATTAAAAGGCATGGAACAATAAGTAGTGATTTAAAACTTTTATTCGCGAAAGGGCAACTTCGCCGAAAAGAAAACTAGACACTGTGCTTTTTCTGACTGTCTATGGCGTTCTTTTCTTTTGTACTTAATAAATAATTTGTTCCCTTCAAATTATAGGGTATTTAAAGTTCATTTGCATCATTGTTTCTTTTTATGAATCGTTTCAAAGTTTCATGGTGGTTTCGCGTTTGGTCGCGTTGTACAGGATCGCTGTTGATAGTTGACTGAGAGAAATTCTGTACCGTCGGTGAAAAGTAATACAAGTCCAAAATTCAAGTTTTGAGAAAATCGAGTTTAAAGTTAAAAATATTCTAGCTCGCGACTTATAAGGAATAATGGAACAGAAGTTAGATGTGTCGATAGGTGATGATGGAAGGTTTCTTTTTTAATATTTAGTTATATTTAGAACCTAAACAGAAATGGTAGAGGATCAAAATAAATTACATGTATCAGTTGACACCAACTTTTATATTGTGTAAATTGATACAAGTCTACTTATACCTTTTTACACACATAACTATAAAAAAGTCATCGTTGATATATCATATTTCAATTATTAATTTTACAGTCTTATTCTACAAAAAACAAAATGTCTTGGAAGAAAGTTTATTTCATAATGTTGTAGAAAGGTAAAATTCTATTTATTTTCTTTAAAAAGTAAAGAAACGTAACTTATATCAATTGACACAAACGATAAACTATAACGAATTTGTGTCAAGTGGTTTAACATGACTTATTTTTTCGGTTTTATTGTGTAAAATGATACATGTTTTTACGAATTTCTAATAATAAATACATATAAAGATGGTACACGTATATATAGTGTAAGGTGACGATAATAAGATATTTTTGTTATGATTTTACTCTCAAAACTCATAAATAACCGGTCAAAACCACCACTGCTGCCCACTACAAACACATTTTGTCCACTACACTACGCCCCTAATCAAAACCACTTTTGGTTCATTTTTGCAGTCAAAATCTTACAAATTCAATTATGATAATATTTCCACCCCCAACAAATGAAGGTAAGAGGAATCATATTAAGACTAGTCATTAGGAATGTTTCGGGCTAGCCTGGCAGTATGGCCTGGAGATAAAGGTGATGTACCTACGTACTTTTAAACCAAAATCACACAAACCGGTAAGTGTTACTTCTTTCTTGCTGAAACTATTTAAAAGATCACAACTCATTCCACAATCAAAATCCCCTAAAGTAAAATTCGATATTTCGAATTATCAAAATTCCCGGTCTAATGGTAGCCCGCAACATTGACAGAACGATAAACGGAGTCGAATCAATGTTGACGATGAGAATAGGTAGTGAAAATGAAGATCATTGGTTCACCTCCAAACCTATAGGTTACACAGGGCTATCCTCAGACCATGACCATGACCACCATGGACCATGGTCTGTTATGGTTAAGCTAAATGAGCTCGTTTCCGCAAAACTCTACACGTAAGCACACGTGGGGGACTTTCCGCGTATCCTCGCGTATGGTGACACTATTGTGAAGTGGGAAAACTTCCCACTATATCATCATCATCCTCCTGCCCTTATCTCACTCTAGGTGGGGTCGGCACAACATGTATGGGCAAATGTCCCATCTTCTTCTTCTTCTATCGTGTGGATTGTGAGGTGAATTACCAACCCCATCAACCCTGGTGTCAGGGTTATAACTGAGCCGCCATAGGCCCCTGACTTGACTCAATGAATACTCGAATGTCCCATATGTAATGTTATTTTAATGGGCTCAGTTTTCCGCATAAACACAAGTGGTCCATTATGCGTGCTTTTATTGACTATGTAAGCCAACTAACTCCTTTCAGAAGCTCAAATACCTCCTGGGATTTTTACAAACTTTGTGACCTGGTTTAATTAAGGGGTTGTGCCCGTAGTGTCGCCAATTATTTATTCTAATCTAATCTATCCTACAAGATCCCACTGCTGGGCAAAGGCCTCCCCTTCCTCTTTCCATTTTTCACAGTCCTGTGCGTAATTCTCTCTTATGTAATCAAAATACAGAAAACAAATATTACTTATGGTGCTCAAGAGTTCAGAGCAGTTATTCCCTTTATAAAAATGAGGAAGCTCGATAAATTTACACCATTCAACGTGTTTGAGAAACTGGTAATCTTCTCTTGAGAAGATGTGGCAGATCCCGATGCTGCCGATGCCGAGCTGTCATCTACGGCTGTGTAGGTTCAAAAATACCACTACCGGCGCTTGCATAAAAGATCTAACCAGCGTGTATTGAATGGCTTGCATATTAATTGGAGCTCGATAATATTTGGAGCCATTATTTCACGTCTACAACCTGCTTAGCAATGAAGGCAGCGTTCAATCTGCCACCGCTTAACCTGCATGTAATCTAGAAAACTATGTAAAACAGCTATGCTTCGAGCTAAGGGAAGGAGACTAACGACAGTTATGACAAATCTCAAATACCTCTTGACTAACCCTGCCATGGTGATAACGACGCCATGATCAGGACCCACAACTTATTGAGGTACTGTAATTAAGTACTACAAGGTGGTTATAGCAGAAAGAGAAAAAACACGGTTTGGTCTGAAGTACTAACTTAACCTTTACCCATTCGCAATGCGGATCAGATATGGTTTGCTGTGGTTCTAGACAAAATGTCTTCCCATAGACAGGTTTATGCGGAGGTCACCCTAGGATACACACTGGTGGCGCATGGAATCGAACTTGTATGTATCATTATACACGACACGTTATTGATATCTAAGATCGTATTTTCTGAAATATTTTGATATATATTAATTTATATTACTTTTCACGAAAAAATAAATTTGGTGTTTGATGTTACAACTAAAATTATATCATTAAACACGGACTGTGAGAATTCAAGGATTGCGTGTATTTTAATATATGTTGAGTTGCATTTACTTACACCAAAATATTTAGTGAAAATCTTCATTTCACTTTAATGCAAGTTAAGATGAATTATGTTACACGTGTTATAACAGCATGAATCCTTCACAAACAGTACTTATATCACTAGACACAAAAATTATCTCCGTATTTATAATAGCTACAGTTACGAGAATTAGACAGAAAGAAAGAGAATTTTTTGAACATGAAGTGTGTGCTAATAACTCAAAAGTGATACAACTCGAGTTGTATTACTTTTCACCGACGGTACAGAATTGTTATTTTAGCAATTTTGTCTGGCGGTTGGCTACCTGATCTGCTTTAAATTTTTTCGTAGATAGGTAATAAACGAGGGTACTTGTACTATAAATGTATTATTGTAATAGACAATAAGTTAACTTAGAAAATAGAACATTTGTTTTATATCCTCAATGTTCGCAACTTCTCAAGTTACACGTCTGCAGATGATGCTTATAACTGAGGGAGAAAGAAGATAAACAAGTTTTTGTTGAAAACTGATTTCCAGAATGCATTGGTATCTGGCAAATATGCGTTTGAAAAGTATATGAGTCACCTTCATCGCTCGTGGTAAAACAAAAGACATCTAATATAAATAAATAGTAAACTTCATTCACCCAGTCATAGTAATGGTTCTAAGGTCTAACGTACCATTTCCAGAAAATGACCTACAGTAATATTTTCATGTAATAGGCTTAATTGGGCCTCAAGTATAAATTCGTCGTTTGTTATAACCTACGTCGCTTTGGTGTGCGCTTGGTATCTGCGTCTTTTTTGAATGCCGCGATTAGATCAAGCAGGCTTCTATTAAGTATATTTTTTTATTATTCTACTGAGTGTAGTGTAAAAACTTTCCACATAATTATTAGTTCGGTCTCTTTCTGCAAAAACCGACCACAAAAGTATGTTTTCTGGGTTAAAGAGGGTGAATTAGCTCAGGTGAATTAAGTTTACGAAGGGATTTTTACTGATCAAAAGGTTCAATACTTCGGTGAATAAACTTAAAAAAATTAATGCAACCAGGTGAATAAGGTGAATAAAGTTTTTCAAATGTAAATAATGCACCCTGGTGATTAAAGATTACTAAAAGTTTGTTTAATGCACTTAGGTGAATTAGCTCAGGTGAATTAAGTTTACGAAGGGGCAACTTCTCAAGTTACACGACTGCAAATGATGCTTATGACTGAGGGAGAAAGAAGATAAACAAGTTTTTGTTGAAAATCAGAATGCATTGTTATCTGGCAAATATGCGTTTTAAAAGTGTATGAGTATTTTCTTCCTTAGTAGTAGTAGTAAGTAGTAAGGAAGATAGCTGTAGAGCTAGCTAAAGATGTTCTTTTCTTTTTTACCCGAGGTCTGTTTCTTTGTGGTCCTGATGCTTCTTAAAAGGGGAGTGTCGGTTCGAACTCCAGTACCGGACTTGCACGAATAAGTTACTAATTAATCTAAGTGCAGTTTTCACACACAGTTTGCTCGACCATTATAGAAGTCTATGAGACACGGCTCACCTATCACGTTGATCTAACAGAAAGCTCGGTGAGGTTTGGGTACTTAATGTAATTCCGGCCAAGTAGTTAATGCCATCTGCGGCAAATCTACAATAAGTCTCGTCAAAAAAAAAGATGGATGTAATTACTTCTGACTACCCCAATCGGGATATAGTCGTGAGCTTAATAACTCAAGATCAGTAGAAAAGCGCTTAGGAAAATGTAATAGTAGAATTCAACCTCTTCACGATTGTATGTGCTTTGCCGTGGGACTAATGGTGTCGGCAGAAGTTGGCAGGGTCGACGTCCGTGCAAGCGAGACGGACATACAACACTCCCCAAGCTAAAAAGGGACGCACGATGCTGATGGCAAATACGGTCGTAAAGCAAAACTCGGTTTGTGCTTTTTGTACAATTTAACTTGGGGAAATGCGCAGTCTATAAAGCTGGTTATAATAATGAAAGCCAATAAAATATGAAGTATGCCGATTAATTTAATTATGAAATTGCTACTGGGAACATTTTGAACCCACGATACCCCTGACGATACCCCTGGTGGTATCGTGAGTCTTTTAAAATTGGAATAACATAACATAACATAACCAGCCTATATACGTCCCACTGCTGGGCACAGTCCTCCCCTCAATCAACCAGAGGGGGTATGGAGCATACTCCACCACGCTGCTACAATGCGGGTTGGTGGAAAATTGGAATAATAAACATTTATGATTGACATTAGGTACCTAGGTAGTGTTTGTTTTGTGGTTAAGTGATTGTCGATCAGCTCTAAAGGCCTTATTTTTTTTTCTTGTCTGTCCAAGGTACACTGCGTGACCTCCTAAACCTAAACCCCATAATATTCCCCACAATGCAGGGTTAGCTGGAAGAGATCTCTTATAGAGATAAGCCCACCTTTTGTTTTATGTTTTCAGTGTTTGGTTTTTCCTTCTTATGTTTACAATAAAGAATTCAAGACTTAAACTTATTGTACTACCCAATCCATCGGCCCGATGCGTGGGGATCTGACAATACAATTGCGGTCCGGGCCTTGATTTAGCCATACATTTTATACCTACACCCGATACATGTAACCCGATCGGGTAGTGTAATAAAGCTTTAAAACAAGGTTTGACAATATCAGGCTCAATCATTAGAAAGGCATGTTAAAAAAAGAAAGGCGTTCTAGTAGCGCATTGGTAAATGGAGAGCTACCCAAACTAAATGGGACCCTATTTTTCGTGGTATCACCACACCAGGACACGTGACCGACGTGTCGCATGGGGACATACAAGCCATCAACTGATAGCCATACAATAGATTAAATCATCCAAACGAATAGATCCGCGCTCCCAATTTGTTTGACCAGACAAAGTAAAAAAGTAGTAAATACACATACATACATAAACTCACGCCTATTTCCCACCGGGGTAAGCAGAGACTATAGAATTCCATTTGCTTCCATCCTGACACACTTCTCTAAATAAGAACCTTTACTCACCTCTCCTCTACCTCTTCTCTACTTCTCTAAGTAGTAAATACTTATAAAAAAATACCTACGTATAAAAAGGGTTACAAATAAAAAAACGTATGTACATATCAATATACGTAAAACTAAGTTATGAAAAATAATAATAACAAATAAATACCAAAAACTGTAATAAATGTACAAGTTAAAATGAATTATTTATGATACAAACTAATTCATATTCATACATAACAATGACCTAAAATATACAATAGAAACTCATCAAAAACCCATTGAAAATAAACATAAAAATCAAATCAAAAGTAGAAGATACTAATAAAATTAAATGAAGAACAAAAATGTATGTATAAGTAGAATCATAAAAAAATAAAGTCTTTCGGAAAATAGCAACGTGCTGTCACTATTCTGTGTTGGAAATTTGAAGACCTCAGCCTTGCAAGTTGCAACGTTTCACAACACGCAATAAAGGACATCGACCAAAGTTGTATGGAACTTGGTCCAAATATCTAACGCGACCTATGTACCGAAATAGACTACTAAATACGGAGTAATAAATATTAAACCGTAGTCAAATATATGCTGTCAGTAAAAAGTTATGGCTAAATGAAAAATCAAGTTTTTTAACCTTTTCACGGGAAAATATTTTTTTATTAGGTCTCGGTGGTGGACATTTGGAACACATTTGGTCAATCTCCTTTATCACTCTCAGCACATGTCCACCGGAGAGCCAATTATATCATTCTTCGTTCTTCATGGCACAGTGGGTCCCCGGTCTTGACTTCTCCTCAAAAATTAAACAACTCCACCCAGATAAATTCAAGGATATCTAAGTTTCTTGATATAGCTACGCGTAGATATCTTTCGACGTGATGTACGGTTAGTCTGCCTACTGCTCCTGAAATATTTACCCCAGATCTAATAACATCCATTTATTACTAGTTACCAGTACTTGCACCAATGAGTTATTAATTTATCTTAAGTGCAGTTTTCACTAACAGTTGGCTTGACCATTATACACGGCGATACGGTTCGCCACCTATCACGTAGGTCTAACAGAAAGCTCTCCGTGAGGTGTGAGTAGGTAAGTACTTAGTTCATCTTGAGATGGATATACTCTGGCTACACCAATTTGGATATAGTCATGAGTTTGTTATGTTATCCTGGACAATTCAATATGCTTAAGGTTAATAATACCAAGCGTGATGAACCAACTGATGATACTCCAGTTCTGTGGTCCAGTGGTCCGGCGTAAGGATTAGGATCCGGAGGGACATTTCACAAGAATCTCTTAGTGATCAATAGTTTGGTTAGGACATTGCAGGCCGATCCGCCAATTGTCCGAAAGTAAAATTATCCGACTCCTATTTACATGAGTATGTAGTCATTATATGTATGAGTTATGTCAGGGCCCTTTGGAGGCTCAATAGTAATCTTGACACTAGGTGATGAGGTCGTTCATTGGAATTAAAAGGATCACTATACAGAGAATTTATCCGACTAATGTTTCAATTAGGCGCAAAAGTGTTCGGATCAGCATGGGTCCGTAATTTCTCAGTTATCCAGGTTCCACTTAACTAAGTTTCATTGTATATAATAAAAAAAAACCATTGCCTTGCGTAAACTCGAAAATAGCTCGATCGATTTTGATGAGATATTTTTTGAGTCCCTGGATAGGTTAGATTCACAATTGGGCCCAGTAGATGGTGCTGGAATCGGGCAGGACATCGTCTATCGGGTCCGCGCGTCTACAATAAAATCCCTTTAAAAGTTAAAAACTCTTTATTGAACTTAAAAATAGTAATATTACTTCATACTTATCATGGGCTGCATACCACATGTAATCTAATACTAACAACTCAAAAACGAATTTTTCGGGAAAAAGCGATTTGAAGGTTTGACAACAGTTCATAGTTTTAGTAGGGAGACAAACGAATCATACGCGATAAACTGTTTCTAAACAGCATCAAGAAATATTACGGTCTTACTAATCGGCAGAGAAAATATTGCTTGTAATTTTGTTTGTACACGATAATTCAAGAGACCAATTTTTGTGTTGTTAGAATTTTTTTGTTGGCTTTATGCGCGACATATCTTGTCTATAAAGCTAAATCGCGCCGCATCAATCATTCTTTATCTATAACAGTATCACGAAGGACCCATAACAGCTCTAACTTACGCGTAAAAAATTAAGGGAAATCAAATTTTTTGTTGTTTAACTTCTTATAAATAATAAAATCTACGAATAATCTTGTAACTTTGCTTATAAGTAAAAAAAATATGCTTAATATTGTTAACTCAAATGTCACTCTTTCGCACATAATAGGTTGTTACACTCCGGTAAATATTATGGCTTGATAAACTTGACAGCTGTTAGAAGAATACATTTTTCTGATACCTATCTTCTTTGCACTAAACTGTACCCTGTAGTCTATTTCTGACTCAAGCCATTGAAGCGATACCGACCCCGTCATTGTCGTCGACGATTTCTTTCATCATCGCTTATTGAGACATCATCCGGCCTGTTGTCTTAAATGTTTGTACCTGATGAGCGCCCTAAACGCTCCTCATTTGTCCCGCAAATTGGTTAATACCATCTGAGGCAAATCTAAAGTCACGTTAAAAAAGTATTTTTCTATTCTGCCAAATTAATCAAGCAATGTTAAACGGAATAAAAATATTAAAAATTAAGCTTATCATTAACATCATTTACCGATGTGTCTGTATCATTTACAAGTTCTGATGGTGTAAATTTCAAAGTCCAAGCGTGTGTGGTGGATACTGCTGCTTTGTTCGGTAGTCGGACGGTGAATTCTCCATCGATGATCTTCCACTGAAAAAGTTATCACAAATGCCAAACTGGGATCGCTACTAACATCATCATCTCCCTACCATTATCCCGTTTTTCACAGGGTCCACTTACCTAACCTGAAGATTTGACAGGTCCGGTGTATTACAGAAGCGTCTGCCCATCTGACCTTCCAAACCGCCAAGGGAAAACCAGCCCAACACAGGTTAGATCATATACTTACCTCCGAAAATGCATTTCTCAGGAATGTGGGTTTTCCTCACGATGTTTTCCTTCACCGCTGAGCACGTGATAAGCATTTATGATTCAAACATGAATTCGAAAACAAATTCGACAATCATTGGATTAGGCCTGCGCTGGATTCGAACCTGCGACTTCAAAGTGAGAGGCAAGCGTTCTACCAACTGGCTACCACGTACCACGTCTCCACAGCGACGGCGGATCGTTATTACTTACATTAGACTAAGTTGTTTGTGGATGAAGTCCGAAATAAATTATTAAATAAGTAAGTATATGTACGTATGGTGGCGCGATGTCCGTACTTCAATCAGTACTCAGATCTCACAGAATACCAGCGTCGCGGCTCACGCCGTGGCACTACACATGGGTAAGCTGACATGACATTTAATTTACGTATAAGTTTCTGTATCCGTTTTCCATGTTTCTATACAGAAAATATTTCGTGTGTGCGTTGACTTTTGATGTAATGTCATTATAATGTATAATATAATATATGTAATCCGTGTCTGTGGTGTCCTAAATAATAAATTATTCTTCTTTTTCTTTCTTTAAATAAAAACATAGAACACATTCGGCTGCTTGGACATGTTGTTACAACCCACTACAGAAGGATTTTGTCCAGCAATTGATCAGGAATGTGAAGCATCATATTCTTGTTAGGTGTTCTGCTCATCACATTAGGAGCGCAGACGTGAGTTTATCTGAAACGCTGCATGGTGGAAACGCAGTGCACCTTAGCCACAAGTTAATTATGAAGTATTCTCACTGCTTTAAACGCTGCTTCATTACGAGCTAGCTAATCAAGACCCAGAACCAAACACTTCCGATTAGTCTTAATGCGGGCCGGGTCCGATTATTTGACGTATTTTCCAAAGCATAGAGTTCGAAAATTCTCAATCAATCACCAAATTACTGACCGTACATGAAATTGCTTAACATTAATAATATAATTCAATCAATAAGTAATATGCGAGAGTTTATGTATGCTGCTGAATAAGAAAATATAACCACTTACATTCAATTTCCCGTATTCACCAAGCATCTCAACCTGGTAAGGACGGTTCTGAATTTGACTTGTAATTTGCCTCAAATTCAGGATGTTGTTCACAGGCCAACAACCGAATATAGCATAGATCGCCGTTATTTTATCAAGCACACTTGGCACGGCTGTTGGTTTGCGAGCATTGAATCCCATTTTAGTGCAAGTATACCACACGTCACCCAAAAATGTATCGTTTTGGTAGAGCCATGGAGACGTGTCGTAGATGGCTTCTCCGTTAATCCTGAGCCAATCGCCCAAATCCTTCAACCTTTCTTGGAATATAAGCGGAATTATACCCTCCTTTGTAGGGCCCACATTTATTAGAGCATTTCCTGCAAATAACAAAATACTTCTATCACTTCTTCTATCGTGCGGGTTATGAGGTGGATTTCCAACCCCATCAGCCCTGGTGTCAGGGTTACTATTGAACCGCCAAAGGCACCTGACATGGCTCATGTAACGACTACTAACTTGCATCAGTAAGTAGTAACCGGAACCAACGACTTAACGTGCATTCCGAAGCACAGATCGTCCTACTGTCGGACAATCAGGTGATCAGCCTGTAATGTCCTAACCAAACTAGGGATCACAAAGTGATTTTCGTGATATGTCCCCTAGGATTTGAACCCGGGACCTCCGGATCGTGAGCCGAACGCTCAAACCACTGGACCACGGTGGCGTTACTGTCACTGAAAATGCGTTTTTAATGTATTTTTGTTATTTACAATGCAAAAATTCCTCTAGTCTACTGAGTACTTTTTATATTTCATTATATGTGCCTCACCTCCACAGCTAACAGTCTTAATAACAGTCATTATCAGTTCCTTAGACGTCAATACATGCGAAAGATCCATGTTCCTCCGGTAGCCCCAAGAATTAATATCGAGACTAAAAGCATTCTCCCACTTGTGTTCTTGTAGAGATCCTGAAATCCACAATTCATATTAAATGGGGGTAATAACAGTCTTTTCACAAGTCGACTCTGAAATACACGTGTAAAGAAACAAGGACCACATACAAAAGCGTGCAAGAAAAAGACCTGCCAGAGTGATGTTTAATTATATACCTTTGTTACATTCGTGGTGAACGAAAACGAGTCAAAGCGCCATATGTGCCATATTAAAACGAATATGACACATAAAAAATTATCCAGTGTCCAAACGGTCAAATCGACATAATATGGAATTTCCCTGCGTTGGTGAAGGTGTGTGGGTCCACGAATTGTCTAAAAGATACTTAAGTCATTATGACAAAACTTACCAGGATTAAATCGATCGTCGCAATTGTAGAAATCTCCGTGAACGCAACGTAGCCGTGCCCCCCATCTATCATTGACTACCACGTGGTCTTTCACCGGGCTTTCATTATAAAGCCATGCCAATATTTCTTTAGACTTCCAGTAATCTGCCTCGCACTCCCATTCCCCATCTACCCACAAAACCGACGGCTTGTACATGGTAACAAGGCTTTTGAGTTCTGGCAACATTTTTTTGTCAACATAAACGTACGATGGTGAAGCGCTAAGTAGATCTTGCATGTACATGGGGTTGAACCATTCCAACAGGGAGTAGTACAGCCCGTATTCCATGCCTCTCTTCCTCACTGCTTCACCTAATTCTGCCACAATGTCCCGGTGTGGTCCGATGTCAACTGAATTCCAACTGTATGTTTGATTTGATGGGAACAGCGTGTATCCATCATGATGCTTACTTGTTAAGATGACGTACCTAAAATCATTATCAATTTACCTAAGTTCTATTACCTATTTATTTTTAACACTACTTATTGATATTATGAACTTGGCTATAATTATTATGAAACTGACAATAAAATTAAGCCAATTATTAATTCCCAGGAATATTTCTGTTGTAGAAGGAGTAATTTGAACAAATAATTCAGCAATTTTCGTTTTTGCAATGTATTTCAATCTTCCAGTAGACCAGAAGTACAATGATAGAAAAAACAATATGGTAAAAAAGGTAAAAATATTCTAAATAAAAAGATTTTATACAAAAAAGGTTGTAAAAAAATCTAATATCAAAAGTAACCTACACCAAAGCGGAAATGAGATGAGAAGCAGGAATACCTAACAAGAGCAATACCGAAATCTCTGTTATGACACGTCTGTTCTCCTCAGAATACCGGACTTAATGCTGCTTATATAAGTAGGTACTAATTCATGATTTTATTGCATAGTTTTACCTGGGATCTTACCAAACCTAAAAAAATACAATTCTAGTATTTACGACTGCCAATCTGACATCCCAACTCGAAGGAAACCCAGCCAGATATAGGTTACGTCGCATACCTCCGAAAAACTGGAATGATTAAGTCATTATGAAAGAAAATATTGATATTTATGATTTTAACTTACTTAGCTCCAGAATACTGAAACATATTTGCCCAATAATTTGGATCGAAAAATTCTGCGGCAAACATAGGTGCAAACTCTTGATAAGTAAATCCCGGCCGATAGTTGTTCTCCAGGAAGTCTTTAATTCCCTGATCTGAAAATGTAATTTGAGAGGATAACAGTCCCATCCATACATACCTACCCAGTCAGAAGCATGAAATTTCGCACAAGGCTCCTTTAAGTGGCTATTGGGGGGTTGGACTTGGTTAGAGTCGCTAATGCCCGTTGGTTTATCCTCGAGATCCTACACGTGACTTTTGGGAGGTGACACATTAACCAGCGGAAGGCTTCGGCCGTGGTTTATTGCCATTAAGCGACAAAACTCGTGTTCCAACGTGATGTCTGAAGAAACTGTTAGAGGAGAGAGGTCCGGGCACTTGCCCGCGGCTTCGCTCGCGTTAAATTCGGGGTAACACGGTTCCCCTTTCCTAAAGTACCAATTTTTAGCTTCCTACCTTAAGAACTACGAAAAGTGCCATATAAAAGTTCACCTCCTCTTTGAACAAGTTGGGGGCAGATTAAAAAAAAAATGCAATTTTTAGCTTACTACCTTTAAAATTGCGGAATGCTGCATACAAACTTCCATCCCCCATTTTAGGGAAGCGAGGGGTTAAAAAGAGACAAAAAGCAGCACTTAAAAAAACACGTCAATTCGTCGCTCGGTTTTGCCGTGAAACATGGACAAACAAACATAATACACACATATACTTACCCATTTATAATATTACTATGGATGATGAATGGCATTACCTTCGTCCATGTAACGCCAGAACCATTCCGAGTAGAAGCCGGGTACGCTGTAGACACCCCAGTGCACGAATATGCCGATTTTGGCACGGTCGTACCACTCTGGTAATGGGCGCGCATCAAGGTCCTCCCATGTCGCTTCATACTTCTTATTAGCACTAGTCGCGAAGTCTAAGCGATGCGACATCACAAGGACAAACACCCCTAGGAAACCCCCAAACAATAATACCTTCATGACTCTTAAAGCTGTATGCTTCCCACACAAACTCCTAAAATATACTTTGACCAACACAAGCTGACATATCAATTTCTTTAACGAAAGCATATAAATCAATATAGCGAAAGAGTAAAGGAGTAAAATACGATCGTACTAATGACGGACATTTAAAACAAATTGTCACGATTTTAATTTTTTTCTTTTAGTTTTAAAAAGAAGATCGGTTAAAGAAGGTCGGTTCGATCGATTTAGCATCTTCTGATTTCCGGAAAAATACTCGTGTGCATGCGTGAGACATCTGACAAGACTTTTCATAATATGACTCTTCACATAATGCGGTAATAACGATTAAATTCACAGATATTAGAATTCCTTTCGAATGTCTAAACTTGAATTAAATATTTTTTCACGATAAAGAATCAGCTAGAAGATATAAATTCGTTACGCACTGACTGAAAGAGTAGCTCTTGGCACAGTTCTGTCTAAAACCCGTCAAAATATGTTCGAACAAAAACAGTAAGTACCTACATCATTCGTTCATTAATAATAAATAAACTGAGGGTAGAATCGATTTGGAGCCCGCCGCCGTGAATACTTGTCGCCACATCATTTGACATTATTGAACTCTGAACTCTTTTAACGATCAATTTAGGTATATTAGGTCTGTACATTTTCCTGCTGATGTTAGTGACATCGTAACCAAAACTTTGAGGGATGATTTAGAACATGATTCTGAGTTGATATCAAGTGGAATTTTCCGTCGCAAAAATATGGAACTGAAAGTAATTTTAAAAAACCCAAAAAATATTCAGAAATATTAAAATATTTTTTTTATTTACTACACAAATCACAAACAAAAAATAACAAGGAAAACGTAGTATTATTCCTTATTCTATGCTTAAAACCAAGTTCCAATAATTTTCACATTATTGTCAAAAACAAACATCCAAGTTTACTGAATGATCTTTATTTTTAGTTTCTTATCTTACTTATGTACTTATCGCTTTAAATAAATACAAACATACTAATTTAAAAATCTATAATCTATCTATACAATACATTACAAAAATATTTAATTATCTGTTAAAAGAAATATAAAATAAATTAAAAATATATTATTAGAAATCAATTATTATTTTTAAAATGCTCAAACAAATGATTATTAGTTTAATAGCTAATTACAGAATACATACATTAGATAACAGAAGATGTACTTATAATAAATAGAGAAATATTTATCAAAGCACTTACAATACGCACTTAATACTTAATATGCGCTTACATCTAAAATCAACTCAAACCTAACGTCCATGACTGCTAAGCATTAAATTGAAAATTAATTAAAATTAAATAGGTAGGTAGGTAATCTGTTAATAATATTTATAATTATGTATTTTTTTATTGAACCACATCCGGGTTTTATATTTTGCATTTAATTTTTACCGGATTCGTCTCTCCACAGGTGTACACAGTCCCTACGGGAGCTTCCTCAGGCCGCGATCCATGGTCCGCGGAGGTCCGTGTTGCTCTATGGCCGCGATCATATATCGCATGGATATGCGATTTTAGAGTTAATAACAGACGTTTAACCATTTTTAACAACGGCATAACTCATATAGCGTCAAGCCTGTATCCCCTCTGCCCGGATAGGCAGAGTCCCGTCTGCCCGGATAGGCTGAGTCCCCTCTGCCCGGATAGGTAGAGTCCCCTCTGCCCGGATAGGCAGAGTCCCCTTTGCCCGGATAGGCAGAGTCCCGTCTGCCCACCAACCCCTCGTCAGCTATGTTTAAAATTTTAATCCCATGTAATCGGGCACAAATCCTGGAAATCACGTGATATCAATTATCTATGATCAAACACGAATTGAAATTCATAACGAGTTCAGTGGTTTAGAGCCGGAGCCGGGATTCGAACCATTGACACTACGATGTAGGTAAGTCACGCATTCTTCGGCTATCACGGGTTCGAATCATAACTCATCACTACATAAAAGGTTTTTAGACAAATTAAAAAAAAAAACGTTACGTTAAAAAGAAAACTAGATTCTTAATCATTTGTTTGAGTATCGTACGAATCGCACAGCGTCATGAGGAAGCTCGCTAAATCACAATGACATAACAGTTACAGCATTATAAGTATCTTAGTAAAGTAGCACAGACACCTAAGACCATACCCATTCGATTATTTAATTACAATAAGACCAGAATATTTTGTATATATAATTAGATATCCCGGAAATAACAAGGACAATTCATTTCACTACGCGAATGGAGTCTTTTATTTGCTAGGTGTAAGACCCCATTACACCTACACAAAGAAATAGGTAATTGACTGAACCAAGACCACGACTGTAATTTATGCGTTGACAAAACCTCTCAATTTATGTTAGCAAATCCTCCGGGATAGGCAAAGCCATAAGTCACTCCATAATGCGGCCACAAATCCTGATTAGTAAACTCCAAAAAAAAAATCTCACAAATACTATTTGTTCTCAAACTTTCTGGCCAATGAGATGGTTTTACGATCTAAATTAATGCGACATGGCAGACTCGACGATATTGTTATCCATTTATGACATTGATGTCTTCCTCTTCTCCAATTTGAAGTATTGCCTTCTGTATCATGCGCTTGAGTCGCTTTCGCGACTCGTCGGATCTCAGGGTACGCAGCTCTGAAGCTACGAAGTCGCCGAATATCTGTTAAAGTATATTACGGTTATGATATTATATTTTTAAAGGCTTCAACCTTAATAGGGAGCGGCTGAAAGCACTCGATAGTATGATACATGCTAGGTAAATATACCATATTATACGGCCTCCGTGGTCCAGTGGTTGAGCGTTGGGCTCACGATCCGGAGGTCCCGGGTTCGAATCCCGGTGGGGACATATCACAAAAATCACTTTGCGATCCCTAGTGTGGTTAGGACATTACAGGCTGATCACCTGATTGTCCAAAAAGTAAAGAAAGAAAGAAAGAAAGAAAAAATATTTATTCGACATACTTATTGTTTTAACATAATTAACATAAAATAAAACAGTTATGAAAGTAAGATGATCCGTGCTTCGGAAGGCACGTTAAGCCGTTGGTCCCGGTTATTACTTACTGATGTAAGTAAGTAGTCGTTACATGAGCCATGTCGGGGGCCTTTGGCGGCTCAATAGTAACCCTGACACCAGGGTTGATGAGGTTGGTACTCCACCTCACAACCCACACGATAGAAGAAGAATATACCATACGGTAGGTCCGAGCTCTCCGAGTCTTGTATATTGAATTGTATTAGTAAAGATCATAAACAGCCTTGGATGGGACTCAGACGTATCTCGGAAGAGACTCAGAAGCAGCTTGCACCCCGCACGATACTGGCTCGGTGAAACATACATCATCTATTAAGTATGATAACCACATTTTATGTCGGAACGCAACGGGACGCATTGGAGTAGCGCCGCGCAGCCACCTAATATGGCGACTCGGCTACTTGTTCGAATATTAAGAAATATACGCATTTTAATATTCATTCACAAATAACATACAGATTACAAACAAATAAGACAAAGAAGCAACTTTTCACCTCTTCACTTGTGAAAAATTGGTATACTTATACTCACTTGGCATTCATCAGCATTGGCTCCAGGCCTGAGCCTGGGTACGGCTTCCTCTGGCCACATCATGGGATGGGCACTAGGAGGCAATGGGGGTGGGGCTGACGTCGCTACGCAGTGTCTACTCCGAACTGGCTCTAAAGAGAGCAACTGTGAACTCTGTGATCTCGCCACTGCTCCGAATTCCTCTTCTTCGTGTGCTTGAAACTCTGCTAACTGAGAAAAGATTGCATAAGTCAACATCTGACTATCATTTTAATGTTAATGGAACCATACTAAACTAGAACAAAGCCTGCTCTCTCATACTTATATGTCATCTTATTTTGATTTCTGTTTGTTTATGTACCGATTAAATTGGGTTCATTGTTAATACAAAAGGATGAACAATATCTGTGAACTGTAGCTGTGAAAATGAACTGATATACCTAAACCATAGAAAAAAGTCATCGTATTGTATCACTCCCCCCATACCGTAACTAGCACCAACCCTCCGTAGGTAGTGAGACTATAGCCGGAGGATTTTTATAAGCGAGTAGTTATTTGTTCTAGTAGAGAAAATCTCATGCAGAACAAAAAAAAAACAATAATAAACGGTGACGTACCTCTAAGTTGACCCCGTCGATGTCGAGCGGGTCGCCAAAGGGCGCTCGCAGCAGGAAGGAGAGCGCTTCGAAATGTTCCCAACCGCTGCCTGCCCCGCTACCCTCCCCGCACCCCGCCGTCTGCCTCCGCTTTATCTTCCGCAACTCATTATTAAACTGCGTCCTCAAATTGTGTATCTTCCTACTTATCTCCTCCGACGTAGTCCCAAAATAATCAGCTAAGTACTCATGCTTCTCATGCCGTGCGTTCCTATCTTTGTTCAATGGATTTTTTACGTCCCACAACTCTTTGCAATCCCTCTCCATGATCTCGATCAACTTCCTCGTGTTTTCCGATGTCCAGTTCAACCTTGTTTCCCTTCTAGGGCTGTCTGTTTCGGAGTCTGTCTCGATTTTGGGCCAATTGAGTTCTGAAGAGTTTGAATTTGAGTCCATTGCGATTGTAATCACGTTATAATATGAATAGCGCTCTAGCGAGACTGGCGCGGCAAGGTCGGAGAGCGCCGAGAGCGGTGTCGATCGGAGTGGCAACGTCGCGCTAGTTGCCGGTAACTTGCCGCCGCGCGAGAATAGCCGCGACGTTGCCAGCTGGACACACTCATGTAAATAATGTACTGTATTACGCTAACTTCAAGACACTAATGGAGCTAAGTAGGTGAGCCATATTAGCAGCTATTAGCGCGTACTGCAACAAAGAGTCTGTGAAGATCTTGTTAGTCCGATTAGTGAGTTAAGTTTTTACAAACAAATAATGGTGCTAATTCCTGTAAATACCATCTAATTTTATTTTAAGTTATATCTGTCCTTTTCTTATCCGCCGAAAAGGAAAGGGACGGGTAATCGACAAGCATAAAATTTATGGAACACACGTCAATTTTAAGCACAAATCTAAACCAACCGTCTAAAAATTTTACGTCAGTCAATAACCCGACACATTAATTTACTCATTCTTCCTAAAATTAAGAGCTGTGAATCATCCGTCCCTTTCCTTTTCGACGGATACGAAAATGACGGATATAACCTAAAATAAAATTAGGCGGTGTCTGCAGGAATCGGGGCCATAGACTTGGTATTCCTAACTAAGAATGGACTGCCATAATTATGAAAAACTACGAATTTTCTAAGTTGCTTACCAAACTCTAAACTAATGTCATCGATTCGAACACGACCAAAGCTTATGAGATGGTTGTTCGAAATGGGCCTGTACTATGGATGGTTACCCTGATCAATCAGTTACCAGTCATTTCATCAATTAAAAACCTACTGCATCATTTTTATCTCAAAAGCTATCAAATTTAAACCCAGAAAAGTAGCTGCAAATTGTTCTCTGGCGTGTCTCTCTGGCTATTAAAGGTATAACGAGCTTGCAAATCATACAAATCCCTTTTAATCTCGCATCCTCATTATAACAAACGAGCCACATTAAGCAGACACACGTGTTACTCAATAAGTCATCAAAGGATATAGCTCCGATCATAAACTATGTCCTGTTTATTGCTCACACACTTGAATTATTTCCGTATGGCTTTGCTTCCTTCACTGATGCTTACTAATAACTTTACACTATCCGTTATTAGAGGACGCTTTAAAACTGCTATTGTTTTCTGTCTTCTATAGTGTGCGTTATGAAATAGATGACTAACTTCAGGAATCCTAGTATCATTGTTATTCCTGCAGACACCTCCTAATTTTATTATAAGTTATACCCGTAATTTTCTTATCCACCGAAAAGTAAAAGGACGGTTCAAATAGCCCTGAGAAAACTTTATAACGACTACGTACTTACAAGAGTAAGTAGTAACCGGGAGCAACGGCTCATCGCATACACCTTCCAAAGCACGGAGCAACTTAGTTTCGGTCAATCGGATGATCAGTCTGTAATGTAAACCAAACTAAGGATCATAAGGTGATTTTTGTGATATGTCCCCACCGGGATTCGAACCTGGGACATCTGGTTGAGCGTGACGCTCAACCACTGGACCACTGAGGCTGTCATTGGTTTTTATTAAACTTGTGTGTTGATTTGTATTTTTTTTAAATACATATATGCCAAGCCAACTTAATTGAAGTTGATTTAGAAGTTTGTTTCTTGTTTATATTATTTGCAGAGATAGTTTTTTGTTTTCTACCGGAAAATGGCGCGATTTTTGAGCGATATAGTCTCATAAAATCAACACTAGGCGACATTTGTCTCCGGAACACATGCCAAATAACTTATCTTCAAGGTTTAAAATTGTGAATTCCTTGTAATATAATATAACATTATAACATTTAAGTCGTACACGACATTCCAGGGACCGTCCTAAAATAATTTGAATTAATTGAATGCCTGACGTGCTTGTGAGAAAAATAAAAAACACATTACAAATGAATGCCCAATTAAAGTACAAATAAATAAGCGCGCCCGCTTTGAAGGACTGTTGAGGCAATTATGAGCCACCCTCGCTTAGAGATGGGACAATCTCTTTCAAAGTTAGTATCGATGATCGATTGAAAGTAATGTTACCATTGAAATAAAAAAAGTGCTGATTCCAGTACACCACCTAATTCTTATCCGCCCAGAAGGAAAAAGAGTCAATAATCGATAGTCACAAAATTTATGGAACACACGTCAATTTTGGGCAGAAATTACCCGACAACTAATTGTTTTAAACAACGTTTAAAAAAATTAGTTTATTAAGTTAAGTAAATTACCCGACAAAATTTACTTGACAGCATACGTCAATCGGGTTATGTACCAGCGAGATGCATATTTGATTGGCTCAGGTTATACGTACTCATTCATTTTAAAATTCACTATTGTCAATCATCCGTCTTTTTCCTTTTTCTCGGATAAATACTTATAACTAAAAATAAAATTAGGAGGGTTCTGCAGGAATCGGGGCCATTGAGTTGCTTCAATCAAACACCACTGAATTTAATATCATATTCAATACAATCTTATATTCAATACTGAATATTATATTCAATATTATGTTTGTGTGTCATCTTGCGATGGATGTACCTCTGCCTATCCTAATTGGTATATAGTCGTGAGCTTATATTTATGTTATATTAAACGGTCACTTATTTACTAATAACGATGAACTATTTAATACCTGAACACCATAAAACTAAAAAAAAAACATATATCTTAAATCTAACCCTTTGTCGACAATTTAAAACAACAATTTATTTTATCTATTCCGTCGTTAAATGAATTATAGTTTAGATCATGGCACGAATTACTTATCATGTCGCAAAATATGATATAACGTAAAGATTAGTGAAACAACTCGTGGCTTGGAGAGCCAAACACTGCTATTTTTTTAAAATAATAGGTCAAAACCCACTGTTACTAACAGCCAGGTAATAAGTAAGTAGGTAGATATATCGATAAAACCAACACTAAATATTTTACAACATTAAGATGGAGGCTTCACGACATAAAGCTTATTATAAAAATAAACGAAATGGGACCACACATGCGCCCAGTATTGCCAGCGTGATAGATTGCTTTATAATGATTCTTTAAATTTTCAATCTCAAATAATAAGCACCCACAAGGCCGAACGAAGGTGTGAAGAAGACATTATTGAGACAAAAAAATAATATTTTGATGGTTCGAAACCTCAAATGGAAAACGGAATCCTTATAGGAAACATTGTAGCCGTCCGTCCAAAAATGCGATTACATATTCATTTGCAGATGGTAAACTAATCGCGACCTATCGACGTATGAAGGAAACAGTTTTTCAACGGCAATTTTTTTTTTTTGTATTACAAACTAATTTGCAGTCGGTGAACTAATCGCGACCTATTTCGATCTATGCAGACAATAGTTTTTCTACGGCAAAAGTCAAAGCTACGGAACCCTCGGTGCGCGAATCGGGCTCGCACTTGTTCAGCATTTTTTTTCTAAGTAAAATTATCCTTGCATTTTTATAACTCTTGTATGTGTTATCCTTGGATCTCATTTCCTCAAAACGGTTTTCTTTTTCAATATTTCTAATCATACTTTTACGCGTAAGGTCCTGAATAATTATAATTTTACATAGGTACCTAATTATATTTATATTACTTTGTATGGAATTGTACTAAATAATTTTGAAAAAAAAAATACTTTTAAAAATAAGTAAACAATATTTTTTGTCAGATTTGGGGAATTGCTGTCGAGAAGAGTTAATTCCCGCAAAAATATTATATAGCAAATAGTCGCTGGTCCAACGTTCACTTCCTGGACATCTTCTACCCTGTCGCCTTAATTTTTTACCGGATCCTCAGCATGTCATGCTTAGAAGTATACGTGGTGGAGTATGCTTTAAACTCACACCCGCAACATTTTATTTTTTTCGTATGTCTGTTTTTTATAGTATATTCACCCGTGCTTATGGAAACTTACAAAGATAAATTTAAATCGAAAAAATAAAAATTGACTCGCCTCTTGTCTTATGTGCCTTGGTACGCTTGTTCACATCCCGTCCGAGTCAGAATTTCTTTCGATTTAAATTTCTCTTTGAAAATTATTTCAGGTTAAAATACAGGTTGTGCCTTTCTGTATCTGTTGTCCTTATTTCTCTATCTAGTCACCGTTTTGCTCAATAAATTATTTTAACTGGCCTTTTTTTCTTTTGATCTTTTTTGTATTTATTTTTTCATTTTTTTTATTTTATTTTTTTCTTTGATTGATTGATTTCTTTACCTAATAGTAAGTATTCATACGTATACGTTATTCTCAAGGAACTTTTATCCAAATAGCTTTATTATTTGATCCAATGATTATGTTCCGTGCAACATGTTAGGAGCAACAAAATATTCATGACGGTAATATACACGATCAGGTATGTATTACGACGGCACAAGTTTCATATTACACAAGTAATATTACAAGTACCGTATTTGGAGTGGAACTGAGACATGCAAGCTATAATTACATGCCTTGCTTTATTTGTACACTGATATATCACTCGTTATGTTATAAAAGGAATAAAAATGTACTGGATAAAATTTTATGTTAGGTAGGTACGTATATTGTGAGGACTAATTTGGACAGAAAGGGTTACTAATATAATGACAGCCTCCGTGGTCTAGTGGTTAGAGCGTTAGGCTCACGATCTGGAGGTCCGGGTTCGATTCCCGACGGGGACATTGTCGAAATCACTTTGTGAGACTGTCCTTTGTTTGGTAAGGACTTTTCAGGCTTGAATCACCTGATTGTCCGAAAAAGTAAGATGATTCCGTGCTTCGGAGGGCACGTTAAGCCGTTGGTCCCGGCTATTAGCCGTAAAAACACCTCCACCAACCCGCAGTGGAGCAGCGTGGTGGAGTATGCTCCATACCCCCTCCGGTTGATTGAGGGGAGGCCTGTGCCCAGCAGTGGGACGTATATAGGCTGTTTATGTGGGTTACTAATGAGGAAGTGCAAAAAAAAAGAAGAAGAGGCAAATATTGAGAGTCTTCTTCTTTGCGAGTCGATGACGATCGAAGCTAAATTATATAGGACAGATAAGCCAAGATGATTGGACACTTAATAAAAGACACATGAAACAGTAGGACTGGGAGGTTTTCTGGCCACGTTTTTCCCTCAGCGTTACAGATTCCGATGTGATAGTAGTTTTACAGCTAGTAACATAATACATTGTTTTAAGTTTACGCGGTTATTATCGGTTGTTATATGAGACTCATATCCCCATTTAAACGCGGTAAGAACCCGTTATTATGTGCTTTAATTATAGTAACATAATAATTGTAATTTAATTTTTGACGTTCAAAAATCGCTAACTTTATAAGCCGATTTTGAAAAATAAATATTTTTGAATTTGAATTACAAAATTAAAGAAAGAGAGGAAAGGGAGGACCAAGAAGAGCTTATATGGACTGAATTAAAAAGAAGTCGCACGTCGTGTCTTAAAAGGAAGTAAAAGAATTGGCCATTGATAGACAAGAATGGAAAATGCTACACCGACAAGATCGTGGCTCTAAAATTAGTGATGAGGTATATTGTCTCTCTCTCGTTTGTATTGTTTATTGGTATTGTCTTGTCGGTCTGCCCACCCCTTAAGGGATTACGGGCGTGATATTATGTATCTATGTATGTATATTGTCATGTCGTGTCGTGTAAGATTATTCCGTGCTTCAGAAAACGTGTTGCGCCATTGCTCCCGGCTATTAGCCGCATACGAAGCATAGATCATCTTACTTTCGCACATTCGGGTGATCAGCCTGTAATGTGCTAACCAAACTAGGGATTACAAATCCACATAAATCTATAGTAACATTTATACATCAATGTTTTCAAATCCCCTGCATACCTACCTACTTGTAAAATAGCATTCAAGTCTAGTAAATGTTTGTTTCCTGGTAGTGGTTGCCTGTAAGAAATTGCTCTAGAGCTATAAGGCCGCTTAAGTTGTTTCGTATTCATGTGTTTTGCCTGATTGCTAAAATTAAGCTCTGTGCAATAAAGTGCATCTGATTTCACTCCCGAAATCGCTATTGAAGTGAACGGGACCACACATCTTCACAAGAAAATTTGCAGCTAGTCTTGGTGTGGACACTAAGGGTGGTATTAATAAACTAATCTCAGCTTGGAGACTGACACACTGACTGACTGAAACTGATGTCAATGTGACAGTTCTTATATAAAAACAGGGATTTGAGAATGATCTTTAGAGCAGTCTCAGCTGAGATTAGTTTATTAATACCATAGATTATGATGAACTTAATTATGACAACTTACCAGCCCATCGCTCCATCACGTTGGAAAGGATGTAATCAAACGTAGACAACGTCAAACGCCAAGCCAATAAAAACGATTATATTCCAAAGAGAGGGTTAATCCTGTACGGAAGGGGTAAGTAAGAAATTAGAGTGACTTTCCAGGTTACTTTCCTCAAAAACAATATACGAGTAGATGGCGCTGTAAACATTTTCCTTCGTTTAACCTTCTAATTTCATGGATAACATATCTTTGTTTTTAGGTATAAATGATGACCCTTTTTATTACACTCAGGCACATGTGAGGTTAGTTTGATATAGGTTTTATTATCATCTTTAGATAATAAAACATACTGATGTTTGTGAGACGAACGAACTGAGGAGACTGGTACCGAGACAAACCGTATTGTGGTTTAACGGTATCAGTGGTTTACCTAATTATGTAATACATGATATAAATAAATTAAAAAAAAAAAAAACATCTTCCATCCATTATTATTCTGATCAAAATAAAGAAAAGCAATATAATTCTACACATAATGTGATCCAAATATCAAGCAACAATTATTTTTATATGTGCTTCTGCCATTACATTGTATTTTTGAATAAATATGTACCAGAGTAATAAAAGAATACGTATTTATGACGTTAAATCTCGAAAGCGCCATCTATATTATTTTTAGGGAAAGTAGCCTGGAAAGTGGCTTCTTCAGTTTCATCATCACCAGCCCTTTAACGTCCCCACTGCTGGGGCACGGGCCTTCCCTGTGGATGGATAGGGAGATCGGGCCTTAAACCATCACGCCGGCCCAGCGCGGTTTGATGGATATTAACGACTGCTAATGCAGCCGGGACCAACGGCTTAACGTGCCTTCCGAAGCACGGAGGAGCTCGAGATGAAAACTTTTTTTGTGGTCACCCATCCTATGACCGACCTTTGCGAAAGTTGCTTAACTTCAACAATCGCAGACCGAGCGCGTTTACCGCTGCGCCACCGAGCTCCTCCTTCTTCAGTTTATTTGTGGACAATAAAGATTGTGTTTTATTTTAATAAATTATTTACTTCCAATGTCCTAGGTGCATTCAATGATATTTATGAACTTTACAATATCATCATCATCTCTCTAGCATTATCCTGTTTATCACAGGTCCCGCTTACCTAACCTGAAGGATTTGACAGGTCCGGTTTTTTACAGAAGCGACTGCCTATCTGACCTTCCAACCCGCGAAGGGAAAACCAGCCACGTAGGGCGCATACCTCCGAAAATGCACTTAACTATATATCTACTTTAAATAAATTATCGCATTGTAAACCCAATAGCAAAACAAAAAGCATAAAACGTTGCGTCTGCGACTATCCACGTAGATACTCGTACTTGCAGATAACCATATTGTATTGTATAGAATACATAGAAAATAATTTTAAGTTATTTTTTTTTTATTAGATAAATATACACAAATACGTACCCAGTATATGTATATTACAATCCTAGTGTAAATGGCATGAAGTTAAATAAATAAATAAGTATTCAGATTTACACTCTAGAAACAACACCTTTTAAAAACGTTATGATATGACACTAATCTTTAACGATAACACTCACTACATGAAATCTTAAGCATATGCTTGAAATCTTAAACTATGGTAAACTAAACATGTAACTCCACTAAATGAACAGATCACTGTACAGTCGACAATATAATACATGATTAGTATACTTAACTACAATAAATAAATAATCGAAGTACCTACATTAAATTGAATTATCGTAACATTTTTCATGTCGGTAGGCGTAAACACCAAATCATGGTTTAAGGAAACCAGGTATGCTCGAAAGTGACAGCTAACATTTTACGGTTAGCCCAGCTGACGTCATCCCGCCCTGCGTTGCCATTACGTAAAAAAATAATTACCCACGACCAAAGTGTTTTTATATTTATTATGAAAGGAAATTTTGAACTTTTAGTAAAAGATTTACTTACAGTTTAATTGATTTTTATATATGTGACAAGTACATACAGACATACACATAAACAGCCTATATACATCCCACTGCTGGGCACAGGCCTCCCCTCAATCAACCGGAGGGAGTATGGAGCATACTCCACCACGCTGGTCCAATGCGGGTTGGTGGAGGTGGTTGGGGTGGTTGTGCTATGTGATAAGTAATAGTAATTAAATACATTAGGCAGTTATTATCTTAATTTTCAATAATACGATTTACGCCCTTGGAATGTTCGAGATACTAATTTACTAATGGTAACACTTACGTCAGCAATGGGCTAGCAATGGCGGCTTATCATAGGATTGAGAATACCTGGTTTTCTGATACCATGCACAAAACGATATGAATGCCAAACATCGCGTAAACAATATGGGCTGGACCGGTTCCTGTTGAATAGAACAGAAATTGTTTATCATAAAAGGACGCCACATACAAAAACAAGAAAATAATAAAAAAAATCACAAAAAAATAGGGACAAAAAACAAAACGGATGTTCGTCGAAATGATCGTAAAGTGGTGGTGGACGTCCAAAGATAAATGGCGTTAAAGCTATAAGTACCTAGTTACCTACGTAGTTATTATTTATTCTATCCATTGTGATTCGGTAAGCGATATTTAATGGTACTATCGACATAATATGGCAGATCAGATTACACATGCTCGATTGATGATAAGTAGTTTTTTTTCACGTAACTTATACACTACTAGGTACCTACTTGTTTTTAGAGTTTCTATCGTATTAAGGTTGAATTTTTTTTACCGTGTTTTATTGTAGATTTGCGGCAAATGGCATTGACTTCTTGGCCGGAAGCTGAAGATGACTTGGTTTGTTATTCAAATTACAGGAGCACTGATTTGTGCTTATGGAAATTCACAAGGAGAACGTTATTGCGAAAAAAGTTTCACTGAAACGGGACTGTTTTTGACGTGACTTATGTAATAGATTTTCTGTATTATGATATTAATGGGGAGCTCTGATGGCTCTCACCGAACTTAACAAGGTGACAAAATTTGACAACAGGCTTGAGGGTGCCCAGTTGGGCGCGAACCTCGGCTCAAGGCGTCGTGTGAGACAATTATTATTTGAAAGAATTAATCGACTCTGGCTGATAGCCATAAGCGTTGAATCCGGGATATCGTCAACCATGTCCTAAAATGTTTGTGTCGCGAGCTGATGTAGCCCTATGGCTAGAGTAATCGAGTCATCAGGAACAGGGCTTGAACCGGCAGCTTTTGTCATCATAGCAATTTGTCACCTTGGCAATTTAACTCAGACGACATTCACTTGATACGGAATGCTGAGGGCTTTCACCCAGCAAACATAGATGCCCGAATTAGGTACATCAGGCCACAATACAACACAATACCAATTCATCAGTCCAATTCCAATTTCATCAGTCGTCGTCCCGTGATTATGGCACTTGCAACAAACAGTGTTAAAATATCGGGAGTCTCATATCCCTGATTAACGCGGTAAGAACCCGGTATTATGTGTTTTAAGTACAACACAACACCGTTTCAGACGACGCCCTGAGTCGACGTTCGCGCACAACTGGGCACCCTCAGACCTGTCGTCTTAAATTTTATATCGGTTGAGATCCCTCAGCGCTCCCCGTTTGTCCGGCCAAGTAGTTTAGCCATTTTCGGCAAATCTACAATAAGACACGTCAAAAAAATACAATCTACGATAGAAACTCGACAGTAAACCATTCCTCACACAGCTTTATCCAAAATGATGACAAAGCAAAGTGTCCCCTAACGGTCGTTTCGGTGAAATCGCAGTTTGAAGTGGCACTCATGAAAAATGTGCACACAAATCATATGGAAAGCCAAACTTTCCTCAATTATTGCCGAGCCCACAACCGTCGTATAATAATTAAAAAGTCGACGGTACCGCATAGGGACAATACAGGGTCAGCACGAGAATTAAGTTTAATGTAAAATATTCCAGCCGAGTAATGATTTGCCATCCGAGGCAAATCGATGATGAAATGAAGATCTACATATATATTTTTGATTTATTTATGACAGTAAATCTATAAATAAGTACGTATATAATTAAAAAAGACAAGGTCTCGTAAAAAAGATATATCTATAAATTATCTACCTACTCATGGCAGTTTGGATTACAAATTAAAATTTAATGAAACTAAACTAAACTTCCGATAAAGCGCTGTTAACTGTTCTGCGCTGTTGCTATATGTTGTGTGTGCTGTTGTTTGCTGTTTTCGCGAGGAGTGGAAATCTGTTACTCAAGCCCTACATCCCAACAGGGGACAAAAGGAGTAGAAGAATAAGAAGAAAAAAACGCTGTTTACATATATTATGTTACATACACAAAAGCTATAGTATCTATATAAACACTAGGTACCATTCACATTCGTTCTTGGATATGAATTAACTGTAGTAATAGATGGATTACTTTTCTTCCTATCCTTATGACACATAGACGTATATAAAATTAACTACCTGATCAAGTTCCTTTAGAAAAAAATAACTTAATTTCATTATTTTACGCTGGAAAAATAAAACTTTATTCCGTCATTCTTTATACTGTCCCGCTATTATTTTCATTTCTCGCAATTTCTTACAGGAAAATCTCCTAAAAATGCAGAAGCAATACAACTATTTCATCTAAAGTGGCGTGTGCGCAACCCTAACTACGGGAGGACAGAGGGAGAGTGCACTCAGTGCAGGATTAATATCTAAATAATGAGGCAGTCGCCCCGCCCCAACCTAGATACCGATAGCAAAAACATTCGGTTACATTTTGTATTTCGATAAATATTTGTACATTTGTGCTATACTGAAAAAAACACATTTGTTAAGCGGCTGTGAAGTCGGATGATGGAGACCTAGGGCTGTTTAGAACTACAAATACTCACTAAACAATCTAGCGTGAAAAAGCCGCCAGCGTATTGAGCACTTTCCCACCGGGTGCGATTCGGAGCGGTCCTTTCTACCTGTTGAGGTCGTGCTATAATTGTTTTGACATATAAGTAAGAACCTAAAGAAGTTATAATATGTATAAGTATTTATAAAAAAAATATTTACATTACATAAATAGAGAGTATGTTACTCATATACTATGGTGTTCGTAAACTTTCGCCATTTATCATTGCATTAGTGCATGACAGCCTCCGTGATCTAGTGGTTAGAGCGTTAGGCTCACGATCTGGAGGTCCGGGTTCGATTCCTGATGGGGACATTGTTGAAATCACTTTGTGAGACTGTCCTTTGTTTGTTAAGGACTTTTCAGGCTTGAATCACCTGATTGTCCGAAAAAGTAAGATGATTCCGTGCTTCGGAGGGCACGTTAAGCCGTTGGTCCCGGCTATTAGCCGTAAAAACACATCCACCAACCCGCATTGGAGCAGCGTGGTGGAATATGCTCCATACCCCCTCCGGTTGTTTGAGGGGAGGCCTAAGCTGTGCCCAGCAGTGGGACGTATATAGGCTGTTTATGTTAGTGCATTTAATTATGAACTTTCTGCAATGGCGTGGGCGTAATGTACTTATTTTTTGACGTGACGTAAGTTTGACTCGGATTGCATTACATTCTTGGCCAGATTGCTTAATTTATATATGTATCACTTTCTATAGTATTTTTGTCCGACTGCGGCGAAGCAAAAAGGAGGCTTATGTATTTGACCGCTTTTTTTCATTTATCTCCAAATCTTGCATATAACACATAATAAACACACATTATCTTAATAAATAAGACCCCAAAATAATATAAATAAAAGAAAAAGTTTAAAAACTAAAACCGTCGGGTTTTATGTTACGACAAAATTGCGCTCATAATAAGAAACAAATAAAAAATCTCTGACATTCTTACAAATAGTGGTTTTTAAGAGCCGTGGTTGAATGCCAATCTTTTCTAAGAGTTTGTTTACCATGGCATAAGACCACGGCTATCTCGTAAACATCACTATTTGGAAGAATGTCAGAGATTTTTTTCTTGTTTCATATTTTTCAAAGCGCGATTTTTCCGTAGTCGAATTTTAGTTTTTAAACTTTTTTATTATTATTTTGAGGTTCTTATTTATTAAGATAACGTGTTTCCATTATGTGTTGTTAATATGTAAGTATTTTACTAGGGTTTTAGTTTTTAATTATTTTTTTTATAGTTTTAGTCTTTTTTGTCAGTCAGTACCGTACGCCGCTATCTCTGGAGACGGCACTCGTCGCGGGCGAGAACCGGAAAAAATGTCATTTGGTCCGTGATTTAGCGGCCCCATACGTCACGAGACACGCTCACGCATCCAATGATACGTACGATAATGTATTGATGATAGGGTTATATTGGAAGATGTGTATTTCAGCAGCGCAGAAGGCAGGATTCTAGTTTCGTAAGTTGTATTGTAATAAGACAATATATCAAGTTCGATATGAGACTTGGGAGGGCTGGATCCATATGATTTATTCGCCCACTGGATCCGCTACTGAATTTCAGTAAACACAGTACACATTAAACACAGAACACAGTGGGAACATTCCCAGGTACGGTACATCACTGCTCACAACCCACATGAGAGAAGAAGTGGTATTCATATTCATATTCATATATTTATTTGTATTTATCATACATTGTCATTATTTATCTATCATACATTATTAACATTAAGTACCTTTTTTTTAGGTACCTTTTTAGAAAATGCTCTCGAAAGCAAGGGACATCCTAACACGTACACAGTACTGTACTGTGTATAGTACTACTTTATTTGTGTAAGTTCTGTGTGTATGTACTGTGACAAATTTTCCAATTGTGATTAGTTCCTCATAGAACAGATAATCCCACCTCTATGTTAATGTTCTGTTACATCTAATTTATTCACCCCTCCGCCGCGGCGCCGTAAATTCTAAATCAATGTAACCGCATTTGTACGTCTATAGTTTTTTTAATTATTTAATCATCAGCCCCTTCACCTGCTGCTAACCACATTGCTGCCCAGAAGGTTCATAAATACAATATACATTGGTGCTAATTCCTGAAGACGACATCTAATTTTATTTTAAATTATACCTGTCATTTTTTTATCCGTGAAAAAGAAAGGGACGGATAATCGACAGGCATAAAATTTATGGAACACACGTCAATATTAAGCAGAAATCTAAAACAACCGTATAAAACTTTTACATCGGCCAATAAAACCCGACAGAGTTAAGTAGACAGCACGTTAAACGGATTACATACCAGCGAGATGCCTATTTTATTCGCCCGGGTTATTCATTTTAAAATTAACTTGTTGACAATCATCCGTCCCTTTCCTTTTCGGCGGATAAGAAAATGACGGGTATAACTTAAAATAAAATTAGGTGGTGTCTGCAGGAATCGGGACCATTATGTATTGTAAAATTAAGTATTCTTTTCTTTCTGCAAGAAAACTAATAAGCTGATCCACTTGTTTATTTTGTGTTAGTCAAATTGTTTTTTTTAATCTGTGTGTACAATAAACTGTTAAGTAAATAAATTAAATAGCATTTGGATTTTCCCTTTGACAATAGTTACATTCGTCAACGTACATCTTCATATCGCCTAATAAATAAGTTACATCGACAAGCTGGCGGTATATATAGGGTAAAGATATCATTAAAGATACCGCTGATATTCCACCCCACATCACGCACGTTCACGTCTCAATTCACACGAGCGAGTTTGATAATGTGATGATGGTGTTATATGAGAAAAACGAGGAAAAGTCACCCCATGAACTCTGAAAAATGACAAAAGTGTCTTTTTGGCATTTACCGACTCTTACCGAGGTTTTTTTTGACGTGACTTATTGTAGATTTGCCACAGATGGCATTAACTACTTGGCTGGATCTTACCGGATGTTTACGGCTTACGGGTCTTCTTCTTATCGTATGGGTTGTAAGGTGGATTACCAACCCTATCAACCCTTGTGTCAGGGTTATTATTGAGCCGCCAAAGGACCCTGACATGGCTCTTGTAACGATTACTCACTTAAGTACATCAGTAAATAGTAACAGGGACCAACGGCTTAACACGGCTTAAAACGGCTTAAGCACGGATCATCGTACTTTCGGACAATCAGGTGATCAGCCTGTAATGTTCTAACCAAACTAGGGATCACAAAGTGATTTTGTGATATGTTCCCACCAGGATTCGAACCCGGGACCTTTGGATCGTGAGCCCAACGCTCAACCACTGGACCACAGAGGCCATCACGGCTAACGGGTTATTATGGGCGTTACCACGATTATCAATTTAATCTGGAAAAACTGTGGGATAAAATTTATCAAAAAAAATAATCGCTACAGAGTGTTAGCGACATCGTAACGAATTCTGGGGGGATTATTTTACATTTACATTCTGTATTTAACATTTGCTTCACATGACACATTTACTCTTGTGTGCGTAAACATAACATAAATAGCCCCCTATTCCCAGTAGTCTTACCAAGTAGTCTTACCAGTTGAACTACTGGGAATTTTCTTCCCAATAGACTTACTGAATCCTATGTCCCACTGCTGGGCACATGTCTCCCGTATACCGGAGGGAGTATAAAGCACACTCCACCACGCTGCTGCTCCAACCTATCCTGCTCAATTTACTTGATGTCATGAATTCATATTGGTAGCCTAGGAACAACGCGACGATTTTCGTCGGCTTATGTAACCTATATGGATATGAACTTTAAAAATCCTATTTCCCGTTGAGTAGGCACGACCACGTCGAAGGACGTAATATACGATCCCGACGACCCGATTACTCTAGCCATAGAATAAGGAATAATACTACATACTCTAGCCATAGAGGCGGCCAATCAGCTCGCGACACCAAACACTTCAGAACCCCGATACCGACTCCGCCGGCGTGGTTTACAATTTCCCTTATTCAGCGCTTATCGGTATAGACCCACTAGGGTCCATTAATTCTTTCAAATATTCTTCCTCTCAAACGACGCCCTGAGCCGAGGTTCGCGCCTAACAGGGCACTCTCAGACCTGCTGTCTTAAATTTTGGACCGGGTGAGAAGCCAAGTAGTTAATGCCATCTGCGGCAAATCTACAATAAGTCGAGTTATCAAAAAAAAAAAGCAGAAACCACGGAATTTCATTCCTCTTACTCCGATTCTGAGACACCACTTTCGCTTTATGTTTCAGTTCACGTTTGCTAAATTTTTAATCGCAATACCTCCGTGTACGCAAATACACTAATCCTACCTTTTCTTGTAATGTCTGTCATCGGAGATGTTTCAACAAGTCACCGATGAAACGATCTTCGACAATTGTTATCCAGGCGATCACGTCATGAGTGTGTGACCAATACTAAGCAAAGTGTGTGAAGATAAATATTTATTCTAAAGTCAATCTGTTTAGATAGCTAAGTGGCCGAAATACAACGAAATGTTGGCGATGGAAAGTTACGTAATATGATACTGAGAAAGTCATTGGTGAACGATCAAGGTTATAAATAGAAAATTATAATCGTATAAGACTACGTCGGTAAACCTGATCTGCTAAAAACATAACACAATTAATTCTGAAATTTGCCCAATTTAACTTTGTCTGATAGGATTCTATCGGAGAAAAAGGAACCCGGACTGTTTCAAAAGGCTGTAGTAGTGGAAATCATAGACCTCGCCGCGCGCCGACGAGCCTGGTAAAGAGCAGCCGAAATCAAGCCGTGGCAAGCTGATTGGTATTGTAATTGCGCTCTAGAACAGGATTGGGTTATGTTTTGTGTCTTCTAAATATAAATATTATCATGACATAAAAGGTACCCACCAAACACCAAAGAAATGTAGGTACGACTTTACGAATGGCTATAAAAACTGGTAATGCTAAATTATACCACTAGATGGCAGTAGTGGGAGGGATTTAAATTGTGTCCAGTTGACACTATCATTGAATAAAGCGCTTGAAAAACATGTTTTTGACTAAAGACGGTTACAGGATTTACTGATGATAAAAAGTAAGCAGAAAGGATGACTAAAGCTAGATATGGAACAAGAATAGAACGTACAAGATTTTCGAAGACAAGAGCCATCTAATTACAAATTCAATTACCAACGGCTCTCACCAAACTCTCACAAAACGATAGCAGTTCGAGACAGAAATAAATCATTACCAGTTTATCTACGTCTTCCTCTTGGTTTTTTTCTAAGATCCTGTTGGAATAAATGCGAGTCGCATGCTCGAGATGTCGGCCAAGCCGGCAAAAACTCGCAATCTCTGAATATATTTTAATAGCGGCGCGGTGACGGCTCAAAGGCGGTTATTTATCGACGCCCTCTCTCATTGCTTCGCCGAAGCGAGCATTAAAAAGAACCTACATTGGACCTCAACTACGGAAAACTAACCTTAACACAAAAGCTTTACAGTTACTTTTTAATTACGGACTGGTTCGAATACGACGTTCGAACACAAACACGCCAGACTAGTAATCATTCGATGTCCGATTCTGTTTTGTCTTATCGGTTGCGTGGTGTTGATTTGAAATGAACTTAATGTATTGAGTGTTAAGGTGTAGATTGGCTTGGTTGTTTGTCTTCGGAACGATATTCACGCTACGTCTGAAGCCGGGTAATGAATCGTCAGCTGGAGCAAGTCCACTCAGACAGGGTGCATGGCTAGTGACGGGACATTAAAATGTCTTGTCGATTGTTTTATAATTATGGACAATGCTAGGAACTGTAAAGATACCGTTGTGTTCTTTAAAACTTTTCTTGATACAGTAAGTATTTGAAGTAGACTTACCTGCGTTAATCTAAGAAGGCTTATGTGAACTGGTACTTTTATTAACATATACCTAGCATGATAACGTTTTATAAGTTTTAGCTATTGGTAAGATTTAATCCTTATAAAGTTGCATGATACAAAATATAAAGCCATTCGTAGGTATAAATCCTATAAATCATTAGCATGAGCGAGCACTTTGACCAACGAAAATCTTTTTTTTTTACCTTTGATGGGTTTGCTCTTGGCCCCAGACTTGCCCGAACGCATTGACGAGGCTTAAGATGGAGCTGTTGGGTTGGAGATGGATCTCGCACAGAAGGTACCTGTTCACTCTGGCCTTGAAAGTACCCGGGTTATCTAAATATTAAAGTCCTATCCTTATCGTTACCCCATTTTAACGGGTCTATTTACATACCCTAAAAAATTACAGGCTCACAGGTCACAGGACAGGTCCGGTAAATCAATAGCAAATATAATTGTAGATATCGATAACTTTTGCGTACTCTATCACGTTAACATAACACAAATCGTGTCTAAACAACATACAACACCGTTCCAAATATAAGTACCTTACCTACCTACATTATTTGGTGAATAAATTACTGGATAAGCACGCTTTCTTTTAAACAATTTTTAAAAAATGTATAACATTTTAAAGAAATGTCTGGTCTGGAAATTTGGAGCCTCCGGAGCTTAAGTTCCAAGTCCTTATAGGTACATATATTTCATTTCATCAGATGGAAACTTAAAAACCTTTTAAACAACTTACTTAGAAACTTTAACTTAGAAATCTATTCAAATTCACCCAACAGCTCCACATCATTGGGTTATAGGTACCAACTACTGAATAACCCACAAGTCAGGGTGCCTTTAAAAAAACAAATCCGTCCCCCTCGTAAATCACTAACCACAAAGTAAACAGACAAACAGCACAATTTGCGAGGTGCGAGCATCATTTATTCAGTACAAAGGAGGGAATGTAGCTGGCGTGAAATTGAAAGAAAGCCTCGGAAAAATCCTATAAATAAGAATATAAACATCTCTGAAATGTGACTCGTTTGTAGAAAGGGAATGCAAAAAGGTTCGTAGAAGTTTTCCAGACTTGAATATTGTGGATTTTATATACTTTTCAGACAGCTTTTAAACTTCTATGATTACTAAGAGAAACACTGATTTTGAAGAGTATCTAGTACTAAAAATGGAACTCCTAGTTCAATACAATAAGTGACTATAATATTTCAATATTACAGATAATATTTTAAATACGTCACGTCAAAAAAATACTGTGGAATTTCTCATCCCAAAGACGGAATTAAAAATAATAATTGAATAAACCAGAAAACATAGTTATGAATTTTAAGACGGAAAATTTCACTTGATATTAACTCAGAATCATGAGCTAAATCACCCCCTCAGTATTCGATACGGTGTCAGTAACATCCAAACTTCGCCTACAGCACAGCATAGAAGAAAATAAAGACAAATGTTCTCACCAAGACTCAGACATCGTACCAACTTCTATCCTTTTTAGAAAAGGGTTGACCCCTTCCCTGGGGTATCATCAATTTGGACCCCGAATAAACGGGGGATTCGTCCAATGTTTTTCCGTGCAAATAAAATTATAATGTGGTCATAGAAATAAACATTGGCTCGAGCTCGTAAAACGTTATATTGGGAAACCTTACTTAATATAAGATATTCAAAATTGTTTGTTTTAGAACCCTTATGAAACTTCAATATGTCCACGTGCTCAGCGGTTAAGGAAAACATCATGAGGAAACCCACATTCCGGACAAATACGATTCGGAGGTATGTCACCTAACCTACATTGGTCTGGTTTTTCGCGGGTTAGGACAGACATGCAGTTGCTTATAAAAATCGGACCTGTCAAACCTTTAGGTTAGTTAAGCGGACCCTGTGATATAAAACTTGATAACGCTAAGCTTCAATACATGCTATTCTGACTTCTGTATTACCGGCGTTCAACATAATATAGGTAGCCGTACAGAACAAACGGTGGCATAAGAAACTTCAAGAAACACTATTTCTTGTTCTACGTAAGAAGTACATAATAAAGATCTTAATAAGCGTCTTACTACTGGATCCAAGCCACTGTTCCACTGCGAATTAGTGACGAAATTACGAAACTTGATTTATGAAACGACTTCGATCTCAAGAAAACCGATTTCCCTCATGTCTTTTAGTAAATAGGTATGCGGTCACAAACTGGGACCCCGCCGGCGTGGTCAACGATTTCACTCAATCAGCTCTTATCGCTATCGACCGGGTCGATTGTAGATCGATGTAGATTTACCGCAGATGGCATTAACTACTTGGCCGGACAAATGGGGAGTGCTCAAGGCTCTCACTCGGTACAACGTTTTAAACAGCAGGCCAGAGGGTGCCCAATTGGGCGCGAACCTTGGCTCAGGGCGTCATCTGAGAGGAAAAATATTTGAAAGAATTAATCGATCCTATGGGCCGATAGCGATAAGCGCTGATTGAGGGAATTTTTTGGACAATACATCCACTCCTCGCCAACTATGTTTAAGTCACGTGTAATAGGGGGCGACTGTTTTTCCATTAACCGCACAAATCCTGGAAATCACGGAAAAAAAAATAGTGAAGTAGCAGTGACTGAAGTAGCAGTGAATAATAGTGAAGTAGAAGTAGACTACTTTTCTACATAAATATAAAAACTTATTAAATCGACTTACTTCAACGAAGTAGTGTGGCTTTGATACTAAGCTGAATATGTTTTACTCAGTACTCTCCTTTGGGAAACGCTACGATGTTTTTCACTCGACCAGTGCCCGTGGTAAAGTAACATAATGAATTAATTATAACATTCCCTTGCGTGTCGACTGCTAACTTACCTACTTACAAAAATACCTTTGAATAAGTACTTATTGTTGTGAGTTATATCGTAAACTTTTTATTTGACATGTAACTTTGCCACAGATGGCATTAACTACTTGGCTGGACAAATAGGGAGCGCTGAGGACTCTCATAGAATAAACAATCATAAGTAAGTATAGAAGGGACACTTCACCCCGCACCAAAACAAGCTTGGGACGAGTTTGATGTACCTTGAGTCGTTAAGGAGTAAAAGAGAGCGCGCATACTGTTGGTCTCTCTCGCACGCATAAGGTAAGAACGAAATTGTTGTATATCGTGATCATCAGAACGGCCGGTAACTCGTATTATGTTTGGAGTTCTCATTAGTGCCCCTATGACCACTTCTTACTTCATCATGTGATGGCTGTACCTCCAACTGCCCCAAGGCCGGACCAATACGCCCCACACTAAGTACCCTCACCAAATCACCATTACAAGTAATAGACGGGATGCAAATTCCGAAATTTTTTTTTAAATACAATGTAGCTCATTAGTAGTCGGCGCATGCGCAAGTTGAACCTTCAGGAGAACAATAACGATCTGTAGTGTTTCGACATGAGAGGTCGTCTGAAGGTGACGTCGTTGTGCTAACTCGACGCTCACGTAGTAAGTGAAGTACTTACGAACACTGCATGTATAATGCCCGATTCACATTATTCCAGTAAGCATTCCAGCCCAGTGATTGAACATTCCAGTGCTAAAATGTCACTTGAGTAATTTGAACTAACACTGGACTGAGAATGTGAACAGTGAATGCATTTCAGTGTTGATTCACATTATTCCAGTAACATTGCAGTGCTGTATTCAGTCGCTGAAATAGAATGCTTGCTGGAATTATGTTCTATCGTGTGAGTTATTATTGAGCCGCCAAAGGCCCCTAACATGACTCATGTAACGTCTACGTACTTGCATTAGTAAGTAGTAAACGGGACCAACAGCATAAGTGCCTTCCGAAGCACGGATCATATTACTTGCGCACAATGGGGTGATAGCTTGCAATGTCCTAACCAAACCAGGGCCCACAAAGTGATAGGTTGTATTCACGGAATAGAAGAAAGAGTTTGAAAGGGCCAAGTGAATGCGAAACGCGCGCCATATAAGTATGAGCAAACATCTTCATACTTCAACTTTGCACTCTACTCGTCCGCAAGCATTACGACGCATGGAGCTCCGCGATAGTTTCTTAAAAGGTCGTCTTGTGTATTATAACCTGCAGGGAAAACATCGAATATCGACTAACAATGAAATCCCTCCATATCACAGGACAGTTAAAAACCTTAGTATTATCGGCTATTTATCAAAAAAATACTATCAGTAGTATCCTACGAAAAGTAATGATAAAAATGCAGCCTATCATATAAATTATACATTACCGGTAAAATTATAAAATACCGCTATGGAATTTGAGAAGCAGTAAAGTTGTGGGTTATCTGTTTGCAGGAGTAGTAGTAAAAAGAGTGGGGTTGAACCGACGACAGCGGTTCTCATACAAAATGCGCGGTAGGGCCTTTCCAACCTCTTTTCAACCTCTTCTCTGCTACGTTTGAGAGTTTAAGTCCCATGTAATATGGGACGAGCCTATTGTCATTAACCATTATTGCCACAAACCAAACTTGCTGGAAACAAACATGAATTCAAACTCATAAAGTCGAATTAAGTGGTTTAGAGCCCGAATCGGGAATCAAATTCGTGACCCTACGATGGAAATCACGCGTTCTCTGAACAGGGCTATCACGGATTCAATAATAATATGCCTAATATGATTGTAAGTACTTACATTAAACGATCAAGTTAGTAAAGGAACATAATACTGAAGAGCACTTAATAACTACTGAATTATTTACACTTAATATATACAGAATTAACTCATTCCGCATAAAACTGTCAGATACGCCTCTTTTCATTGCAACTGACAGAAATACAACCAGTGTAAAAGACCCCTTTTTCTACTTTAAAGCGTTCTACATTTATAACGGATAAAAGATCACGGTAGGTCCAGTAACGTTGGTCGGAAAACTTAACACGTCCAGTTTAAGAAGACCTTTAGCTTTTCTGACTTCTGTATTATTAAGAGGGCTATGGTAGGTCAGGGTATAATGGTAGTGGATATTGTGTGCAATATGTTACATGCAGGTAGTTGTACATTGAAAAGTCAACCAGCGGACTGGCACCGAGGCATGCGGCACGCGAAGCAAAATACGCTAACGAAAATTTTACGTACGGTCAGTATGTAAAACTTTTTTATTTGACACCATTTTAAAAGTAAAAAACTCCCTAGCTTTATCCCGTTTTCACAGGTTTCGCTTACCTAACCTGAAGGTTTGGTAGGTCTGGTATTGTATAGAAGCTATTGGCTTCCAACCCGAAACAACCTTTACATAACACACCAGTGTCAGTGAGACCGTACTAACACTGAGTAGACTTCATTCAGCTCATGATTCTGAGATAATATCAAGTGGAATTTCGTTACGCGCCACTGCTGGGTACACAAATGAACTATTTTACCTTGTAATAGAAGAACGATTGGACATAAGAAAAGTCATGTGAATTTTGGCGCAATCATTTAATGAACATATGTATACGAGATACACTCCATCGTGGAGTCCAGAGAGCTTTTTTAGCAATTTTATAGCAATTTATCACGAATAAAATACGGCCTCCGTGGTCCAGTGGTTGAGCATTGGGCTCACGATCCGGAGGTCCCGGGTTCGAATCCCGGTAGGGACATATCACAAAAATCACTTTGTGATCCCTAGTTTGGTTAGGACATTACAGGCTGATCACCTGATTGTCCAAAAGTAAGATGATCCGTGCTTCGGAAGGCACGTTAAACCGTTGGTCCCGGTTATTACTTACTGATGTAAGTACGTAGTCGTTACATGAGTCATGTCAGGGGCCTATGGCGGCTCAGTAATAACCCTGACACCAGGGTTGATGGGTTTGGTAATCCACCTCACAATCCACACGATAGAAGAAGACGAATAAATAAATGAATTTTAGCTGGACAGTATGGAGAACTGGCAAAATTTAGGTACACTCAACAGTGCTGCCGCCTACAGCTTGTAGTTTTTATCCCCAATAAACAATATTAGGATACAAGAAATAACATGAAAAATAGCATAGTACAACAGTAAAAATCTATATTTTTACGTGGCTTTGAAAATATACCATTATACAGATGTTAGTCACATCATAACGAATACTGAAAGGGATGATTCAAACCATGATTCTGAGTTGATATCAAGTGGAATACCTAATTAAAAACAACTAATATTTTTCGAAAGGAAATTACACTTGATATTAACTCAGAATCATGGTCCGAATCATCCCCCAAAGTATTCGTTACAGTGTCGCTACTGCGAATTTAAAACTTGTATGTTGCACAAAAAGTACAAATCATTAAACGAGGCACTTAATAAGTTAACTACTTTACTTACCAAGCACAGCGTGTAATATTATTCAAAGTAGTAAATAAGATATTAAAATTATATTTATTATTTCCTGTACAAATATGCTGTCAGTACTGGCTTTCAATGGGTATCATTTGCATTGGTAATAGTCGGCTCGGCGTATTGGTAAACAGTGACTTACGTCGCTCGGGGTTTCGGAGACTCTTAAGTGGATATTTTTAACAGTTTAAATTGTATAGACAAGATACAAAAAACAAGATAGAAGGAGCAAGGTAGATCAAGGGAAGGCCTCTGACTGACAGTGGGAACTAGGGTCAAAGGGGCAACAATACTTTAAATAGGTAAGTTTAAGATAGAATGAAGATAGGATGAAGTGATGATGAATGAGACAAGGGCCTTTAAACATCTTCGACTTTAGTGCGTGCGTTGGTAATGAAATACATAAACATTAAAATGTTGTTATTGAAAAATAATTACTGTTCTCTTCATAACATTCTTTGTTTGCTTTTTAAATTAATCTATTTATAAATATCAAGCTATGTAATAGCAGTAACTACCAGGAAAATATAAAAATAACGTAACAATATGACTTGACAGCGAGGTCGTGTCATAACCAGTAGTTATTTTATATAAGACTGTGCCACATTGCATGCAATATAGCGACAACTAACAACGCAGATAATCACTAAAGTAAAGAAAAATGTGTCTTTCATAAAAACAAATATACTTTGCGCTAAAATAAAGGAAAATAGTAAAAACACAAAAAATATATATATTACATTTGCTAACCAAGTTTCGTAAACTGTGCAAATGTGATACCTACTTATATTTTTTAAAAAACGCAAATCTGTCCTAAATAGTCATTTTTACTTATAGGATGTGCATTTCTCTTCTATAAATAAGATAAGATTATAAATCTTCAAGAAGGTAGTTTCTACTAAACAAAATTGGGAGTCAACCAATACCACAGTTCAGACACTCCATACAAAAATCTCGTTCTTCCCGTGTACCGTCGTTGACTAACCCCATGGGTGCGAGCGAGATAGACCATCGCCATCTCCCTCGTGGGGGGATTGCGGTTACGAAGTAATAAAACTAACTCCAAGTTCAAATTGGTGCGGGGCAAGAGTGTCCCTTCTATAAGTAGTATTAATATTTATTCTATGCCAATACCTTAGAGTAGGTAGCAGAGAATCGTGTTACAAAACACCTTCACCAAATCAAAACTAGAACCACATCGTTCTAAAAGCAATAAAAAACACATCAAATATTCAAATCAACATTTACACGGTTTCATTTTAAACTTCTCCAATATGTTTGTAGGTACATAATCGTATCGTGTGTGGCCAACACACAGAAATATAAATTGATAGGCACTAAAATTGTTTATAGCTTGATCTAAATATTCCTAATCATTTTTGAATATTGTGATCCTTATTTAATATTTTATGCATATTACGACTTCGTATTAACAGTCGTTGCAAGTGGTCTTTGATTATTTGTGGCTCTATCCACTCCATTAAGGATTAACGAGAGTTTATGTATGTATGTACATACAAACCCCTCGAGACCTCTGGGGTTTAACGGCATCATTCAAACCACGTTCTATAATAAGGTTTTAACGTAAAATAAAAAGGTAGTAAAGTGTGCGTGCCATATAAACAAAAACCGCCAATAGTGCTAAATTTATTTGAGGTTATGTTACACCTGTCATTTTCTTATTGTCCAAAAAGGAAAGGGACTGGTAATCGACAAGCATAAAATTTATGGAACACACGTCAATTTTAGGAAGAAATTTAAAAACCCCTTTCAATTGTATATTGGCCAATAACCCGAAAGAATTAAGTTGACAGCACACGTCAAACGGATTGCATATGAGCGAGATGGCTATTCTATTCGCCCGGGTTATTCATTAATTTACTCATTCATTTTAAAAGTAACAGTTGTCAATCATCCGTCCCTTTCTTTTTCGGTGGATAAGAAAGTGACGGGTATAACTTAAAATGAAATTAGACGGTGTGTTCTGGAATCAGCACCAGTATTGCTCTATAGTCCGTTCTTCTCGACGGAAGAACAACATTCTTGTGTGGCGGTTGTAAGGTTGTCCACGTTACCAGTTTACACGAGTCAACGAGGCTGAAGAATGCCGGTCCCAAGTCTGGAAAAAGGTTTAGGGGCACACAGCTATATACGTATATAATTGTGAAGATAACAATATTACCCCACATTACTCGATCATATACTCGGGTTTGAATCCCAGTGGGAACAAATCACAAGAATCACTTTGTAATCCCTAGTTTGGTTAGGACGTTGTAGGCTGATCACCTGATTGTCCAAAAGTAAGATGATCCGTGCTTCGGAAGGCATGTTAAGCCGTTGGTCCCGACTTACTGATGTAAGTACGTAGTCGTTACATGAGTCACGTCAGAGGTCTTTGGCGAATCAATAATAATTCTGTCACCAGGGTTAAAAAAGTACTTCTTATTAAGCAGACACCACAGCAAATAATACAAAACATCAAAGAAAAAACCAAAAAACAAACTGACATAACAGAAACGTAAAAAAAAAACAAATAGAATGTTACTGTTTTGTACCGGGTGAGAGCCCCCAGCACTCGCCATTCGTCCGCCCAAGGAAAACCCACTACTGTGGGTTTTTAGTCACATCAAAAACAAATGACGCTTTAAAGTCCCAGTACTTATTTAATAACATCTTACGTAGGTAATACAGTCTATCTTAGGATGCAGAGACCAATAGTGCATGATATTTTTATAACAACCCGAGACTTTACAGCCTGCTGTATGCAGATGAACTGTGTCATGAATATCCTTAACTGCAGACTCCTTTGTACGGTGTGCGAAGAACGTTGCTGAGCATAATTACTTCCCTTTGGACACTCGCGCTTCCTTTGTTTTACTTTATTTTTCCTACAACTTTCCATTCAAGTTTTCTTAATCTTTCTTTCTTTAGAGATAAGGTTTAAATTTATTATTTTGTTCACTACTCTATTATGTGTACGTACCTACTTATTTCTAAAATAAATGATTTTCTTCTTATTATTGCGTATGAAAATATCCTGGGTGGATCATATATCCAGCTTAAGCTCCCCTAACCAAATCTCTGCCGCATCCGTCACACAATGCATCTCGGCTATTTTCTTCTTCTTCGAGCGCTAAGAAGTCATTAAGAACCACTACAGGAGATCATTATACTTAGCTCGCTGTCGAATAGTGCAATAGTCCACAACACCTCCATGCATCATGCTTTATCAACAGCACCGTCATCTAAACATCATCATCAGCGCCATTACCTATCATTAGACACAAGTTTCGTGCTGGCGTGTCGTGACGGTCTCGACTTGATTAATAGAAACTCGCGAATCGTGCGCCCGCGCCGCCGCGTGAAAGCGAGGTTTCTCTTCATTGTGGTTCATGTGAACCACTGAGCTCTATATTTGGAGTGGCTATGTATATGTCGTGGCCAGATCTTCGAATTGATCATTTCATGATGTGTTCGACCATTTCATGAAATGGACATATTTCATGAAATGTTGAAACGTCAACGTTTAATGATATTTCAATCAACGTAGTTTAATGTAGGCGGTGTCTATGCTATGTGGTGTAATAAAAAATGCGAATAGTCGATATATTTCTCAGGTTCAACATCATTTACTTAATCGATACTATCGATATGGAAAATCGTACAATTACACTGATTCATGGATTATAATATCAATTAAGGTTTAAATATAACTCAAAGTCAGGCGTAAACTCAGAACTCAAATAATCTCAGATGGGACAACCCAGCAGTGGGACAATCCAGGCTAGTAAAAAAAGTATATAACTGCTTAAAGTCTATGCCGATGTGAAGGGTCACTGACGAAAGTACTGCATAGATACGCTTGTATCCCTATTGGGGTGGATAGAACCACAAATCAACAATAAGATACTCGTAATCAATATCTCGTAATTACTAACCTATACTCACACACGCACACAAACCACATACACTTTCACACTACACACTTATTTTTTATTACTTTAATGGCGTAGTGTTATCACTGTTTAATTATTTTATAAGTTTATAGATTAGGAAGGCACTGGTGCTAATTCCTGTAAATACTATCTCATTTTATTTTAAGTTATATCTGTCATTTTCTTATCCGCCGAAAAAGAAAGGGACGGGTAATCGACAAGCATAAAATTTATGGAACACACGTCAATTTTAAGCACAAATCTAAAACAACCGACTAAAAATTTTACATTAACCAATAATCCGACAGAATTAAGTTGACAGCACACGTCAAACGGTTAGCATACAGCGAGATACCTTTTTGATTCGCCCGGGTTATTCATTCATTTACTCATTCTTCCTAAAATTAAGAGCTGTCAATCATCCGTCCTTTTCCTTTTCGGCGGATAAGAAAATAACAGGTATAACTCAAAAGTAAAATTAGGAGGTGTCTGCAGAAATCGGGGCCAATGTCTCCCAAGACACAGGTTCACCTAGTTTGGGAGACAGGGTTTCAATGCATAATGTAAAAACTTATTATATTAAACGTTTTTATTATTATATTATTAATCCGCAGCTACTCTGTCTCAAGATCAATATGATGAACAATATGGCAAGTTAAGAAAACATAAGCTCAGGACAATATTCCCAATTAGGCAAATCAGAGTTACATCTATAGCAAGATGAGCTGAGTATCTACGCCAACACCCCTAGCGTAACATTTTGTCGCCCAAATAGATAAATAAGATTAGATAAAGATGTAGATATTAACGCCACTTCAAGGGAGTTCAAGTCCATCCACAAATGAAGATCAATGGGTTCGTGTGAACTCTCACTGTATACGCCGAGCTCTGAGATGATTCTTTTGTCTACTTCTGTGAATAGGATAGCTTACATATGTTACAGATTGAGAATGGGATGTGTTCGGTCACGAGCATTAATATGTATACACTTTGGTACCATGTCACATTAACTTTTTTGACAAATTGAACTGTAAGTCTCACTTGTCAAATATGTTAGTGCGACAGAGTCCTAAAGTGGGTACATTATATTTGACTGTTCATAATCATAATGTTTTGTGGGATTTGTAAGTAAAGCTGTTTAGAATGACTGGTAAAGAAAAACTTTTGACAAGCCTGTTGCATAGAATAGTATTATGTTACTATAAAAACTCTAAGTACGGTAAATTCTAAGAGTTGCCAAGTGATGATGGTAAAAATCCGAATTATTTTATACAATAATTGTTCATTTCGGTCTCTTACCGTCTGGCACCTAATTAGGATTTACCACTGAGCCCTGGAAAATGTAAAAAATGTTATATTTATTCGTGTAACTATATTATATTGTATTGTTAAGCCGTTGCTCGCGGTCAGTGATATGCTGTTCCCGGGAGTTTTCCCAAAGTGGGAACGTTCCCTAAAAACTCTTTAATAGTAAGGGCACTGGCTGTTTTTATTTTTCAAATTGTTATTTCATTATTTATTGCTTCTATGCTGTTCTGGGAGCAAATAAAAAACATAGAAAACATTCAGCTGCTTGTCTTCCCGGGCATGTCGTAAAAACCGACAAAGGGATTGTGTCCTCTAACATGATGGACTAATGTTATGGGCGATAGGCTGATCCCTTATCACCATAAGGTTCATCATATCCAGCTTACGACATCGTATCAACAGTGGCTGCAAGTCGTCTTTGATTACTTGTGGCTGCCCACCCCATTAGGGTTTAAGGGCGTGAGTTTATGTATGTATGTATGTATGTTATTTCATGTACTTATTCTGGTCTTATCTGCCAAAAGTTGTTTTTTACTTTTTATGTTCTCACTTTGGGAACATTCTCGGTAGTAAAAAAGGCCTTTTCTGAACAGCTGTACATCACTGGTCGCGGTTTCTACTTAACATAACATAAACAGCCTATATACGTCCCACTGCTGGGTACAGGCCTCCCCTCAATCAACCGGAGGGGGTATAGAGCATACTCCACCAAGCTGGTCCACTGCGGGTTGGTGTGTTTAGGTGGTTACTACTTACTAAAGTAAATATGTCAGGGTTACAGTAGTATTAAGCGGTAAATCCTAAGATTAACTAATCTGTCTGCCGGTTAAAGTCCGAAATGAACGATTATTGTAAAATAATTTAAACTTTTACCATCATAATTTGATAAATCTTAAGATTTACCGTACCTACTTAGGGCTTTTACAGTGACATTATACTAACCGACACTAATATTATAAATGCGAAAGTAACTCTGCCTCTCTGTCTGTTACCTTTCACGTTTAAAAAACCGCTGAACCGATTTAGATGAAATTTTGTGAGAAGATAGTTTAAGACCTAAGGAAAATTGTGGGATAGATTTTTCCCCGAAAATCGCCCCCTAAGAGGATGAAAATAGATTGCAAAATTGTGCCGCGCGCACTGACCGCAATCAGACAAAGTCGCGGGTAGAAAGCTAGTATTATAGTTATAAGACAAAATATCGATACATAAATGATATAACTAAAATTACGGTTCTACTCACTGACATGCTATAAGCAGACAGATTCACATTCGCTAAGGAGTTTTTCTAAAAAAGTTTCCAAACCAAGTTGTAAATACGTATACTTACATAATTAAGATAGTATAAGTTCTTTCCCTTCAATTAAGATGATATGGCTGTTCAAATAAAGTGTAATATCGATTGTATGTAGGTACAGTGTCGTCACTCCGTCGCGCGCGTTGTTTGTGTCAGTTTTCGCCGCGGACACTTTTTTACAAAAATTGGTTGTCTATTTGCTATACGAGGTCTATGGTTCTTCTTTAAAATGTTTAAAAGTAATTAGATTACCTACTATCATTATTTACCTGTTATGATTTCTAGTTTATGTATACATAAAATAAAATTATATTTTACATATTTAAGTATCACTTTGTGAGACTGTCCTTTGTTCGGTACTTTCAGGCTTGAATCACCTGATTGTCCGAAAAAGTAAGATGATTCCGTGCTTCGGAGGGCACGTTAAGCCGTTGGTCCTGGCCATTAGCCGTAAAAAAACACCTCCACCAACCCGCATTGGAACAGCGTGGTGGAGTATGCCCCATACCCCCTCCGGTTGATTGAGGGGAGGCCTGTGCCCAGCAGTGGGACGTATATCTATAGGCTACTTATGTTATGGTAATATTTAAGTACTGTGAACTACTGTGTGTTGTATTTTACATATGCCAACAACTGGAAACACTGAACCTTCCACAAGGTAACCCGACCGCCCTTTAAACACAAAGAAAACAATTCTGCGCAAATATTTAAACAACAACATTCCATACAGAATAGCCTTAAACAATCCTAAAACCGCACTCATAATTACTTGGCCATTATGTAAATGAGTGTAGTACCTACCTCTTTACGAGGCAATTCTGTTTAATGAGCGCGACAAAAAACCGACAAAAGTGTTATGAATAAATAAGCAGTTAACAATGTAAAAAAAGTTGGACAAAGAAAAAAATGTTTTATTGATGGTGCGCCAGCGTCTCTTTCATCCTGACGTAATTCTTGATGCTATCTTGTTCTCAGAAGGTCTGTGTTTTGTCTCGTTTCGGCTAAATGCTGGAGGCATAGGGCCGTCCCTTTCGAACATCAATCGATACCCTGAGACACCCACGACAACAAGTTGTGAGCGCCTCACGGTGTCCAAGGAACGGGGCAGTGTTGATGCTCATAAGTATTTTACATTTTTTAAATCATATAAAATACCATTAAAAAGCGGCATCCTTTGAGCCCCCAGTTCATAATGGGTGGTATTTTTTTAAAATGTTTATATTACATAAAACATAATTTAACTTTGATCTTACCTATAGATAAAATCAGTATTGACCTATCACGTTTACCAAGAGTTAACTTGTTAGACTTGTTAGATTGGACGTAATTCTTACATCTATTAATAAAGTTCAAAATTCACTAGATTACATTTCAAAAACAACGAAATAAATAATATTCACCCTTCAAGTAGGTACCTATATTTGATCATGTAACACGCATATAGTAAAACTTTTTAGTGACTGAGACCCAAAATATTACCTAAGTAAAGTAACCATAATAATACACATTTTATATATATTTATACAAAAATAAATACACTGAACCACGATGCTGCCCGGAATGCCGCACAGAATTCAAATTGTTAGTCTCAATGAAATAAATGCGCGGCGGCGCGCTCGGCGCTTTTGAGCCGTTCACTTGGAGGGCCGATTTTTTTTTTTCCAACGACTCTCGACCTAACCCACTTCCCATACGCGGTTTCCCATACATCTACTGTTAAGTTTCTTTATAAGTTTAATTGCCGAGAGTTTAGTTTGGCTACGCAGTGGCATTCGTGTGAAAAACGTTTTTAATATTACTGGTGTATGATATATCTACATACATACATAAACTCACGCCCGTAATCCCAAATGGGGTGGGCAGAGCCACAAGTAATCAAAGACAACTTGCAGCCACTGTTGATACGAAGTCCTAAGATGGATATGATGAACCTTATGGTGATAAGGGATCAGCCTATCGCCCATAACATCAGTCCACCATGTTAGAGGACGCAATCCCTCTGTCGGTTTTTACGACACGCCCGGGAAGACAAGCAGCTGAACGTGTTCTATGTTTTTTATTTGCTCCCAGAACAGCATAGAAGCACGCAAGAAGAAGAAGAAGCATGATATATCTATGCTTTTTAAAAAGTACTCGTCATAATATAAGTACACTGCACGTACGTATGTTTATATAAGTAGGTACGTACGTACTTATACGTCCTATTATTGAGCAAATACCTCTCAATTGGACGATCATCGCCAAACAGTTCCTTTATGGATTAGGAGTTTAAAAACTAATAAAGAGATATTTTCATATATATTTTACTTTCTGAACAGTACCATACTTAGTATTCTGCTATTGTACATACTATATAAATGTATTTAGGTATATATTGGTGTTGATTCCAATAATACACATCATCTAATTTTATCACGTTAAGCCGTTGGTCCCGGCTGCATTAGCAGTCGTTAATAACCACCAATCCGCACTGGGCCCGCGTGGTGGTTTAAGGCTCGATCTCCCTATCCATCCATAGGAAAGGCCCGTGCCCCAGCAGTGGGGACGTTAATGGGCTGGCGATGATGATGAATCAATCAGAATATCTGTAACATTAACACTTCACGAACTGAACTCGCGCCCATCACCGGACGTAGAGATAGTATCTCACGATAATCTGTACCACAGTTGATCATTATATATATTCCCATGCCTTTCATGAGTGGAGTCCACTTCTTTTTCTCATATGTGTTTTACATAACATAACAAATAGAATAATAGATAATAGAATAATAGACGTTCGAAGCACGGCCCTAAAGCAATGATTTTTGAATTTTTGCATTCATGTTTGGATAATACTCGTAATAAAGTGCTCAGCGGTGAAGGAAAACATAGTGAAGAATACTGAATACCACATTCCCGAGAAATGCGTTTCGGTGTGACCTGAGCTGTATTGCCTTTCCCTTCGAGGGTTGGAAACTTGGAAGGTCAGACTGCTGTTTCTGTAAAAAATACGGCACCTGTCAAATCTTCAGGTTTGATAATCGGGCCCTGTGAAAAACGTGATAACGCTAGGAAGATGATGAACAAATTTAATACATTAATAGCGCAATAGACGGCCGTTTTGCCACTTTTCCACGAGTAGAGTGCACTTTAATACCTACGTCAAGTCACAAGTCATTTCACTAGTTCTGGTGTGATTTCGGGATAATTCCAAGTACTTACTTAATTATTTATTCTTGTCGCGGAGCATGCGTGAAACTATAACAACACTTCAGACAATAACATTGACAGCAAAAAAAGCAAGGCGTTATCTCCTGTTACTCGCCTTTTAAGAGGACCTCCTACGATGTTTTAATTTAGTTGAGAATTTGACTAAGCTATTAAGGGTGTTAGGACCTTAGCTCGGCGACAATAGATGGCGTAAGTGCATCCATGCCATTCGGTGATCTAAATTATTATTTTTGTCATAGATAAATTAAGCTCAATGAGCTTTACACCTTTTTGCCACTACTTGAAGGTCTAGTCTAGAGAACCTACAAACGATAAAAAATATTATAAACCCTTTCTATTTTCTTCAGATTTACTCTGGGTCTGGGTTGTGTATATTTAAGAAGTCTTCTTCTTCTATCGTGTGGGTTGTAAGGTGAATTACCAACTTCATCAACACTGGTGTCAGGGTCATTATTGAGCCTGGCTCATGTAACGACTACTTACTTACTTACATCAGTAAGCAGTAACCGGGATTTAACCTCTTAACGCCGATATTTCCAGACACAATAGTTAAACAATGGGTTTTGGATTTTAAAAGAACATTCGGTCTTACGACTTTAAGAAGTGGAAGCTTTATATTTGTACAATATTTAACATAAGCACTAAAGTAAATAACTACCAACTAAGTTGTATGAATTGTGATAACTGCATAATATACTTAATTATCAAGTAAATGTTCTGTTATGGAAATAGTCAAGAAGTTACGGCAAGAGGATGTCAAACATTATCATAAATTATATCCATATCAATCTCCGGTAAGTTACTGCGATACAAACTGGTACTACATTCACACGACCTGATACTCTGTCGTATCAGAAGTAATTGCAATCCCGGGCCAGCTTATATTACTTTTATTGCCGTTTAATTCGTTCCTTTGCGACGCCGGTACAGGCTAATAGCTTAACGGATACACACTGTAGCAGTGTCGTAAGTATCTGTAAATATATTCTTCTTGGTGACGTTTCCGCACACAAATGTTGTCCAACAAAAAATTGACTACTCAATTAGTGAGGATAAAAACTGCCTATTTCTCCCATCTGGTGTCGCTGCTGTTGACTGTTCTTAAATTTTGTACTGACCCGGAACTGTCCCCATACTATTTGACTAAACAAACAATTGTTTCGATTCTATTTTTACACTAAAACCCTTTGCGCAGCGTTTAACTGCAAAATCATAATGTTATATTTATTCCATAAAGATCATAAAGAAGAAAACTGCTTTTTTCCAACTCGCTGCTTTTTTTCATAACTCATCCTTTAGACGGGATACACTCAACGTGGCTCCACATTTTATAGCAATTTATCACGAATTTTAGCTGGACAGTATGGAGAACTGACTAAAAGGAACACTCAACAGTGCTGCCGCCTACTTTTAAGTTTCTTGTTTTTATCCCCTTTAGCCACTAATAATAATAATAATAATAAAGATCTAGCAAGAGCTTGGAACGCTTCGAATGAATATATACTAACCTAACCGTCACAATCGTACCCAGTTTCAGACTATTTTCAGGCTACTGACATTCGTCTACCATCATCATCAGCCCATTAACGTTCCCACTGCAGGGGCACGGGCCTTCCTTATGGATGGATATGAGTAGGGAGAACGGGCCTTAAACCATCACGCGGGCCCAGTGCGGATTGATATTCATCTACCAGTATGTTTTAATACCATGTATCTTTCGGTTCGACAGAAAGCTCGGTGATGTGTGGGTACTTAGTTCATCTTGCGTAGGATGTACCTCTTACTACCCCAATTGGGATATAGTTGTGAGCTTATGTTATGTTATGTATGCTATATTTGGGCTTATTGGACTTCAGAGATGGCAAAGTCGCATTTCCCCAACATTATCAGATAGTTCGTGCCTAGCTGTTGTGATAATTTGTTGCGTGGTAAGAGCTTTCAATAATCCCTATTTCATTTTGTCCGGTAAAATGAATTCCATCCGAGGCAAAGATAAGTCAAAAAACGCCATATAACCATCGATTAAAGCTGGTGGTCTTTGAGTCTATCAACCAATCTCTAAAAACCCCATCGGCACATGTTTCTATAGTTTCAGCAAATAAACTTCTTCTATCGTGTGGGTTGTAAGGTGGATTACCAACCTCATCAACCCTGGTGACAGGGTTATTATTCAGACGCCAAAGGCCCCTGACATGGCTCAAGTAACGACTACATACTTACGTCAGTAAGTAACCGGGACCAACAGCTTAACGTGCCTTCCGAAGCACGGATTATCTTACTTTCGGACAATCAGGTGATCAGCCTGTAATGTCCTAACCAAACTAAGGATCACAAAGTAATGTTTGTGGTAAGTCTGGGGACTTACCCATTCGAAACAAATAGTTACAAAATAAGAATTCCGCAACCTTACTGCGTATAATATCTAAGTGTATGTGCATTAATTTTATAAAGGAAAGCAAAGGTGACTTAGCAAACAGTGCGTAGTTACCACACTGTTTCTATACGTTCATAATGCTGATAGGCTGAAGGCGGTTCCCTTTAATGCTTCGTCAGACCGTGATTTATGGCCTAATAGACGGATAAACCATTTCTTTTACAGCTGTAAATGCTATTTCTTTTAATGAACCTTGCATTGTAGCTCTAATTGGATTAGATTTAATGTAAAATGTTTGTGTGTGTTTTTTTATGTATTGTCCGTGACTGTGTAATACGTATGTTTATGTTATGACAAAAAAAGTGGCGTGTTATGAATCATGATCACCCTATAGAACACCCTCAGGCAAGTTGTCTTAAAATTTAAACCAGCCCTCAGTGCTTGTGGTTCTCCGACCAAATAGTGTACACCTACCATTCGGGGCAAAACTGACTTAAGATAAATCCAAATTTAAGTAAGTAATAGGAACCCGCTCAGCGGTGAAAGACAATATCGTGAGGAAACCCACATTTCTGAGAAATGCATTTTCGGAGGTATGTGACCTAACTTGTTTTGAGCTGGTTTTCCCTTCGCGGATTGGAAGGCAGTCGCTTCTATAAAAAAACCGGATGTGCCAAATCTTCAGGTTAGCTAAGCGGACCCTGTGAAAAACGGGATAATGCTAGGAGATGAATAGAAACCTGCTGTTAGCCACATCAAACATAATGCCTAGTAAAAAAAATATAAAAATTTACTTACAGAAACATGATAAAAGAACACTCTACTTGAAGTTAGACCCTCTGAATACGAAAAGTATTATACTCATAATTGTTTCTCCCCTTTTTGCCTCGAGGAACTAAAGTTTTACTCAACTGAAGCAAAGTTACCAACTCCCCGCCCTCAGTTCATTCCACCAATAACTAACTTCGGACAACTTTGACACAATGAAGTGCTAAACCTTGTTCGTGTATTGTGTTATAAGAAAAGTCAAGTTGGGTTTATTTTCTTTTTATTCTCGAAAACATCGAGTTCTTGAACTGTTTGTAATTTCAAAAAATGATTGTTTTATGAACAGAAGCCAGATGGGATGAAAAGGGTACCAACGACAGCTCTTGAATGAAGAAGAAATTACATCAATATATTTGGTAAGTATCTTTACAGACTGTTGTGAAGCTAGGCTAATTTAAGTTCTACTCGTATCAATGCACTATTCCTAATTAAAATATTCTCTACAACTACGTACAACCTCTACTAATGCTAAGGTAAACAAAAAACGAGAATGACGCGGCTTTCGAAACAATCCACTGTGGCCCCAATTCATGCAGACACCTCCGAATTTTATTTTAAGTTATACCCGTCATATCCCTATTCGTCGAAAAGGAAAGGGACGGATTTTCAACTGTTAATTTTAAAACGAATGATAATCCGGGCGAATAAAATGGCCTCTCGCTGATATGCAGCCCGTTTAACGTGTGTTGACAACTTAATTCTGTCGGGTTATTGGCCAATATACAATTTAGGGAGGTTTATTTAAATTGCTGCCTAAAATTGACGTATGTTCCATAACTTTTTTGCCTATGTCGATCACCCGTCCCTATCTTTTTGGGCGTATAAGAAAATGACAGGTACAACTTAAAATAAAATTAGATGGTGTGTACTGGAACTGACACCAATACTTAAACCATATCTCAATTTTATATCTTTAAGTTATGATATCTAAAAACAATAATAATTCCACAAATAAAGACGAAGCTCAAATACAAATTATAAATATTCATGCAAAACCTTTTTTCGCTATTCATAATACGCAACTTTCTCTTTTTAAAAAGTTATCCGTAAATCCCTCGAGTTTACCCCGGGACTGTCAGGGGCAATTCCCGGGAGGGGCTAATCCCGCATAACCTGAGCAATTGCGGTCCCGTAAATTAAATGTCGGGACGCGGGACGGGACCCCAACTGCCAGTTTCAGTTTAATCACCTAATTAGAGCGGGTACTTGAGGTTTATTACCGAGGATTCGTTAATAAAATTTAACGTCTGCCGTAAGCAGTTTTGTGGGAATGTTCGCTCTTCAAAACCCTTTGATCAGGTCTGCAAGTATGTACCTGTTTTGAGTCCTCTATACTTTGTTATTTTATGTGCAAAACCTGACAAACTACACACACACACTAATGGTCATCCTTTTACCAAATGTGTACGCCGCCATGATTAATAATTTCGACTTCTATGATACGCCTTGTATGATAAGCAGCAACATGGAATATCCTAAGATTTTACTTTTTCTTTTCATACCCGATTATGCATCATCTTCTTCTTCAAGAGTTATCTTCGACCATTTGACATGATGATGATGACCTTTTTCCATACAATGTTCTGTCTTCAGTCATGCGAATTAGTTGATCTGTTATTTCGCATCTTCAACCAGTCCCTTACGTTCTTTGTCCAAGAAGTTCTTCTACTAGGTACCTGTTCCTTTTTTTTAGACTACGTCTTGAACGTTCAAGTAAATAAACTCTAGTTAGTGAACTAACTAGAGGTAGGTATAACAAGCAAGACAGAGGCAAGTGTTGTTGACAGAGGGTTATACGGCGATTAGACGGGGACGATACCTGCCCGTCCCGGCTCGCTACGATGAATATGGAATTTAAAGAATATTATTTATGATATAAACGTAGAAATAATCACAAATTGCGTGGTTGCACTTTTTGATTCGAGACGATCTTAAAACTTTAGACATTCGGCTCGATCGATAACAGGAATGATCCAGTTACTGATCGAGCCCGACTTCTACCGCAATTTCTTCTAGGCTCTTCCATGTTATTCCGACTTTCTATGGAGCCTGCTTCTTATAAACTACTAACAAACCTAAAGGTGGAACTAATAGCATACTCCTGTGGTCACTCTCAGTTTGAATGAAATAATACATTAATGCTTTAGCTAAATAGCTATAAAGTACCAACGCCAAACCGATTCTGTATGGACTTCGACGGTCTTCCCCACATTAACCGTAGGTAGGTACATGAATTTTAACATTATCTATCTTCTCCATCTGCCTTTATGCAGTTTTCCCAGGGTCTGCTAAACAGACTTTGCTTACATAAACGCCTTAACTACGTATGTATATAGTATTATTGTATAAACCGAAGAAATTGTCAGGCTTAAAACTTATACAAAAATTATCTGGTCTATAGTCGCTAGAATTTATTAAAAAGTTCAAAATATTCGACGTAGCAAGCCGGGATATTAGGGTAGTTGTCCCCTCACCCCAATGTAAAGTTTGAGGGGCGCGTAATCTGATTTGGCGGTAGTTATCGACAGGTAAAGTGCTTTTTGCACGCCGATTTTGCTTACTTATCTCGTACTAATAGTAAATTAGTAGCATTTAGAAGTCTATAATATAAAAACGGTATCCAGTCATGAAACTTTTTATTACAAGTTCAAGACTTCTAAGCTAATTAACCACTATTCTGCATACTATGTGTAGGCACACCCGAACACTTCATACAAAAATCTCATTGTTACCATGTGCTGCCTACCGCGTAAGTGTGAGCGAGACAGTCAGTCCGCGCTCTTTCCCTTACTTCTTTATGATCCAGAGGGGGTGAGGTAGGCGTCAGTTACTATATGGTGCAGGGCGGAATGTTACCGTTCTATAAGTACGTAGTATTTTAGTGTAGTCTGTTGACCTGTAGATATTACGCGACAGGCTCGTAACTTGTGAAGTTGTGAACCATTACGGTTCGTCATATCTTAGGACTTCAATACTTAGTGTAACTGCATGATGTCTCTCGATAAATTTTAATATGGCTGTAGGTACCTACTTATAGAATTGCGGGATGGAATTCTATCTGTACTTCAATAATTGCAATCAAAACGGATTTATTAATTCCACAGATTCTGTAGCCGACCGTTTTACCTACCGATAAATTCAATAAAATATTCAAATTCAAATTCAAAAATATCTTTATTCAGTAGGTAACATAGTTACACTTTGAATCGTCAATTTTATAAAATTAATATATGTATAAAATTGTATAAAGCTTTTTATCGGAAAAATATAATTAAGCATCAGGTTTTGAAAATGGAATGCAAATGAATCGGGAAAAATCCCTGGAATTAGAATTTTAGAAAAGCCACTTTATAAGCGTGTGTTTTTAGTCCAGTTTCGTTATTTGAATAAATAAAAGGAAGACAATTAAACATAAAAAATGTAGGAAGTTTTAAAAATAAAGTATGTGAAGTAGATAGGTTAGTGAGAGACAACAATATCTACACTTACACTATGAATGTGTTAAAGTACTGATAGGTTATACGACCTAACGAACCAAAGGCTACATAATTAGCCTAAAATTCAGCGTCCATCTTCTGTGGAATTGATCATTCTGACTCGGAGGAAATCGTGTAGGTATTCAAACAGACCCCAACCGAATATCCAACTAAAGACCGTCGTATTAAGTAATTTATAACAAATAGCAATGGCGGTACAGCCATTACAAAATATGTTTATAAACTAAAACCTGACTATGGAACAATCGCGCTCTGAAAAGTAAGAAATAAGAAAATATTGTTTCGAAATTATTACCTACAATCAAGACAAATACTTATGTAGCTACTTACCAACATCTAATAAGTTGACAACTTATTTATTTTACAGTATGTTAATTCAATATTAGATTAACATAATATATTATAAATAGTAAGTTTTGTATGTTGTACTTAGTAAAGACAGATTAACACAATTCCTGTTTGCTTTGCCGCAAGGTGAAAATGAACATGCGATAGGACCATTCAATTATATTTGCTAACTAAAATAATCTTGCAAAACACGCCAATCATTTGCTTTAAATCCTTGGCCAAATGACGGCGCGTGTATTGGTAATGGTGCATGAAATCGAGCAACCGAGGTTTTTTTGCCACCCAATGTGTATAATGGGATAAAAGCCGAAAATTCCATTTTAACGGTAGCTCAAACAAAGTCATGATAAAGTATTTTCCGCATGTCGACGCGAGTAAACTAATTTTCTTAATAAAAAAAATGCAAATTGCTTTTGGAGGATAAAAAAAGGAAACATGAGAAAACAACAGTACTAAGGTATGTTATAGATATTATAGATGTAAAGATTTACATAAAGTATTATGTAAAATCATCATTATCTCCCAACCATTATTCCGTTTTCACAGGGTCCGCTTACCTAACCTGATGATTTGACAGGTCCGGTTTTTTACAGAAGCGACTGCCTGTCTGACCTTCCAACATGTGAAGGGAAAACTAGCCCAATACAGCTTAGCTTAGCTTACATACCTCCGAAAATGCATTTCTCGGGAATGTGGGTTTCCTTACGATGTTTTCCTTCACCGCTGAGCACGTGATAACCATTTATGGTCCAAACATGAAGTCGAAAACAAACTCGACAATCACTGGCCTGTGCCGGATCTAAATCTGAATATTTATATAGGTAAAATAAAGCTTGTAAATTGGTAAATAATACAGGCTAGACCTAACTCAGTCCATACAAAATATCGGTACGTAGGTATCTTTGTTATAAAAAGGCGACATTGCCTCGTCTCGCTAATATTTATTCATTCATTCAGAATCAATTGATACAATACACCGTCCCTTCAGAGCATCCTACGCGAACTGTATTTATAAACCGCTGCCATTGTTTATAGCCACACAAGCGGTGTTATTAATCTGCGCAAACGCATTCCGCGTTTCAAAACATGCAGGAAACGGCCGTGACTAAATGAAAATATTTCTTCCTCACTTGTACAAACATGGGCCAATAATTATCAAGACCAGTGTAACTAGACCCGTTAGGAACCAACTTCATAAAGTCCATGTAAGAGTGTTTATCAAGAAGCGTGCCGGATCAATTTGTGATGGTTTGGTTAAATAAATGGTGTATGCGTCAGAGTCGAAATAAACACGCGATAAGCCACACGGCAACATATAGTAGCTGATAAGATACGACACACCAATTGCAGGGCACGAACAAGCAGCATGCTGTTTGTACGTATAGGTATTGGGAAATATTCGGTGTCCCCGTCCCTTTCATATACAGCGCGGTTGCTAGAATTTTGTAAGAAAATTCTAGACCTCAAAAAAGTGACCTACTCATTTTTTGGCCTTTGCCCAGCAGTGGGATCGTATAGGCTAAATAAGATAAGATAAGGTCATTTTGTGAGATGTGTTCTACATATTTACCAAAATTACCACTAAGCATTTATACCTATATTACAACTTAATAGTTTTAACGTTATTAGGAAACAATGGTGCTAATTCATGTAGACACAATCTTATTTTATTTAAAGTTATACCTGTCATTTTCTTATCCGCCGAAAAGGAAAAGGACGGGTAATCGACAGGCATAAAATTTAAGACACACACGTCCATTTTAGGCACTAATCAAAAACAACCAATTAGCCGACAGAATTATGTTGACAGCCCACGCCAAACGGTTTGCGTACCAGCGAGATACCTATTTGATTCACCCGGGCTATTCATTTATTCACTAATTTTTTAATATTTTCCGTCATTTTCCTTTTCGACGGATAAGAACAGGAAATGGGGCCCATATCTTGCTTTCAAAATTCAAAAATATTTATTTTCAAAATTGGCTTACAAAGTTAGCGCTTTTTGAACGTCAAAAAAATTAAATTACATATTATGTAACTAGCTGTAATACTACTACCACATCGGAATCTGTAACGCTGAGGGAAAGACGTGGCCAGAAAACCTCCCAGCACAGGGCCCTAGTCCTACTGTTTCATGTTTTCCTTTCTTTTCTTTTTTTTCGCTTCTATACTTACGTCAACTCTTCTTTTATTGTGTTGAATCTAAACATCAACTTAGTTTATGTTTGCCGCTGGATTGCTAAAGACAATCAATGCATGCCTGTCTACTCCACATGTCTTCCCATCATCTTCTTATCGCGTGGGTTGTATGGTGGATTACCAACCTCATCAACCCTGGTGTCAGGGTTATTATTAAGCCGCCAAAGGCCCCTGATATGGCTCATGTAACGACTACTTATTTACATCAGTAAATAGCAACCGGGACCAACGGCTTAATGTGCCTTCCGAAGCACGGATCATCTTACTTTTGGACAATCAGGTGATCAGCCTGTAATGTCCTAACCAAACCAGGGATCACAAAGTGATTTTTGTGATATTTTGTAATTAACTCACCTTAGTTGAATTTATGTTCTCCTAAATTGGACATTGTGGTAATAGTAATGAGCAATTGGAAAACAAAACGTATTAGGTACTTACCTACTTACGTAAGCGTGTTAATTTCAGTTGATTTGACTGAAAGAAAGATAAATTGAGTCCTTTTTTGTTGAAACACTGAATTTGATGCAGTTTATTCCAGTATTGCATTTTTAACTATACGTTCTTCATCAAATAATTATCTTCCGTTAACACGTAACAATTTAATAATTTCAAGATGCAAAGTATACCACCGGTTCACTGAGTACTTATGTTTGTTGACTCCATAGGGCCTTTCCAGAACTCCAGGTTACGGCGGTGGACTAGCTCATAGTTTACGCTCACTAGTACCTGGTCTATTTTGTAAGTTCCTCGCTCTTTTAGCCCCCGATACCGAACCCGCCGGCGTGGTCGGCCATTTCCCTCAATCAGTGCTTATCGCTATCAGCACTCTCAGACGACGCCCTGAGCCGAGGTTCGCGCCCAACTGGGCACCCTCAGGCCTGTTGTGATAAACGTTGTACCGGGTAAGAGCCTTCTCCGCTCCCCATTTGTCCAGCCAAGTTAATGCCATCTGCGGCAAATCTTCAATAAGTTACATAAAAAACAATCGCCCTTTTAGTATTTTATATTTAAAATAGATCCACTTACGTTTCAGCTTCACACCATACTACCATGACCCGTATAACTAAGCGTCGCGTCGTCCGTCTATATTTTAATTCATCACAATACTTCCTAACTGACTTCTGCAACGACAACATTCATTCCCATAAATTGTTAGTTCCCGTCACCCCGAGGGCCACTTCAATGGCATTTTACTGTATCAATAAAATAATTATCCAATCATAAGGCAATTTACTCGGATTGTCCCGGGATGTTTTGTTTCTGTCGCACAAGTTGTGTTTGCTATTGTCGTCTCTTTCCGACAAGCACATCGAGGACGGTGACTCTACGTCGCGTCGTGGCGTGAAATTAACGAGTGTAGTGGGACCATTACGGTATGTTATTTTGGGGTAATAAGTTTTTGATCTATACAATGTACCTGCAAAACTCATGCCCGTAATTCCTAATGAGGCAGGCGGAACCACGCATAATCAGAAGACAACTTTGGATTATGAAGTCTTAAGATGGATAGGTATACGGATATGACAGACAGGTGAGCGAACCGTCCCCCATAAAATGTTTCTTGGAGAGACATTATCCCTTCAGATAAATACGACACAAAATATTATAGCATCGACCAATTATTATATTATAATATTAAAATTACTTAGTTTTTTAAATCCGATCGTGTCAAATCTTCAGATTAGGTACGCTTCACTTTGATGATTATTATTTTCAATTCAATGAAATAAATTAGACGTGACAAGATTTTATCAGTTACCATTAAGTAGATCAAGATAAGAAATTTGGATCACCAAGCACTAGGAAATCAACCTGTCCAATTATTTAGACATTATATCACCATCTTGAAGACCTACCGTAAAATGATATATAAATGTGGTCACCCTTCGCTACCATTAACCAGTTTGAAATGGCCTCCGGTAGTTTTTCCACTTACAGAGTTACGCTGCAGAGTTAAACTGAATAAATCCATTACAACGCAATTTAAAGGCGAAACATTTTACTATTAGATTCATTTCTATGTTGTAAATACTCCCAGCTAAAAACTTGTTAGACATTCCGGTAGTAAGTACCTATTCATACTATGTTTTTGCCGTTATTTATTCACTACCAACTTGGCCGGGCAAGTAGAGAGAGCTAAGGGCTCTCATCCGTTAAAAAAAAGATAACACGCCGAAGGGAGGATTCGAATGTCCAATCAGGACCTCATCTAAGAGGATATATAAAAAGTTTCGACTTCCTTGTAAGTCCCGCATATTACTTCAAATTGTATACGTTTATTGAAAAAGTAAAGCTGAGCCGTGGTAGCCCAGTTGATAGAACGCTTGCCTCTCACTTTAAGGTCGCAGGTTCGAATCCAGCACAGGCCTAAACCAGTGATTGTCGATTTTGTTTTCAAATTCATGTTTAGATCATAAATGACGCGGCACGTGCTCAGCGGCGAAGGAAAATATTTTGCGGAAACCCACTTCCCGAGAAATGCATTTTTGGAGGTATGTGGCTTAGGTCACAAGGTTAGCCTTGGGCTGGTTTTCCCTTCGCGGGTTGGAAGGACAGACAGGCAGTCGCTTTTGTAAAAAACCGGACTTGTCAAATCTTCAGCTTAGGTAAGCGGACCCTGTGAAAAAAGGTACAATGCTAGGGACATGATGAAAAAGTAAAGCTGAAAAATATTTTTGATTAAATTTTAATATTTTTACTAAATCTTCACTCACTTCAGCCTTCAAACAGGTGGACAGTAGCATTCATCAAACATACTGTAATACAAACCTTTGCTAAGTTACCCGGGATCCAAGTGGAGCACCCGCCCTTAGTGCGTAGGTACCTGGTCGTTTCTCAGTGGCCCATAATTATATGGGTCACGGACGTATGGAGCTAGTCCGTCATGACCCGTATATGGATCACTGGACTGACAACGTGTTAAAGTACAAATTCAGCACCTACAAAAACACTTACCTAAGAGAGAGGCCACACGATAGGTTGCCGCTCCGTTGCGACGCGTCGTCGTGGATTTCCGGCGTTCTAAAATTTAAATGATTGTTATGCATACCTAATGCTACGTTCGTAGTACTTATTCATAGATAGTAATACTAGGTAGGAAGGTATTTATTTACTTTTAAAAATAACATTTTCCCTCAAATACCTAAGTACCTATTATGGGTCAGCAACATCCTATTTTTTATTGACGTGACTTACTTAATGGCATTAACTACTTGGCCGGAACAGCAACAACCGGACACAAAAAGTAATCGTTGTTGTGTTCAGTAAATGTAAAATTTAAGAAACAGCAGAATTATGCAAAATTTTACTTATCAAATTATCACGGGTAATGTCAAAACATCGGTGTGGATGAACCATTAGTGTTAATGTACTGTTCTTCCATTGAAACAGTTGTTCAGTACATTAGCCTAATGGCAATTGGGCCATCAAAACAAGTGGAAGTAAGTGCACGTCCGCACACCGTTATCGCGCGGTTTGCATCCGCGGGTCGTTGACCTCGCCCCGACAAATCATTCGCGGATTTCGTGTAACAGGGCTGTGTCTATCAGTGTCTGTTCTTTAGCGTGACTTGTCTCGGATGGCTTTCACTACCTGGCCGGACAAATGGCGAGGGATTTTACCGTGAAAGCCGTCAGCGTTCCCATTTGAACTAGTAAAGAGCCGGATATGGATAATGGTTGGGTGATGGCCAAATCAAATTACCTTTTGAGGTTTGGAAGCCTAATATGATTTGTTATCGACGTTATGATTTATTAAATCAAAATCAATTTATCAATTATAAACTTGTCAAATTTAATAATCCTAAAGCTAGAGGCAAAATGATTATCCTTCCACGTGTAAGTACTTATTTAAATTACCAAAGTCTTATTAAACTTTATTAACATCGTTCCACATATAAGCACGTACCTGCTAGGGAAATCTTTACGAAATATCAAGGCTTACGTATTTGACATACTTTTATTTGAAGGATTATCATTATACCTATTACTATAATACATACCTATTATTATGCCTAAGTACATCATAACAATAAATCGAGAGAAACATAGGATTGCAAAAGACCAATAATCATATTTATAGAGGAGAATTCCGTACAATATTTTGTCTTAGTGTGTAGGTAGTATATAAGTAGTACGGCGAAAAACTCTCTGAAGAGAGTAGATATATTCCATCCCCCTATTCCACTGCGGTTTAGAAGAGTCATAAACTGTGTATAGGAGAAAGAAATTGCCTGATTTAAATGTTAATTTATGTTACTTCGTGTTATACTTTCTTCATGGGGTCCGCTTATCTAACCTGAAGATTTGTCAGGTCCGGTTTTTACAGAAGCGACTGTCTGACCAACCAAGCCGAAGGCAAAACTAACCCAATTTCAGATTAGGCCACATATCTCCGAAAATACATTTCTAGAATATCGTAGATTTCCTCACTAGCTATGACCTTCACTACTGAGCACGTGACAATCTTTTGAGATCCAAACAAGAATTCGAAAATAATAGGCTTAGGCCGTGTGAGACTTGAGCATTTTTTCAAACTTCAACTAGGCTAATTTAAACAACATGGTACAATAACAACCAACCGGGTTTCACGAGTGAGAGCTGACAAATCACTATGCAGATTTCGTGTGGACGAAGTTTAGGGTTGGTAATTGTTAGGACACCGACCATGAATCCCTTCCAAAAACTCCTTTGGTTCGCGCCAAAAACTCCCGCCACCCCAAGCCAGAAAAAAAAAAAAATAAAGTGGACTCGACTACCGCCGTCGCGCGTTTCTATACAAGAAATTTCTAAAATAACATAAAAGTGTATTAATTCAAGTTGTGCTGTTTAAACTTAATCTGAAAGTGCACTAGCAGTCTCCAGAGCACCCCGGGGTCAGAAGAAACCAAATTCAACAATCCTGTAAGTACCTTTCCTTTGGTCGGTGTTTTGTATGGGCAAGTCTACTTTTCAGATTCAAAAATATCACTAATCTCAGTTATCCAACATTTATGGTCCTTCGATACGGATTCAGTATATCAAAATAGGTATTAACAGACTATTTCATATATAATTTATGTTATTTTATTCAAAATATTAAAGTTACAACATCACATTTCATTGTGCAAGTATTTGTTCAATAGTTCTATTTGTCACAGTGTAATATCATATTTAATATATTTTTTATACGTAGTCAAATACTTAGAATCTATTTCTACAGTGTAAATTACTTTTTGTTCGGTTTTACATAAACAGGCAGTTGTAGGGACGCGTTGTTCTCGAAGTTTCTAGTACATTTTTCTTCAGTTCAAAATGGCGAAAGAAACACCTACAACTCCATTTTTGACCGATCTTGATATCAAAATAAATACGTTAATAAATAGAAAAGAACGTTATTTTAGGCGTGTTCAACAGATGTACGATTTATCTAAAATTGTCGAAAGTGATTCCACGTTAGTTAACAAATTGTTGGTGCGGGTCAGTGAACTCGAATCTTCTCGCGAATCATTCGAACGAATTGTTGATGATATTTCTGCGCTGGAACTAAAGCGTAACCCGGCGTATATAATTAACGACCAGGAAATAAAGGCTTTCGATGACTTGTATTACGAAGTTAAACGTATTTTTCATCAATACGAAACTGTTTCGAATACGTCAAAAAGTGGCGGTGAATTCAAATATGAGCGAAGCGGCGGCTCTCAGCCTCGCTTACCTAAAATTGAACTTGTTCATTTTGACGGAAGGTTAGAGAATTGGATTACATTTCGCGATACATTTATGAGTTTGATTCATACAAATAATTCGATAGGTAATGTCGAGAAGTTCCATTATTTACTTTCCGTAGTAACCGGGCCAGCACTTCAAATAGTGAAAAGTTTGCCTGTATCGAGTGACAATTATAATATTGTCTGGTCATCTCTGTCGGACAGGTATGAAAATAAGCGTGCTATAGCTACCCGCTATTTGGATAAATTGTTCGCGTTCAAACCTTTGCCGAACGAATCTGTTAGCGGATTGAATTCCTTTTTAGAGACATTTCAAGAATGCGTTCAAGCGTTAGAATTATTAAAAATCGATGATTTAGCGGGATTTATTCTTTGTTATATCGGTTTACGTAACCTGGACCCGGTTTCTAGACGAGAATTTGAACAAAAAATCGGTATAAAGGAAATACCTATTTTTAAAACATTAAGCGAATTTGTATCGAATCAGGCGCGTATGTTGGAAATGTCTAATCCTCCTGTTTCAAAGCCCGTTTCAAATAAACCCATTCTAAATGCGGTTCAAAACAAAACTAATAATAATAGTAAACCTATTACAAAAAATGTCAATTCAAAAACCTGTTTGGCGAGCAATGCGGGCCCTGATAATTCTAAGAAGGCATGTTTGTATTGCAATAAGCCATTTCATTCGATTTATAAATGTTACGAATACATTGCGCTGTCTCCTAAGCAGCGAATTGAAAAAATAAAAGATTTGCGTTTATGCGAAAATTGTTTGCGTCAAGGTCACACATCTAATGAGTGCCCATCGAAGATAACATGTACGGTGTGCAAAAACAAACATCATCACACGTTGCATTTAGATTCCAATGTAACTTTGATAAGCACGGGCTCTGATGACAGTTGTGATAACGACTTTAATAACGATCAACAGAATCGGGTCTCCTTGGCATCGTCATGCTCGTCTGGGTCGACAGTTATGCTGGGTACTGCGGTTGTACACGTTACGGATGTTTCAGGCAAATATCAACCCGTGCGCGTAGTGATCGACAGTGGTTCTCAAACCAGTTTTATCACAAATGATTGTGCACAGCGATTAGGGCTTCCACGTCAAAAGTGTAACACTCAATTGTCGGGCCTAGGCGGAACAGTAGTTCGCGATCACGGTATGGTGTCCTGCACTTTAAAGCCGACCATGTCTAATGACCCTGTTTTTAATATAAAAGCTGTGATCATTCCGAAAATATCTGGCGATATGCCATCTGTCACTTTGTCACAGGATTTAGTCAACGAATATAAACATTTGGTGTTGGCTGACCCTACTTTCTATCGCTCGAGTCGCATTGACATGTTGCTTGCCAGTGACGTGTTTCCATTCATTTATGATGGTGGCAAGTATCATCCGTCACGTCAAGGGATACCGCTCGCGTTAAGTAGCATTTTCGGGTATGTCATTACAGGCCAGCTGTCAGTGAATACCGGTGCTGACGGTGTGTCGACTTGTATGTTCACTAGTAGCACAGTTAAGGTGGACGATTTAATTAAATCTTTCTGGGAAACCGAAAGTTTATCCTGTGACGTACCTAAAAATCCAGATGACGTCATCGCTGAACAGATGTTTGTCAGTGACCATAAGCGTGATGATACCGGTCGATACATTGTGAGCTACCCATTCAAACCTGACGCGAAACTGGGCGATTCTAAACAAATTGCATTAAAACGATATCAAAATTTGGAACGCAAATTATCTCGTTTACCCGATCTAAGGGGCGAATATAAAACGTTCATGGACGACTACGCGTCGCTCGGTCACATGGTCTGTGTCGGTGACGTATCGGAAGTGGAATCGGCGTACGTCATTCCCCACCACTGCGTTCATAAGCCTGATAGTAGTACGACAAAACTTCGCGTAGTTTTCGATGCTTCGTGTCAAACTACAAATAATCAATCTTTAAATTCCGTTTTATATACGGGGCCCAAACTGCAAGCTGATCTTGTGGAATTATTAATACGTTTCCGTTTACGTAACGTTTGTTTATGCGGTGACATATCAAAAATGTATCGTAATATATTAATTGACAAATCACAACGTCAATTTCAACACATATTGTGGCGAGATTCGCCCAACGAGCCTATAAAGATGTACGAGTTGTGCACAGTCACTTACGGGGTAGTCAGCAGCCCGTTTTTAGCCATTCGCACGTTACAGCAGTTAGCCGCGGATGAAGGCGATCGTTTCCCTGATGCCGCCCGTGCTCTGCGTGAAGGTTTTTACGTTGATGACTTGCTTTGGTCAGTGGATAGTGTAGACGACGCGCTGACACTTCAACATCAGTTGGTAGAATTGCTAAAGCTTGGCGGTTTCGAATTGCGCAAGTGGTCGAGTAATAGTGCTCAAGTTTTAAATAAATTGCCTAGTGATCAACTCGAACCACCTGTTCAGTTCGATGACGGCAAAACTATGGCTATCAAGATTCTCGGCCTGCACTGGCTACCTGAAGAAGACGCTTTCTCCTTCCGTACCACACAGATGGAAAGTAACGTGACGAAGCGCTCCGTGTTGTCGGAAATAGCTAAGTTATTTGACCCTTTGGGGTTCGTTGCGCCTTGTACTTTTCTCGCTAAAACTTTTATGCAAAAGTTATGGTGCGCCAATTTAGGTTGGGATGACGCGCTGCCTAATGCGCTTCTCAATGAATGGCGTTTGTTTTCATCTCAAATACCTTTATTATCGAAACTAAAACATGACCGACATGTTTTTGTGAAAAATCACAGTACAGCTCAAATTGTGGGTTTTTGTGACGCGTCGACGAATGGTTTCGCTGCCGTCGTGTATATTCGTAGTCAGGACGGGCATGGCAATGTCAAGGTTAGCCTACTGTTATCAAAATCTAAGGTTGCGCCCTTAAAAACAGTATCGATTCCGCGTCTTGAATTAATGGCCGCTCATTTGTTATCGAAAACCCTACAATATGTCGTATCGATATTAGCCAAGGAAGTACTGATCAGCGAAGTATTGGCTTTCACCGACAGCTCAGTGGCGTTGACGTGGATCAATACACCTGCATTCAAATTAAAAACTTTTGTTGCGAATCGTGTGGCTAAGATTACTGAATGTTCAGCCGGTGTTCAATGGTATCACGTCAACGGCACTGACAATCCTGCCGATGTATGTTCGCGCGGCGCCACGCCGGCCCAGTTGCTGCACATCGCTGATCAGTGGTTCCGCGGCCCACAGTGGTTGTACGATCCACAACATATGTGGCCAGTGAGGTCTCTAACTGAGTTCAAAGGAGAACCCCTGGAACTAAAACCTGTAAAGGAAAGTACGTCATTACTCACTGAAGGTGTCTCTCTAAAAAATAACTTTGATAATATAATAAATAAATATTCGAATTTTAACAAACTGCAGCGCATAGTCGCCTGGTGTTTCAGATTCTTACACAATTCCAGGGTTTCTCGGCCTGATAGAATCAGGGGCGCATTGCTCACCGCAGAGTTAAATAAAGCTCACGATAAACTTATTCAAATAGTTCAATCCGAACATTTTGGTGATGACATTGAGTCATTAAAACGAGGTAATCGATGCTCTCAAAGCCTACGTAAACTCGACCCGTTCATTGATAGCCGTGGTCTTCTCATGGTGGGGGGTAGGCTTTCACACGCAAACTTACCATTTACTCAACGTCACCCTTTAATTTTACCGAAAAAATGTCATTTTACGAACATTTTAATTGATTATTATCATAAAGTTTATTTACATGTCGGACCTAGGACTTTACAAAACATATTAGTTCAAAAATATTGGATTATAGCCGCTCGCTGTGTTATACGGTCTCGCCTTTCCAAATGCGTTACATGTTTCAGAAATAGGCCCACTGTAAATCAACCTAAAATGGGCTCTTTGCCTAAGTGCCGCTTACAGGACGTTTACCCGTTTCACACGGTCGGTGTCGATATTGGAGGTCCATTTTATACAAAAGAAACAAATAGACGCAATGCCAGAATCTCAAAGTCTTACTTATGTCTCTTTGTTTGTTATTCGACTCGTGCGGTTCACCTTGAGGTCCTTTCGGCGTTGACTACTGAATGCTTCCTAGCTTCATTCGATCGGTTTACGGCTAGGCGTGGTCTTCCACACACCATGTATTCGGATAACGGTAAAAACTTTGTCGCGGCCGGTAAACACTTAAACGAAGTCGTTCAATTTTATAATGCAAGTCAACGGCAGCTTATTGACGGTTTTACAGTCAGAAAAGTGACATGGAAATATAACCCCCCGACAGGTAGTCATTTTGGGGGCATTTTTGAAGCCGGAATAAAATCGGCAAAGTACCACTTGAAGCGCGTAGTAGGTACTCGTGCTTTATCTTTCGAAGAGTTGGGTACTCTTTTTGCTAACATAGAAGCGATTTTAAATTCGCGCCCTTTGTGTAGTTTGTCTAATGACCCGAGTGAATTCGACGTCCTTACGCCAGGACACTTTTTAGTCGGTCGTCAATTGGTATCGGCTCCCAATTACGATCTTTCAGATATACCGTTGAATCGTTTAACACGATGGCAATGCATTACGCAGGCCGCTCTGCACTTCTGGCGCCGGTGGAAGTCGGAATACTTGCACACATTGCAACAAAGGCAGAAGTGGTTTGTTGATACACCTAACTTAAACGTAAACGATTTGGTCTTAATTCATAACGATAACGTACCGTGTCAACAATGGAGTTTGGGTCGTGTAGAACAGATTCACCCTGGACGTGATGGTAGAGTTCGCGTTGTTACATTACGTACACAAAATTCACGGTTACAACGGCCTGTTTCCAAATTGAGTCCTCTCCCAAAAGAGCAGGACCAATAACTTTGTTATTTATTTCTATCATAATAATATCATTCATACACTTAATTATTTATTATACAGTCCATTAGCTTATCTTATTATAAAAAAATATAACTTAGTTTTCTTTGTCAACAATAAAGTACATTATAAGTAGTATATTTAATAATTCTACTCTTGTGATGTTATTACCTATTTTGAAATCACTGTTGATTTCGGTGGGGGGTAAATGTTAGGACACCGACCATGAATCCCTTCCAAAAACTCCTTTGGTTCGCGCCAAAAACTCCCGCCACCCCAAGCCAGAAAAAAAAAAAAATAAAGTGGACTCGACTACCGCCGTCGCGCGTTTCTATACAAGAAATTTCTAAAATAACATAAAAGTGTATTAATTCAAGTTGTGCTGTTTAAACTTAATCTGAAAGTGCACTAGCAGTCTCCAGAGCACCCCGGGGTCAGAAGAAACCAAATTCAACAATCCTGTAAGTACCTTTCCTTTGGTCGGTGTTTTGTATGGGCAAGTCTACTTTTCAGATTCAAAAATATCACTAATCTCAGTTATCCAACAGTAATCAACATTCATGAATTAATAACAAAACGTGTTTCACGTTATATTAGTTACTAGGTATGTGATTGCGACTAAACTGTGACTGTGATTAAGACGTTGCCACAGAAAAACTAGATAAATCATCTGATCAAGAAGTAAAGGCCTATGATGATAACGATTGCGACTAAATGTTAAAAAACATACAAAAAAAAAATATAAAAAGGCAACTACTTCTTAAAAAGTAAGTTTTATAAAAAACAACTACTTCTTAGACACATCGACTTGGTTCCTTCATTCAGCGCTTATCGCTATCGACCCACTAGGGTCGATTAATTCTTTTAAATATTTTTCCTCTCAGACGACGCCCTGAGCCGAGGTTCGCGCCCAACTGGGCACCCTCAGACCTGTTGTCTTAAACGTTGTACCGGGTGAGAGCCTTCAGCGCTCCCCATTTGTCCGGCCAAGTAGTTAATGCCATCTGCGGCAAATCTACAATAAGACACGTCAAAAAAAAAGACATATTGACGAATACACTTTTTAAAAAGCTGTGTTCACAAACGAATTATGAATATTCAAACAATAAATAATTTTCTATTATTTATTTTTAATAAGTATAATAAATTGTAACTATTACTTACGACGAAAAAATAACAATAGTTTAAGATAGTAAACTCCTTAATTTATCACTCTCACGTGCCTACTAAAAGAAACTGTAAGAAATAAGTTGTCTTTTGTCGTTGTCATTATAGTGTTTCTTAGATGTTATATTTGTGTTAAGTTCATTCGCCCCAAGGTTGCCTGGAAGAAATTGCTATTTAGAAATAGGGCCGCCGATTGTACTTCTCTTGTCACATTTGTAATTGTTTTTAATGTTGTGTTTATATGTGCAATAAAGTTTTTTTGTATTGTATTGTATGTTACAAAATAACACTTAATAATTGTTAATTTAGCAATATACAGGCCCCGATTCCTGCAGACACCGCCTAATTTTATTTTAAGTTATATCAGTCATTTTCATATCCGTCGAAAAGGAAAGGGACGGATGATTCACAGCTCTTAATTTTAGGAAGAATGAGTAAATGAATGAATAACCCGGGCGAATCAAAAGGTACGTCGCGTCGCTGGTATGCAATCCGTTTGACGTGCTGTCTACTTAACTGTGTCGGGTTATTGACGGATGTAAAATTTTTAGACGGTTGGTTTAGATTTGTGCTTAAAATTGACGTGTGTTCCATAAATTTTATGATTGTCGATTACCCGTCCCTTTTCTTTTCGGCGGATAAGAAAATGACAGATATAACTTAAAATAAAATTAGATGGTATTTACAGGAATTAGCACCACAGTATAATCTAAAAACTAAGTAGTATATCCCCTGCAATCACCTAAGTAAACTGGACAAATGAATTACCTACAGCATATTAAGTAGTTTCACATCGTTATTTCAATCAGCTATTACTAAGAATAGGTATGTAGTTACTAGCCTATATAAATATAATTAAGCAATCTGTACGCATCATAATTATTGTCTATTAAGATTGAAATCGTTAACAACTTCACGACTCACGTTTTTCAATTAGTTTAATAGTTCCTACTTGAAGCACACCCGTTAATGATTGATATGGCTTCTAATGTGAATAGACTGAAAATGATGGGCCTAGTGATGTCAGTCGAGTCGATTTGAATCGAACACGGAACAGCTAGTTTCAAATTGAAAAGCTCAATTTTTTTTTGAGATTCTTCTATTGTGAATACATTAATTTCTCCGTAATGACCAAATTATGACTTTGTAAAATCTAATAATTCTAAGATTATTCCTTGCTGGCGTTTTGGGCTAATCGTTAGCAATCCGCATGTTTCTTTTTTTACCCGACTGTGGCAAAGTAAAAAGGAAGGTTATATGTTTAACCGCTATGTATAGTATGTGTGTCTGCACGTCTGTTACCACCTTACTTCTAAACCACCTGTCAGAATTTAACAAATGAAGTTTCACTAGAAGCGTCTTGATCTTCCGGTGGTTATAAGCTGTGACTTTGCGTAAAAATCAATATTGCGCCCCTACACGACATCCTCTAAACATAACTATTCAGAAGAATGACAGAGAAAAACAATCTTGTTTCATACATTTCTGTATTTTTCTGTAGTCGGGTTTTAGTCTTTAATTTTAAACAAAAAATAACCAGTTTACAGTAGAGAGCTCGGCATTAGATCTCATTTACATTATATTCACTTTGGCTTGGCTTTTTCCATTAAATATTTCTGTCCGACTAGAAACTGAAATATACCTTCCTTACCTACCTACATTTAAAAATAATCTCCATGTATGCAACAACCGTTGGTGAAACCATCTGATTTTGTAGCAACATTGTTTCTAGAAGCATTTAATCGTAAAGTACCTACTTTAAATATCAAATGCTTCTATCTGACTGTGTACTCGTCAACGAACTATGCATAGATTTTCTCATGATTCAGTTCGGCTAATCGATTAAGATCCGACGAAATCTACTCAATAAAACATTAGACCCGCACTTATCAAAACCGTCGTTCGTGACAACCCTATTAATGGTGGAATTGCCGCGAACGCAGCGGTCAACGCACCGCGCTTCACGCGACACTGCGCTCTAATGCTCTTAGATTACTACCTACTTCCACAACCAGATTGTGCAGACCTTCCTTCACTTTTCGCTGAACCCCTCTTTTATTCGATGTTTGAAGAACGGCGGGGGACATAACAGGTCAAGTCTTACTGGTGCTTCGTCTGCTGCATCGGATGGTGTTGCGCGAACACTGCTATTTGTTGAGGTTTCATTTCATACATTTTGTATTTGTGATGTGATAATGGCTGTTTCATTGTTATTGCTTATGAGTACCCACTTAATTGTATCGCTGTTTATGTTTCACGTATGTATTGTTATAAAACATTTTTGTGATTCTTTTCAGGTAACGCAACAAACTAAGCTAAATTGAACTTTATACGCAGTATACTTATCATCCATTTTATTATACATTGTTTGAGGTGTTTGGGTTGCGTGGTATTATGTGTTTTATCTATTATTATAATCTAGACCTATAATTTTGAAACTAAATAAAAAAGCAAACGAAAACTTAACACCCCATCATGTCCTAAAATACAAAACAAAATCACAATCCAACAACTTGTACATAAAACCTTTAATATGATTTTACTTATTGAAGATTGGCCTAATTTAAATCCCAATTCCCGTTTACATTCCACCAATACCTCCTAATTCCAACAGGAATTTACTCAATTCGTAACATTTTAATCCAATAACCGACCTTTATTGGGGAGGATACCCTATCCATTCGATGGATAATGTTCGGGCCCTCGGATTCTAGACGATAATTTGGCAAATTCCTCACCAGACCCTTCCGTGATTGCTTTCTATTGTCTCCTAATTTGTATATCATGGATTTGACCGTAGGACCGTAGACGTTCTGTCCTTGAAAGTGTTAAGTAAGTAGTCCTTAAGACCTATGCCATCGGTCTATGCGTCTCCAGCCAAGCAGTTAATGCCATTTGCGGCAAATCTACAATAAATCACGTCAAAAAAAACAAAAGATTTACGCGTCGGCATTCACTATTTGGCTGGATTCAATCAATATCGAAGTTAAATGAAACAAATGGCTAGAATAAGAAGTTGTGATGCAACGACATAAATAAGCAGTTTAGTGTTACCAAGCTTCTGTGGTCCCTTCTTTGATGATGACTGAAAATTCACTCTTTATATATTATTTATATTTTTTTTTAATATAAAACAAGTACATAATTACCTAACGTTACCAAACGCAGACATAAAACTATCATGTCGATAGTACCATAAAATTTTGCAACTGCGCACAATACTATTTAATGTTTTGCTATAAAAACAAGATAGCCATAGATATAAAAGATGTAACGGGATGTTGAGGTTTTATAGGGATACTGTTTTATGCTTTTATAAATAAAACACTAACAAAGATTGGCTAAACACTCGTCGCTGTAAAACTCCCGCGTCGATCGATAGTTGTAAAACATCTACAGCGGAGTTGTTCTAAGTTTGTACCTACATTTTATATTCCGAATGGAAGCAATAAAATTGATATGGCTTCTTTATTCAACGCGTATCATTTTGATATAAAGTAGATAAAGGAAGATAAAAAAGATATAAATTTCTGTAAACTTGCCATTATACAGGCGTATAATAAATATTGGTTGGTGTTGCATGGTAGCGTGTATATAGGACATAAGACTCTTGTCGCATTATAATTTTGCTTTCAGCGATCTTACTTCATTATCGTTAAGATAGATAAACTGAACCAGCACCATCGTCGTTTACCCGTTTTTCACGGGGTCCTTTTAACTAATCTGAAGATTGAACAGAGGGTTTAAAATGGCCACATCGAAGCAATTTATCTAAGAAAGAAATATTGCAATTTGACAGTTGTTTGCATTGCGCACTTACTTTTATATGCGCAAATGTCAAATTGCAATATTTCTTTTTTAAACCCCTTGGTCTAGTTTTTACAGAAGCGGCTGCTAATCTGATCTTCCAATCGACAGAAAGATTTATTTTTGTTTCAGTTGTCCAGTTTTTGGACGCTATAAGTACTTTGTCATATTACTACTCTTCTTGAATATCAATATTACAACTATCCATGTTCTCTCCTGTTTCTCCAGCGTGTTCAGATATGGCAACGACCGATTTCTCGACATTATCCGTAGCAGCACTCGCCATATTTCTCGGCCGATCGGATCATCGATACTTTATGACCAGTGGTCCCGATACTCATCTTCACAGAAAGGCTTTTAATATACATACACGTAGCATATACTATAAACATAGTATAAGGAATAATACTACGTATAGAGCGGCAATTCTCCGCCCTCCACCAGCGTCTTAGCTAGGTTTACCTCATCCCTCTCGAACAAAGTTTAGACTTGAATCGTATGGTATCAGACGTCACACACACAGATGCGCGTGTACGATAATGTCAATGTGTAGTGTCTGTGTAAAATACAGTTGTTTGTATGGAGTGTCCTGGGTGTGCTAAGTATAAGATAGTATTTTAAATGCCTTCCTTGACGTGAAGTAGATTTGTAGTTAATATAGATACCTAGATATCAGGAGCCGCACTAATTATATGACGTAAGTTTCGCGAAATAAATTTTCTATAATATGTTTCGCTAGGTCTTATTTAATTTATGAATCTGTACAAGTTTGCAACACAGTAATGAAATATTAATCAGTTTCTTAGCCGTTTCATATGGCAGTTGTTTCCAATTTACGATGTTTAACGATGATACATACTTTGTATCTAGAATTAGAAAACCACGCGGTGGTTCTTTTAGAAAGCAGAACAATAAAAAAGATATTAAAGGCGTAAAATTAATCGACAAACACACTAACGTCGAAGATTAGATACCACGACATCTTTATAGGCACACATGAAAGCTGTTAATTGCGTCTCTCGTCATAAGTCATAACTTTATAAGCTGGGACAAGCGAGACCGCTGTCAAAACACAAATAAAGGCGCCTACAGACGCGACTAAAGGGGCTTACAGACAGGAAGAACCGCTCGCCTAATGGATTTATTTAGATGTCATTTTTTATGTGGGCGGGGGCTCAGCGAGACGCCTGGCTCACGATAACATGGACATGCCCTTTAGTTTATTTAAATTGTCAATTTATTGATCCTGTAACATAGGTAAAGAGTTTGTTAAGTATTCAGTAAGTATATTACAAACATATCACTGTTATTAACTCAGAGCCGGAATTCTAATGGAATCGGCGAAGCCAATGTAATCACACGACAACTATTGAATGAATTTCTAGATGAATATGGGGACAGGTGACCAGCCGATGAGGTCATGTCGGTAGACATGAAGGTCATGTTAGTAGGCACAATGTCTCTCTACGACATTATTTAAAAGACCCAGCCTAATTAAAATCATCACCAGCGTCATAGCACGGAAGTGGTAAATCTAGAATATATAAAGTATTTCGATAATCTGTATCTGCTAATTCCGATTTTTTACTGAAGTTACAACAACTATAAAGTATTATTCTGGTCAATTTACCTTTCGTTACATTGAGAGTTTGGTTGCATCACTAAGCGTACTTGTAGTACTTAGCGGTCACGTTTAAGTTTGTTATTAGCTTTGTTTAGATTATAGATTTAAGTGTAGGTGATTTGCAAATCTCTAAAATTCGTAACATTGAGTTCATTTGCTGTAAAATTTTTCAAGCTTCATTATGATCTGAGTGTTATTTTCCAAAATGCATCACAATTCCATACTTAGTAATATAGTATACAACTAATAACGAACATTTTGTATTGTATTGTAATGACCTTCACCACAGCAAAATAAATTAAAAACAAAATAACGTGTTCGCATCCATACAAATCCCACATTAATAAGCGTAAGCCCTCCGTTATCCCTCAAACGCGTGTTCCATCTCAGTGAGCACTGCATTAGTGTGGGTGACCCCGACATGCACACACATAAAACTTAATGCATTTCTCACACACACAGAGAGACGGCTCCTATCCGCACAAAGCTGTACAGTCGGTGCTACACAGTGCGAATGTGTTCGTGACCCGACATTGGTATTTTGATTGGTCATGCATTTTACGTGTTATGGGCTGCATGCGGCTTCTCCCAGGCGACTCGCCTCGCTATAAAAGCGATAATTTATATCTCGATCGCGCCCGTACCTAAGGGCCTGCGGAGGCAGTATTTTACCTTCGGGATTGCGAGATAAGCAATCTCTGGCGAAGAGAAATGCGGTGATTTTGAGGTATCCAGTTACAGGGTACTGCCGGTTTGTATTTAAAACGTATGTCTTTAATTATCTTTTGAAATATGCAATTAATAAAGTATAGAATATAAACCTTAGGTAATGGGTAACTCCGACCTTGCTTGAAGCGGTCATAATTAACACCGTTCCTTAAATTAGTTAATCCAGTGTCATCATCATCAACATCTCCCTAGCTTTGTCCTAGTTTCTTCTGGATCCAATTGCCTAACCTTCAGGTAAAAATCTTTTGATTTTACATGTCTGGTGTTTTACACAAGCGACTACCTGTCTGACCTTCAAACCTGGTTACATACCTACCTCCGATATGCATACCCTAACTACCTAAACCAGTATCTAACTAACCAGTCTATCAATGTTAAAATACAAAGTTCATGTCAAGAGCCACAGTAGTTTTCAATTTTATTATCCATAAAGATTAATCTTGCTATATTTGCCGGCTGCTTTCAGGAGGATGTTTCCTAAAAACCTAAGAAACTTGAGACGTCGGAATTTGTCTATACTTTGATCACAGGCCAAGCCACGGTGTGGACTCCGTTATTTCAAACCCAGTAATTCTTGAAACAATCGGTCCCGATTAGTAAAGAATATCTGTAGACAAAAGGAAAAACCGGAAGCATGTAAAGCCAAAAATGTATTAGCCATTTTGTATGAAATCGTCCGAATGCGTCCGATTTGACATTATATTTATTTATATCGACCCGTGGTCTTATGTGGACACATTTGAACGACTTGAAAACGTAGACTGAGAAGAGCTAACGCAAATAGACACGCTATGGAAGACTGATTTGACTCAATACTGGTGCTGGATAATTTCCTAATCAACCGAGAGCAAGAAGGTCCCGGTATCAAGCATATTCCACAACCAGAGTCATGAGCACAGGAGAACCAGAACCAAAACCTCTGGTCTGCAGAGTACTCCGTACGAGTTCGAGTACGTTGCGTTGATATTAACTACTACACTACATTTAGTCTTTGACAAAGGATAATGGTCTGCAAAAGTCAGGTTTAATTCCGGTCCTGGTATGAATGCTGGATCTGAAACGGTTTGATTGTTTCGAAAACATACTGCTCTGTAAGTAAAACTCAAACAGTTGACACATCCATGCATGCGCCAAGTTGAAGTAGGATTAGGCTAATCACGTCTGCCAATTCCTTGTGACTTGGGGCTTTCTGATTATCTCTGAATTGTACGCGGTTCACAGGCGCAGGCATACCTCGAAGGAGATGGTGCAAATGATACTTTCTTTAGAAGAAACTGCTAAAGAGAGAGTTGTAAAATAAATAGAGGTACAATAAGAATGGACACGAAATCACCAGTCAGACACTTCCAAGTTGACAACAAAGACAGCGGCGTCTGTAAACATTTCGAGCATTTTATTTAAAATGTATCTTTGTCTGTACTTCCAACCACATTATAAGCGAAATCTTGAGCACAGTAGAATAAATAACACTCAAACACAGAAAAATCAAATATACTCACTCAAGTGTTTGTAAATGAAATATAGTTAACAAACAATGAAGCGATGTTGCGCTTTAGAAAATATTCATACATTCAAGTCGTCTAGCTCAAACAAGTCGACGCAGCGTCGAAAGCGCTGTAAAGTCGTGGAGACGATCAATAGCTGTTCCCCTCCCCTCACCCCTCGCTTGGGTCTTTGTACTCGAGTACTCTAGAGAGGCGGCACTAAACTGGACACGCCACGTTGGGGATTCGACGAAAACGGAGATTGTGGCTTTCGTAACTTTTTTTGCTCGTAAGCAACACTCAAAAGTTTTGAACGGAAAATTTTATTTGCAAGAGAAAAGTACGGTGTATTAGAAACTAATTACGTAATCGCCGATTTACTGTACTGTAATCTTCTTGTGCTTTTTTTTAATGTATTTTGTATGTGCGTCCATATGCAATAACGAATATTCGATTTTATTAAAACATAGGTAATAACAATTATAGCTATCTAATACTTAATGTTAATGACGAAAGAAAAAACTATTTGCCTGATACTTTAAATAATGAACTATGTTTGGAAACTACAAAATTCATTACTGTTTTCTTTCTTAAATAATACTTCATCACCATTATGATGAGCCCATGTATACTATACGCTTCTACAAGAAATAAAGTTTTCAGTCATTAATTTCCTCGCAAATTCTTACGTACCTATTTAAACTCAAGCCATCCAATCAAAGAGATCAACAAAAGAAGATGATATTATAAGATTAGTTCCAACAAAAGTTGCATCAAAACGTAAGATGAACGTTATTATATTTAAAGTCAACGTAAGTATATGTGAAATTCATTATACTTACTTAGTTACCTAAGTAGTTGAGTTGAGTTTGTGGTTACAAAGAAGATAAAATCTGGTTAGGATGGGAATCTATTAGCTCCGTAGCTCAAGTCAAGCCGGGCAGAGTCTAAATTCAGACTCAATTATTCGAGTTGTTCCTAAGGGTATTTGCTTTGTTTTTAAATTTTCTATATTTCATCATAAGTACTTACATCTTAATCTGATAACATAACACTGTCTTGTTAGCAAAAATCTTAAATAATTAACAACGTTTATCAAGCAAATAACACCTATTACTTATACTAAACTTACACTACGAATGTTATCAATATATTTACGATGTTATGGTTGTTAAATTTAAGAAAGACATATTAAGGAGTTAGGAAACAGTTTGGTAAGATAAACATTTTAGATAATCTTTATATGAACCTATGTATAACATTAACATTAGTACCTATTAATGTTAAACTTAAGACACAGAATCATTTATCTATCATACCTACCTACTTAGTTTTTGATTTTACTCTAGACGTACCATTCTAAATCTTTATGGATTCACTCATTTATGTAACAAAACCTTAACTTAGCAGGTAATAAAATTTCGACCTCCTACGTTTGATTAATTCTAAAATCGTGGAAAAAAGCTGATGGCTGTCGAAATTTCCTGTAGATTGTATTACAAGGTGTTATTTTACTTCCGCCGATTCTTTTTTTTTTATATAAAAAACTCTGTATTCTTACCTACATTTTGTTAAGGGAGTTTGTGTTGCGTCAAATTACAAGTCTGCAAGTTTCAAGTCTTCGAGCAGTTCGATCGCTCACTATACGGGGTTGGCTGGAAGAGATTTAGATAAGTCCAGTCCATAACGTTTGTACCTATTTTCTGTCATTATTGAATATATTAATGTGTACAATAGAGATGAATGACTCTCTCCCATGACATAAACCTCCAGAGACCACGAGAGACACGCGTGGGAGAGGCTTCTCCTGCAGAGTGTGCTGTATAATTTTCCGTTCCAGAATTGGCATATAAAAAAGAGCGTGACTTCGCGTGATAGTCACGAATCGTCTGGAACATATTATAAGGCCTATGATGATGATGATGTCATACCCAAAACTTGCAGTTCTTGGTCAAATGGCACTAGCCTCTTTTATTTTATCGTAATTAGCTTCTGTCAGACCACAAAACAAATATTTACTATCCACATATCATTTTATGTCAAACTCAAATGCGATGCAAATTTTATTTACAAACAAAAATATATACATACGCCCGTATTCCGTAATGAGATGGGAAGAGCCACAAATAATCAGAAGACACAGCCGCTGTTGATGGATATCACGAACCATATGGTGATAAGGGATCAGCCTATTGTCCATAACAATTTGTATTATCCATCACGTTAGAAAGGACAGAATCCCTCTGTTGGATTCTACGACACGCTTTGAAGACAAGCAGATTAACGTGTTCTATGTTTTTTATTCCAGCAGAGAAGCTAAAAACTTTAACTGAATAATACAATTAATTGTCAATAAGTAATCTTTAGGCCAAGATGGAGTCCTTCCGGCGGATTGAAAACTAGCAAATGGTTTGACAAATAACCCGAAATATCTATCATTCCGCAATGGCGCAATGGAGTTTGAGTTAACACCCTGTTCTTCTTCTTATCGTGTGGGTTGTGAAGTGGAATACCAAACTCATCAACCCTGTTGTCAGGGTTATGATTGAGCCGCCCTGTTGAATGAAGGGAAATCTGTGCCCAGCTAAGTATCTATGATGGTCACAAAATAAAATACCTAATTCGTCATACTAAACAAACCTTGTGTAAACTTAATTATCAAAGTTATCTTATACACTTCCGTCTTCCGAAGCATGTAAACATTTACCAACGTTACATACCGATCCATCTTATTTATCTGCCTGCTATCTAGAGTTTTCATAATAATCAGTAATAGAATATAATTAATATAATTACCACGGGAATCATTTCCCTGGTAAAATTTTATTTATTTCACTCACCAACAGGTTGTTCTTTTCTATACATCATTCCTCACTAATTTAAGAGCCACGCTATTGTCCCAAGCAATTTTTTAGGGAAAATTAGGGCAGTAGTTTCCCTCTTGCCTTCCACCCCGCAGTACTCTGTCTGACGCGAGAGGGATGATTTTTTTTACGTGACTTATTGTAGATTTGCCGCAGATGGCATTAACTACTTGGCCGGAACGAGAGGGATGACGCCCAGAATAGTCTATTTCAAAACCGTACTAGGACTCCAGTCCTCCGCCTCTGAATAGTACTGACAGTTGCTACTGCCCTCTGTCTATACACCATAATCGGAAGAATAATCGGAAGTGTTCGGAATCGAGGCATGTATTATTTGTACATATGTGCCTAAGACTGTAGTCAAACCGAATGGCGGCCACCTATAGACATTTCCAGCACCCGGGATAATATTACTTGTGTTTATGTGTTAAAAGAAAGAAATAAACGTTAAACGTGTAAGAAACGTTTACGTACGTGAAAGTACTTTGTTGATGACCTTGTAGGGCTATTTTCACGCCCGTGTTAGTTTAGGCAGCGTGGTGGACTATACTCCATACCCCCTCCAGTCGATTGAGGGGAAGCCTGTGCCCTGCAGTGATATTTTATGTATATAGGTAGACTGTGGCATGTTGATGTTTTATGTATAGTAGCTTAGACGCCATCCATGCAGAGTGATAGCGACACCGTAATGAAAACTTTGAGGGACGACGGAAAGTTTCACTTCATATTGACTCAGGATCATGCGCCGAATCATCCTCCTCAGTATTCGGTACGTATCACTAACATCCTGTATATGTATACATTGTTTTAAGTTTACGCGGTTATTATCATAATTAAAACACATAATAACGGGTTCTTACCGCGTTTAAATGGGGATATGAGACTCCCGATATTTCGATATGTCTGCCCGTAGAAAAATTATGGATCTACCTACTCCACTCCAATCTCATCAGTCATCCCGTGGTCATGGCACTTGCAACAGTGTCGAAATATCGGAAGTCTCATATCCCCATTTAAACGCGGTAAGAACCCGTTATTATGTGTTTTAATTCTGTATATGTATGTATTAGTGGCCCATAGTTACCGTACATGTAACTAACGCCACATCCACACACGGGAAAATGTTATGTTGGTTTTAGTACTTAGTCAACAAGTAGTCAATTATATTACATAATAATATTATTATTATGTAGTAGGTGTGCTAATAGTAGGTATTTTAGTTTCTACTGTCTGATCGGTTATAACTAAAATTCAAATACCAGATAGTTAAAATTAAAACTATATTCCTACCACCAACCTAGATTATAATACCCCATTATAAGTATAACAACAAGTAGGTAGTAAAAGTAGATTGCTTATCAAATACTGATTTAATCTCCTTCGAGCTATTTTTCGGGAATCCACACCACCGCAACAAACAGGTTTAATATATTATTTACAATCATAATGACATGACGACTGACAACGCAGACATGTCATGGCGTCAGCCGATCGCGCGTCGCAGCTGTCGTTCGCTCGCTCTCTCTCTACACAATACTATAAAAGGGAGATAGCAATACTCGTTACTTTCCGTCGGACCGAACGGTCGTGCGACGTTGCATGCCCGACGAGGGGATCGGGCGGTCGGTCACACGGCGTTTAGTACGCGTCTGACTGCGCTGGAAGATGACGCTACGTCGGTCCGACATCTCAACAATGTCACTAGAAAAAAGAGTACTCACAGAAATCATTCATCTGTACAGAGAATTCCCATGCTTATGGGACAACAGACAGGTTCTGTATTCCAACAAAGAAGCAAGAGAACAGGCGTACGAAGTATTACTTGAAAAGTACAGAGTATTGCAAGAAGACGCGACAATACTTGACCTCAAAAAGAGAATTGAAAATATGCGTTGCTGTTACAGAAGAGAACACAAAAAGGTAGGTATGAACACCTTCGTTTCGCAAACAGTTAAATCCTTTTGCGTTCTATAGTTCCACTTAATAAGTTACTTACATATTTCTTTACATTATTAACAATAAAGTTTATTTTTAGGTGCTATTGTCTCGAGTAAATGGCGACGACCCTGAACATTTACCTCAACTTTGGTACTATGAATTAATGTTCTTCTTGAATGACGTCATGGACTTCAGCAGACTCGAATCAATACCACGAGAAAACAGTGATGTATGTCAACATTATTTGTATTTATTCTTTAAGTTTTTTTGGATGTAATATCAAATTAACAATTAATCGTCTGGAATTTATTTGCACAAGATCAAATTGTCTGTACAGTGGCCGTCTAGTTGATCCGTACCAGTCTTGACGTATAGATATATTATTTACTGTATTTGATATATTTTCATCTATGTATAAATATTACTAATATAACAGGCAAGCAGAAACTTCAGGAGGTTACTTTATAATAATATTCCGTTGTCTACAGGAAACGTTAAAACTTGAATTCGACGATTCGCCGCCTAAAATACGTGTGAAGAAGAGAAAAGCGATCAGTATGTCGACGATCTATTTGCCAGAACAACAAGATAGCGACGAGGACGTGGATCACGCGGACAGCGACGTGATGCCGCTCAACCCAGATAACAACCACAACTCGCTCACCACACTAAATGTCAACGGAGTCACCGAGTCAGAAGCATTCGGCACAACCGTCGGCCTTCAATTGAAAGAACTCGACCCCATGCAAAGAGTTATATCCGAAAAACTAATCTCGGACATAATATTCAACGCGAGATTAAACAGACTATCCTTAAGTTCTAACGTAAATATCTAGTACTTAATTTATATTTTTGTCTACTGATTGAGTACATATATTTTGTAATAAATAAAATTTCTTTTATTAAATTGTCATTTCAATAAATACCTATCTTCAGTCAGCTAAGTTAATACAAATCAAATTAACATAGATTACCATTGAAAACAAAGCAGTCTTCGTTAAACGCTGCTGCCATACGCATTGAGGTCAAGCGATTCATCCGTCAATTAGGCAGAAGCATGATGACGCAAATTGTGTCGATGGGCCGTTGCCAAGGGACCCTCCCATGTCGGGAGCGGCGCATGTGTCGCGTGGCTTGTTGGGTGCCGCGGGTGGTGTCGTCGAGCCGGCAACAGCCGCACCACCGCCCGGCACCGGCTCCGACGCGGTCGCAACCTGCCACACTGTACGCAGCTTACTAGGAGCGCAGAACATTGACAGAGCTCATAGCTCGCGGCACTCGCGTGTAGCAACAAACACGACCAGCGTACACTGACACCCCGCGCCTCTCCGAGCTCGCATGACCAAACTGCAAACGGGGAAACCGATGGACTAATGGAGCTCAATTTACATTGGTCTTTCCACCCTAAAGTAAGAACACTGTATGTGTGGGTATAATGAGCCTGTTTTAGAATAGGTATACTCGTGTTCGTGTAGATGTAGCTAGGTACTGAGGCGATGTAGAGTTGCGCGCAATCGCACTGGCACGGCCGCGGGCTTCTTTCCATTTGCCCAACAAACGCACCGACCTCATCGGGCGCGACGGAATTGGAGTTTTTATTTTTGTTTCATCAAGTTTCATGCGTTTCAAAATAAATACTTTCTTTTTGTAGTATCGTTATTTAATGCTGCTACAGTATTGTAATCAGGTAGATATATTTGAATTTTAAAATGCAGTACTTATTATTAATATAGTTAAATTTTTTGAAAACCTTTACGTTTAATAATGGACCGGGCAATTTTAACTAAAGTACGTGCTATAATATTGTTTTTGATAAACTGTGTGTTTACTAGTCTTATTCTAACCCTTAAAACATCTTCGTCTTCCTCATGTTATTATTATTCAAATACGGTTTTGTTATAATAAGTTCCACATTGATATTACACGTCTGACTTTTATTGGCAGTCACGTGGAGCCGGTCTGCTATTGCTTGCCTATAACCTATATTAACCACACACCAGCCTTGTGTAAGCCGCGTGCGTGACGTCGTGTGTCTGAGGAGTTGCGCAGTGCGCGCTGCCCACCCGGCTGGCATACAGCACGAGCAGCTGTCTGATACATTCCCCTCGTGTCGACCACACACCAAACATTACCAACTGCACTTTACTACAAAGCTTATCTCCACATCTTACGGTTCATAATCCTACAGTATCTTATCGCAGCGTTGAGTTCTTTCAATCCGTGCCACTCGACGGGCCTGCGCAATGCACTCGCTGTAAACAACTCCGTCGGTTCATGTCCTCCTGGTATGAGTGCCCGCTATGTCGCGGCACGCGCCATCTTCTCTACGATTCGGTAGCATGATTGGTCGCACGACTGGGGCTAAGGGCGATAATAATGTTGATAAACGAGTACGATAACAGAACGTTTACTGTTCGCGGTACATTTTTGATTTTGTGACTGTTTCTCTTCACTCATACCTACACATTATAGGTACTTACTTGTATTTAATTTACTCTAGTGGTTATATACTTGGCATCATTTTTCTTGGCATGTTTCCAATATGAATCGTAAATGATTATTTTAGTTATTACTCTGTATTTAATTAGCTTATTAATGCCAATGGCCTAAATTCAAAGGGCTCTAACTATTTATTTACAGAATGCACGACGTACATACCTACTATAGATACTTTTGTCAGATAAATTAACATGTTATTAGTAACTAATATTCGCATAGAACCAATTGACATAGTCCCGTATTGGAGCTGTTACTTCAATCAACACACCAGATTATAAACTTCAGAGCAACGCAACAGAGCGACTGGCGGCGGGGCGATGGATACTGATAAAAACCGACACAATGCCGACAAACCAAACATTCCACCTTATAATTTCCTCCACTTTATTTTTTATCCGTCCGACACGACTGCTCATAGTTCTCAAGGCATTCACAATCCAATACAAAAAAGGAATGTCAACCACGCCAAAATGATCCTTAAGCATCGAAGCTATTAGGGCAACATAAATTCGTAAAATACATCAGAAATTCCTAGCGCGCCTCAGAAAACGCTTCCATTTTCGTATTGAGACAGAACGGGCGATGGGGTTCATTAAAATATATCAAGTTTCGAAATAGTAACGCAGAAAGAACCTTATCACGAGAGTACATGATATGATTTGGGTTGTAGGCGGAGCTGAAGAATGTTGTTTGCCTCGTTTGGTTGGATGAGGGTCGTCGATAGCGCAAGCGAGACGGCACGAGCACGGGCAGTGGCTAGGCACGCGGCGGCTCCTGGCGAGCTATGTGCGCCTGGTAGTTGAGATCGCTTGCGTGTCGGCCGAGGTGGCGCGGTGCTCGGCAGCGCTTCTTGGCCCGCACCTCCCGTCTCACGTCCCTTGGCAACCAGTTCCTCCGCTCACTGTCTGCGTCCTAGCATCGAGCCAAACCACTACGCAACAGTTATACCACGTTTTACATAACCCTCTATTATTATTACATATTTATGTAAATTGACATATTGACATTTGAGCCATGTAGAAATATAAAATTGAAATTAACTATGATGTAAGAAATCCACTACTAAATAATATTAATGTAGTTTTATTACCAATCTACATATCCAAAAAAGTAGCACAAAAATAAAAATGCTAGGAGCGCTAGGACGGGACAGGTGATGTGTTGACAGCAATGAATTATTATCGCATTTACACTTCGTAGAAAGTAAAGTAGACAGCACCAATATAAATGGTCTAATTGATAAAAATAAGCATAAAAGAAGAAATAGTTTGCACGTGCCCCGTCAATTACTGACACGGCGAAATGTTAACGAAGAAACAATACTGAGTATAAAAAGTTTAAAATAATTTATTCGGCGAATTAGGTCTGCTTGGAAAAAGGCTATTTATAAAGCAAACAAATAACTATAAAGTACAAATACAAATGTTGCTATCAAAACTTCAAAATGTAACAAATTCACCCAAGAGATTCACCGAAAGATTCGCCTTTTCCGCCGTTTTTGCAAATTCTTCTCAAGTACGGACTTTTTAAACTTCATCTGCACCTAATTGCGGAATAGAATAATGTGGCTTTTAAACTGACTTATAATCGTAACAAGAAGTAAAATTAATGAGTCTTCCGATGATAAACGAGTGACATTGGCTCTCCTTCACAGGAAAACATCTGGCAGGCTAATTGCCTTAAAACCGTTGAAGGAATGACGAATTAACATTAAACATCAGGACTTCGAGAGAGCGATTTAGTTTAGTTTGCAAGAATTTTGATGAATCGAACATCGAAATAAATTATAGGTACATAAGTTTCGGGACGATGTCTTAATTTGGTCATGGACTTTTTTAAAACATGCACCTTATGGAATAAAGAAAAACATTAACAAAAGACACATATTTGATGAAACGAGCAACTGTATTGGTAAAATGAAATTCAAAGTTTGTTTCGCACGTGTTCGGTAGCGTGCGAATATTAAATCTTAGTCAACTGGTTACCGTTTCGTAACATAACAACACTGTGTATTGATTTTTTTGCAAAGTTTAGCTTTAATACTAAGTTTAATAGCTTATTCGTTCTTTAAAATTCCATTTAAACGAATCTAGTTTACCGAGTATAATAATTTAGTTATATGTAACTTCAACTAAAAACTAAAAATGAAGGCGTTTGCTCATCTGAAAAATATATCTTTTAGCTACTAAACTTCATACAAAAACATGGTTTCTAAGTTAGCTACTCCACCGAACCCGATCGTGTGACGCAGCTGTTCCAAGTTTATTCACTCCTTCTCTTTCTACCCTATTGGTTTAGAGGGAGACATTCGCGCGCAATTCTTTCATCTGACGAACTGGCGACGTTGCACAAGGGAATATCGGGTGGATGTCAGGCCGGTCAGTACCCCATCTGACATAGTAAGGGGACCACGCGCCGTCAGTTCACAATGGTAACAGAAAAACAACTGTTTACAGAACTCCTGCTTCTGTACAAGGATATGCCTTGCTTATGGGACAACAGACAAGTTGAGTACTGCATTAGAGAAGCTAAAGATCAGGCATATGAGAGTCTACTTGAAAAGTATCGGCAGATTCATGAAGGAGCAAGCTTAGCAGACTTGAAAACTAAGATTGAACATATGAGAGCTGCTTATAGACGGGAACATAAAAAGGTAGTTTATTATACACTAACACGCAGAATCCTTTATATTCTAGTTCGCCTAGAATTCCAAATATTATAATTCATATTTTTATATTTCAGGTATTGTTATCTCGTTTAAAAGGCGACGTGGAGGAACACACACCGACATTGTGGTACTACGACCTTTTAACCTTTTTGAATGACGTCAGTAGGTTTAGCAAAATCCAACTAACACCAAGAGCACCGGACGAAGTACGTATAAAAATCTTATTTATTATTGCCCCCTATTCCTTATAGTTAGTCGCTTAGTCGTCATCATTACTAGTCCTTATCTTCTAGGTAACTGCAACGTTGCATACCGTAAAATACAAAATTAGTTCCTGGTGGATTTTCTTACCCTTATAAGAATTAAAAGACGTGAATCTATGTATTCAATGATGCATTTTTCCAGGAACAAATAACATTTAGCGAAGAACGAAAACCAAAGAAGCGACAGAGAAAAAGAAAATATCCCGCGATACAAACTGTATATTTCTCGGAGACAAATGACAGCGTAACCTCGGATGATCATGATGACAATACAGAAGATAACGAAGTACATATTATGAAACAAGAAAATGATCATAGTTCCCTATCAGATTTACCTGACAGTGCGGTAACAGAATGCGAATCATTTGGCACAACAGTCGGCCTTCAACTGAAAGATTTGGATCGAATGCAAAGAGCTATCGCAGAAAAATTGATCTCAGAAATCATATTTGATGGTAGATTAAACAGATTAACAGTTAATTCTAAGGTGATGCACAGTTAATTAATACTAGATGAATTATGTAGGTTTAAGCTATGTTTGTGCAGTAGATAATAAAACATCTCAAGTTAAAATTTTATTTTTATTGCAACCCTAATAACCCTATTGTAACCCCTTTCCTGGTTTCCATGATTCTTTTTTCTTAACTCCAAATCAAAGAAAATTTTAATACATCAACATACTTGATACATCAAACACGACTGTCAAATGAAATGTGACGTTAATGCCTTTTCAATCGAAGGCAATAAATAAACAAATATATTTTAAAATATGTTACTAAATAAAAACATGTAGTAAAATGCTTTTATTAATCTTAGCAACTTCAAATACAAATTCAAAAAAAAATCATCTTGAAAATTGCTTGCCACGAGGCATACTCATAACTTTCGCGCCGTTTAAATCGTGTTTTAGACAAGGACGGGTGATATGATTTATGTGAAGTGAGAATGGGAAGGAAGATAGTTAATAGATGAGGGTTTTCAATTGATTGCGAAGGGTGTTGCGCCCTCGATTCGTGTCTATTCATATTACCCTCAGGCGGGTGGGGCGCTGAATGAAGCGTGCCACTCACTTTTTTTGTTTCTCTCTTTAATTTTGCAATGGAGGATAATTTGAATATGCAATTTACATGGCGGACATGTTTGCACATGTGGTAGACGACGTATGTAATGTGACGTCTGTGCCATTATTGTTGGCGAAATATATCTACAATCTTTGTTTACCTTGTAGTAGATGAAGTTGATTCAGGGATTTTGTGAGTGTCGTAAGAATGAGCATGGCGAAGTATGCATTCGTCTGCATGTTGCCTGGTTAGTTTTTGACCTTACTATTTGTATCATCGTCGGCATTATTTTCTATATTCATGAATTTACTTTTAGCAAAATCAACTGAAGGCTTAAACCCGGCGCGGGAAAATTCAGGAACATGTTGATTTTACTTTACGAAAGCTTTTTAGGACTGTATCGGTTCACACATCTATTTTGGAATATCTACTAAAACAAAACCTTAAATTGATATTGATATATAGACTATTTCAGTCAAAAATAGACTAAGAACCAATCAAATATCAATTTCTATTTATTGCGAAACCAGATAATAGCTACCCTTTACACAAATGCATACATTTTGTGAGAAGCGCTACCATGGTGCTACCTACATGGTAGGTACCACTAGGAAGTGAGATAGGGTCCCTAGATACCCAATCAATTACATACAGTGCGTAATTAATTATTTCGACATGTAAAATTCGGACGAAAGGTGGAACTTTGTAGACCGCATACCAGTCTATAACCTGCCAGACAGGAGCTGTATTTAAAGTAGGTATCCGTAAAACTATTGATAAAGAAGCCACTTGTCCTTATAATAGTCATTATCATTAACCTGCCTACTGTGTCAGAGACGCTGATAATAATGTCATTAACAAAGATAAGCGCCTATAACTAGGTACGTTCATACGTCCAAGTATGTAAACACGGGTAATAAAAATGAATGTGGATACCAGGAATACATTAAAAAGTTTCGTAATATATGAAGTATTCTGGTAACTTTCTACCTTTACGCCCAAATCATTTGCCCCTTACTTCCTTTATATTCCATTCTACCTATTTGAAACTAATGAAATTAACCTTTTTGATAGATTTCATGCAAACATGGCTTTTCCAATTTTTGTGTTTTATCGGCCACCGAAACAACCTGTACTGGGCTGGTTTTCCCTTCGCGGTTTGAAAGGTCAGACAGGCAGTCACTTCTGTAAAAAAACGGACCTGTCAAAGCTTCAGGTAAGCGGACCCTATGACAAATGCTAATACTTAACGCTAGGGAGATGATCAGCCACCGAAACAACTACTTCATTTATAAAAATTGTTTATATAAAAGGCTGTGTATTATTAGTTAGCACGAATATTTTAAAAGTATTTGCGTTAAAAATAATAAAATTACGGCGATTGCCGCGTGTCGTAAACGCTCGTATCTGTGGGTGCAAGGTTATCAGCCACCGCCGCCGTCTCATGTTTATAAGACGCCTACTCTACGGTTTATTTTATTTTACAAGGACGTTATTTTATTTGTACAGCTTATTTCATAATCTATTAGGCAGATTTTCCCTTCTCGGGTTGTAGAATCAGACAGGCAGTCGGTTGTCTAAAAAGCAAGACTGAAAATCTTCAGGTTAGATACACGGTCTCTGTGTTAAATGGAATAACGCTAGAGAGATAATGATTTCATTACCTATTTATTGATCTTTATAGGGAATGCCTTGCGGCGTAGGCTGTTAGGAGAATTCGCAATTAGTTACTAAGATCTACATCATAAACCAGCATCTTCTAACAACAAATGTATTTTTGTGAAGTTCCAGGAAAACCAATAAGTATACATAATATTTTAGAGTCCTGAGAGGAATAATCTTTTTTACCTTACCTAAGTTATTGTAGAAGCCTGGAAAACGGCAAGTTTTAGGTGGCCATGAATCCTCGTTACTAAGAATTCCAACTGCTGCAGCACGAACGACCACTGTGACCTGTAAATATTAAGTGTGGTCAAGAGGTATATTCAAGAAAAAAAGGTAATTTTTGATAACACATTAACATGGTCAAGGAAGACTTACGGGCTAAATATGCTATTCATGGCGATGTGTCTGCTTCTGTTCACTCGGCACTTATCAACTGCTGTATTACCTACTACATGGACAGCCTTTGTCACCCGACCTAACAGTTTCTAGATGTCGCGAAATTCTGTGGTCGTTTCGCTTGCGGTCGTTTTTACCGTTACCACTTAAATATTCGATTTTATGAGTCGGTAGATAGTTGCGAATTGTAGAATTTACCATACCACTAAATAAGCAATGAAATGCTGAAAGTGGATAACTTGCTTCAGAATTATGTGGTAACTTCATACCTAGTTGGTTACCTACATTAGAAGAAAGAGGCTATACTTTGCGTAGTAAGTGTTGCATTTACAATCGTTCTTCAAGTTAATTTCCTAATATACCGTCTTCATTGTTTCATTTCCAATCTCACACCAGCCTTGGGGTGGTCAAACTTACCACGAGTTCTCGCTTCTATTATTTCAAAATATCCTGAACGTTAGAAAGAAAACAAATGTTAGTCTATTTAATGAAATCAGATTTTCAGCAAAAACAATGTAAGTATAATTTTCACGACGACTTGTCAACTAATTAAATATAAACAATTGTTACGACCGCTTTTCGTGAGGTAACTGACATAACATTTACAGTGTTTTACTGACTTTTGTAAAAATGCACTTCCATCAAGAAATATAACAACAAGTGTACAATATAATATATAATGTATAATATATTTTTTTATATATATAATGTATAGTGATATGCTATCGACTTGTAATTAGACGATGAAATAATAAGTAAGAAGCTGCAAATGAATCATTCGGCACTGCATCAGATATACTCTTTTCAGCATTAACTGAATGAATGACAAAAAAGTCCGCTGTCTGAAGAACAAGTGAAGAACGTAATAATTCTGTGAACTTGTAGGATTCTTAATAAGAGTAATATTAACGTAAACCAGACATCATGTCATTTTTTTTTGTACCGCTGACTTTCCAGTAAACTTTTTTTAAAAGAAAATTATACAGTTTTAAAAGAAACTATTCAATATCCTTAATTTTTTCGTGATTTAATTTTCTTTTCATACGCTAAATCTGTTTAGTTTTGCAAGAAAATCCGAATCTTCTGAGTGACATATCGCCTGGAACCCTTAGTAATTTCGACTGAAGTCAACACTCTCCATAAAGCATGTTTACGACGCATTGTGAGGAGTTTACGACAGACCGGCCCACGATTGACTTCTGCCCATAAAATGTGTTTTCTATGTAGCTCTTTAACATTACTTGTTGTTTTCTCATAAACATATGAAGTAATAAAATTCGCGAGACGTACGCTATCACATTAATCATTTTGTCGTCACGGTATAAAATCTGAACAATCGCCAATTACAAAAGCAATTCTAACGCATATAGAAGTTGATTAATAATAAAATCCAATGAAACTTCATGGATTGTTGAAGTCACGTTTATTTTTTAATATATTTCTGTTCAGATTATACTTACTGATAACAAGGGCTATGTTAATAAAGATATTTATTATGAAGATCAATATCCTCCTGAGGGCAAAACCTCTTAAGCTAATACAATATCCCAAAGGTTATAAGTACAACCAAAATACATACATATAGTTATTGTTCTCAAAAATGGCGCCAAATTGATGAATGACGTCACAATGAGTTTCCTTGAAGAACCACAATGGCAGGAATACTGCAAGGAAGGAAATACCTTCGTATTGTTGTGGCAGCGCGCCATTCATTTACCTTTGTTGGTTGTTGCTTAATCACCTAGTATTGCATAAGTAGGTATTGGTATTTTAATAAATGGGTTATTGTAACTATGGCTTGCGCGGCATTTACTTAGTGCTAAGCAAAAGGAATGAGGAACTCGATGAATTTTACAATAGCAAGTCAAATAAAAAAAGTGTTAAATAGACGAAATATTTTTTAACTTTGATGGGTTTGCTCTTGGCCCCAGACTTGCCCGAAGGCATTGACGAGGATTACATTAAGATGGAGCGAGCTCGCCCAGAAGGTGCCTATTCACTCTGGCCTTGAAAGCACCCGGGTTATATGCATTCAGAAGACGGCAGAGAATTCCACTCCTTCTCCAATCTTAAACTTCTTTTTAAATTTCCAATCTCAGCCAGAATGTTGACATAATATTGTATTTTTGTTCGAGAAAGCAGCATCAGATCAAGCATGGTATTGAATAGGTAGGTACAAAATTTCAGAAGGGTTAACTTGGGTCTTACAGCCCTTTCGAGCACAAAACATGCAATATGATTGCAATTTTAGTTATTGTGGTTTCTAACCTTTCCTTTATTCCAAAACACCAGAAAAGACGTATGATGCACTACATACTTCTTTTTATAGTATGTGATATTTTACATTTAGTATTCGAGAATGGATAATAAAAATATCTGAATTTTATTCATTACATTGTGCGTGATAGTTTCTATGTTTATATCAATCTGTCTTTATAACTCGTAAGAGGTTTTTATAATAGACAAAACAGTTTTGTATAATACTTAGGTAATTACTTTACTACCATTTACATTATTATGTATATATTGAATCACTACGTCACTTAAAGAAAATGACGATGCAATTGTAGAACGCTAACCAGAAATTGTTGTTCAAGTCAGATTTGAAGAGATACAACCTACTTTACTACTAGTTACTAAAAACAACTAAGGTCAGAATATAAAGACCTTTTAGTTCATAGAACAGAAGTCTCTTTTGAGTCTACAGCTTCAAATTCGTAACAGAAATCGTAACAGAAATATTTAAAATTGGACCTTAGCAGCAAACAATCAAGCGATGCGTGTCATCGATTGAAAAAGATGTAGATTTGATCAATAACAATTATGTACTTGCTTCTCTGAGGAATTGTATCCTCTAACATGATGGACTAATGTTATGGGCGATAGGCTGATCCCTTATCACCATAAGGTTCATCATATCCATCTTTGGACTTCGTATCAACAGTGGCTGCAAGTTGTCTTTGATTACTTGTGGCTCTGCCCACCCCATTAGGGATTACGGGCGTGAGTTTATGTATGTTCTCTGAGGAAACATTTTCGACATTGAGTTACCCAAAGCAGTGTTAATCCTACTTGAAGCTCTAAATAATAAAGTCATATGTGCGTAAAATAAAAGAACTTCACAGAGTTTCATTTGAGCACGCAAGTTACAGACTTGAAATGATACAGACGAGAAATGCTATGAAACTCATCAATTTAGAGAGATCTACTTACAATCTATTCTGTAAGGTTAGACCAATGCGGAAGTATCTAAGATTATCTAGAGCCAAATAAGTTAATGCTTTTACGTAAGTAATTATGCACATTTTCTACGGGCTTCGCTCCGTTTATACGGACCACGTTCGTAAATTGATGAATGTTATGATGCCTTACAATGTTATGATGATTGATTGGTGAATGATACTTTGCTATTTCACCTTTAGTTATTTATCTAATGTATTAATTAGATACTTATTCTTTCATAGAATTGTATAGAAATATATATCATTTAACCGCTGTATTTTTACTAAATACTGTACGTATATTAGAGACACAATCAACTTTAACTCATTTTTGGAGTTTTATTGCATTACCTTCAACGCCTTCAAGAACATTGGCCAATTAAGGTTCCTTAATGAGCGTTAAATTGAGTCGACTCTACCGTTTTTATAGCAGTGTTGCAATGAACCCAGTTTCACACCAACTTTATTGTTCGCCAGCATTTGGCTAGAAACAAGGCCAAAAAACGGTAAAATAAAAAATCTGCCAACTGACATCGATTCTATCGCGGCTCGTAAAAAACGAACACAATGCGTCGACAACGCCACGCGTCCCGCTACCCTCAGACGCGGCCGCATACACACATAGAGCGATAAAGTTCCATAGGCAAAAATCAGCTTTAATACTGGACCCTATTCGTTTACAAGTAAAGTTGAAATGACTCTGGCAGCTCTCAATAGAACTCTATCATACCATATCCATGAAATTGAAACAAACTTGGAATCCGTCCGGCGAGCACGCGATGTTGCCGGTCCGTGCACGCTACAACGTCGCTTTCCTATGTATATGTGTGTCTTCTGGCACAACTGGCGCCGAATATTTATTGTATACTAACAGAATACTGACGAGCGCTTAGGGCGACAGGGTTCTATGCTATTCGATGAGCGTGAAAGGGCTCTTTGAGCGGTCGGAATAGAGTCGTGTTTTGTGATGCTCGAGATAAGGTAGGACTTTAAAATAGCGAGATGTTTTTCTATGTGACCGTCCAGGTGGCTATGTATAGGTTGTTTGGCACGTTCAATACGCGTTCTGAATAGCGTGCGGCGGGCTTAAGTTGGACTCATTGGTTGTTTTGTTGGCTATAATTTATTTTATCGGTGAAGGCTTTATGAAGGCAACTTTAGAATTCATGAATACATTACCTGTGTACCAATTAAGTGCTCGTTGTAATGCGTATCATGGCCGTATGGCAATGTTTATTAAATTACAGTTGATTGTAGAGCACAACGTTTATAAATTAGTACTTTTGATTGTTACGATGGTAACAGGCTACGTATCTTTGTTTTTTAACTTATTTTGACATCATTGTCTCTTCAAAAATAGTATTTGCGCCTAGAACCTTCTAGTTTTATTTTAATGCTGAGTTTATGTGGATACAATTGAGGCTATTTGTGAAAGTAACCGATATAAACATGTAAATAAGTACCTACATCAACTTTATATTTCGTAAATTTACACTCCCAAGAGATACACACAAGACAATAAATCATAAAAAAATACTAAGAGTGTCTTGTATATTGTGACAATGTACCTATCCACAATTGCAAGCATAATGAACATAGATCTCTAAATTTAGTCTCTCCAGAAGTGATATTAAGTTTTTAACAATTCAGCTTCATGTCCACAATCTACTTTATAATCTATCAATTATCACATCATGTCAATTTTAATGAAAACGAAGATAATATCTTCCTTAATAGTCGACTCTACCATTAGAACACGGGCATTTTACTTGATAAGTCCTCACTGAGAACAAGCGTTATTTCTGTAAACCGTAAAATATTAACTTTAAGTTTCAAAATAAGTACCTCCTTACCTATTTCCAAAAGTCTACAAGTTAATAAAAATATTTTGTATGTTATTTTACTATACAAACTTAAGTTTTTTACACTTACTAAGTCAAAAAACGTTGCTGGCACGACATTACAGTGAGCGTTTTCGGATATAACTCAAAAAACATTTATGAAAAAAACATTTCATTATCACAGTTAGTTAGGTTGTTTTTCAATAAATATTTTGATATAGCTTATAATAGTCCTATAGTGTAAGACAAATGAGTAATAGCTATTTATTCGAAAATTGATATTTTCCCTTCATATGCTCACACGCGAACCAAGATTATAAGTTGGTATCTAGTACTTTTACATTACTTTAAAAAAACTTATTAAATAGGCAGATAGTGCACTTTTGCATCTTATAATATAAAAAAACATTCAAATTGAAGACGATTTTGTTCTTTATAATTAGTGTGCGGAGCTCTATCTAAGATACAAACGACTGAAAGGAAGTCGGAGTTCCGACTATTTGAGGTTCGAAACTCTCTTTGCTATGTCGAAACATTAATAATAAAACGTGAGAGAACTTATAAAGTGCATTACTTACTGGATAGGGGTCTGTATCCCCCAAAAATCAAACGTATACTCGTTTATACACCTAAAATCAAAATGATTTCCCGCATTAACTGACCGCGGCGCGGGAACAATGCGTAAACTAAATATTTCCCAGTGTCCATATGTAATCGATCCAAGAACATTTGTTATTATCTACAATATATGTTCTCTGAATAGCTTTCCGTATTGGATAAAGGTTTAGTGTAGTACATATCAATTACAACTTCGTTGAAGAAAGAGTAATCGAAAAAAAATATACTCTACTCTCCGCCATTGTTTCAACCGCGTTGATTCTTTACGCGTATAACTAGAATTGGTAAAAAGTTACTTTTTATCATATTTTGACTTGAAAGATAATTAAGCCTCAAAAAGTAACAGCAATTGAGAAAAAGATCCTGTATACTTTTTACGCGCGGTTAACCGTAGAAAAGAGGGTCTACAATCTCTGTACAATACTTACTTATAAATATGGTTTCCAGTACTGAATATACAGATGAAGAAACCTTACGGTTCACTAAATCATCAATCGAATTGATTATAATTATAATGTTGACATATAACAAAAAAGAAACAGATAAATTAATCGAATCAAGGAAAGAAGATCTAAACGTAGTTTTAACAAGAAGTATTCTATTGTATGTATTTATTCAGTACGAATTCATAAAGTGGTACGTACGTATGTCCGTAAGTACTTTTATTTACACAAATTCTTTTTTCGCCAATTTTCCAAACAAAGACTTTTAAGTCCAAACGTATTTCCATTGTTTCGACTCTACCAAACTAATATCTCGAAATCTTTCTTAATACAATGAACAATCTTAATATCCGTAAATCAAAAACCAAAATCCCTACCAAAAAACTGAAAAATATTGAAGAAAATCAAAGGAAAATTATTCAGTGTCGATCTGGCAACGCCGCCGCCGTGGCTATCCGAACTAAGGCCGCCTCCGAGTAGAAAGCGGCGCTCGTTTCTAATCTCCGCGAGTCAATGACTCCGCTGCGCCGCTACCCGGCCACTCGCACCAACTCGGTAGCCAATTCCAATTCTTACATTACCGGCAATCTGTCTTCACGCTAGTTCACTCTGCGGACTAATCAGGTAAAATATGAAAATGTCACTTACTACGTAACCTGCTGAACATCGACATCATTTTTGGCTTAATAATTAAATAGTGATTTATAAATTATTTTGTTTTGCTAATTCATACACTACTTTGTATAGTAAAAGAAATCCTCAAACTGCCTTTACTGTATTGTTAATAGTTTCTTTGAAACTAGCGAAGTAAAATGTTGAACTGTAGAGTTGTGTTACACTTTGGTAAACCGTCCATCTTTCCACATAAATTCCTTTATAAATAAATATATTCATTCATAATCCTATTCATAATCCTTAGTAATGAATAGTTAATTCTAAACGACTAATCTACTAGTCTCTAGAAGGTACTAATCTCATAACTACTTACTTACCTTCATGAAAAATAAGGACTTGACGAATGCCGATCTCTGGCCGAGTTCAAAATTTACTTCTCAACCGCGATCTTCTCAAAATAGCAATATACCTATATATTATTATGTAGTAGATATAGCTAATAATTAATTATGACTATTATTACCTCGGGCGGTGTACCTTTTTATTGGCTAAGCATAGAGACCAGGTTAGCAAGAGACACAACATCTCTGCGAAGAGCAAGTCCTAACTACACGCACTTCTCATGACGCATATTCATGTCAATACTCTCTCTCTCGCTGAGGTCGGTCATTCATGTCTGAGGATCGTGGTCAGCATCAAGGTTGCATCTGGAGCGGAAGGTTTACCTCCACCGGTTCCAATCCAGCGCGCCACTTACGACCGAGTAGAACTTGAGGACGACGAATCTTTCAGTTGATCGGTTCATCCAGTTGGTGATTCGCGCGATCTTGTACCTTCAGTATTTCCACCCACAATTAGCTCCTCTAAATTTTGGTCGCCTCGACGTACTGCGTGGCTTTTGTATGAAATAATGAGTTGATGGGATTTCCAAGCGAGTTTTTATTCAGAACAGGGTCACGATCAGTGGTCTCCGACACCACATCTCGATAGCATCAATCCTTTTGCCTTTCTTGGCCTTAAATTGTCCACGTTTCTACTGGATACAGGACGATAGGAGTACCTACCAGGGGTCGTATCGTCTTGATGCCGATTCCTCTTTTCTTCCATACATTATTCAGCCGGGTCATAATATGTTTTTCCTTCCCATTCGAATTGTTGGGGACACCGCTGCCGTTGCTTTGGGAGCTCAAATATATATAACGGTAGACGATATTAAAGTCAGGAGTTAGCCTTCCAGCTTCCACTATCATCAAATTCAAATTCAAAATATCTTTATTCAGTTGGTAACATAATTACACTATGAATCGTCAATTTTTACATAACGAACGTCGCGCCCGCCTAAAACTGCATCTGGGTGGTTATGTGAAGACTGAATTACATCTCGATGGATTATGCGATATCTCATGCGACAATTATGAAACGGAATATTAATATATACCTTATCTACCTTTTCTCTTTTTAATAAAGTAGGATCGACTGCGAAATATCGATTTCACCTGTTCCTTATGTTCAAACTGAACATTTTTCTTTTTAATGGAACAACATCATTCGGCAAGAATCTCTATTATGCGTGTGAAATCGGTTTAATGTTCATTTACTGAAGTACCTATCTTTTAACCTCGCGATATCAAGCCAGCCCTTTTGATTGGCTGTGAGCTCGATTCATCAGCTAATCGTCACATTTTGACTAATTGAACTGTAAGTCTCACTAAATATCAAATAAGTTAGAGCGACAGAGTACTAAAGTCGATAAATGATAATGCTCATGACTGTACAGCAGTGGATCTGGCTCTGTGCGGTAGTAAATAAGGTTATCTGGAAGGACTGGAAGATTAGGTGGTAAGTCCTTATGGTTGTCTGAAAGAAATCGCTTTAAGCGACAAAGCAGCCATTTGCCATGCATCTAGTTAAGTCACTTTTGTAAATATTTACGTTTATTTTTTGGTGCAATAAAGTATATTTGTAAGTATTGTAAATAAGTAGCGCAGTGCGGTGTGCGCAGTAGCAGTAGCAAGTAATGTTGGGTGCAGTTCTTGGTCATGAGTCGCTATTTTTGATAAATGTCAACCGCAACTCAAGTTAAAGGTAATCTGGCAGCTTGGTTGCATACTTACCTAGGTTGTTTCTGGTAGATACCTTTTGCCTCGTTCTTACAGTATACGACTTAAATCGATTACAGTGACCCCTTCAGGAGGGTTAGGTAATTCAAAGTCGCTCCAAACTCGTATCGGTGCGAGGCGAAGAGCGTCCCTTCTATACGTAACTATACATAACATAACATAAACAGCCTATATACGTCCCACTGCTGGGCACAGGCCTCCCCCCAATCAACCGGAGGGGGTATGGAGCATACTCCACCACGCTGCTCCACTGCGGGTTGGTGGAGACGTAACTATAATAACTACATTAATAGACAGCTCCTATTTAAATTTATACAATGGGAAGAAATGTACGTAAATGATGTACGTACTCTTATACAATATACGTAATGCATTTCACACATAACGTTGCGATTATTCTCGATCTCCAGGTGGGTCTGTATATCACCACTGATAACCTTATCAGCTGTTATCGCCTTCCGCTGCGCCCGCGCAGCTGCCGTGATGCGGTGTGCGATTGGGAACAATTCTATACGCTTTTTATGGCCATTTTTAATGCGAAATAAGTACTTACTTACGTTTCTTATTGCAGTTTTTATTTCGGATTGTTTCAAATGCTAACGGGTCGAGGCTTGTCTCTTCGATTTGTTTATGTAGTTTCTTGGAAGTTAAAATATTTTTTTTTATTTTGATCGGCTGTTTTTGGCGGTCGGTATTCTTTTTTTTTAAACTTATTGTAGATTTCCCGCAAATAGCATTAACTACTTGGCCGGACAAATAGGGAGAGATGAGGACTCTCACCCGGGACAAAATTTAAGACAAGCCTGAGAATCCAACTGGGGAGACCAGGATTCCAAGGTATATGGTCTACTTACTTTGGGTTCCTGTCTTCCACACACGGTCCTGATGCCCACCACGTCGCCCACCACGTTGCCCGCGGCGTCACTCACCATAATATGTGACAATATAATTGAAACAAATGCATGCAAAACCGCTTCTCCGTGAATGCTCAGTACACTTTCATACGTTTGTTTTTCTGACAGCCCGCTTGAGGCGCCGCGCGTCCCTGAACGCGGCCTAAGACTGTTTCAGGTAGAAGTTTTTTTACACTTGTAATATTTATTGAACTTGCCTCAGAGAGCATTCATTCACACACAACCTATCGGCATAGCTGTCCGTCTAGCGCGCACACTTCGCTTCAAACTTGCACCGTCATCGCGACGGTAGACGACGGTAGCTAACGGCGATCATTGTTCTATCACTTGTTTTATTCTTATCGACCGTTCAGTAGCTTCGAGTCATTGTCTTTTAATATGTTAGTAATTGCCAAGTGCAGTCGAATGAGCAGCGATGGAACATGACAAACATAACATAACATCTTGTATTCCCAATAAACGCATTGTATGAAACTCATACCATATGTCAAGCCGGAGTGAGTGCGTGAATTGGGTGGTCGATCACAAAATTTATTTAAATAATCATTTGTAAGCACGCATATACCCATAGATATCTAACATTCAAACTGAAACCTTGGCTACAAATAATACAGTCAGCAACACAAATTGACAATCCTCTTCTGTCGTGTGGGTTGTGAGTTGGATTACCAACCTCGACAACCCTGGTATCAGGGTTACTATTGAGCCGCCAAAGGCCTCTGACATGGCTCATGTAACGACTACGTACTTAGATCAGTAAGTAGTAACCGGGACCAACGGCTTAACGTGCCTTCCGAAGTACAGATCATCTTAATTTCGGACAATCAGATGATCAGCCTGTAATGTTCTAACCAAACTAGGGATCACAAAATGATTTTTGTGATATGTCCCCTGTCCTGACCAGGATTTGAACCCGAGACCTCCGGATCGTGTGCTCAACGCTCAAACCACTGGACCACGCAAGCCGTTTCGAATTGTCTTAAAAATATGTACAAATATACTTGTAAGATAATAATGTTATACGGTGTTAGGTTATTGTGCAAATCATCACCTTATTGTGAAAACCTCCTAAGCGCTTTTTTGAATAATCACACTCGAATGTGATTATTGTTAGCAAGACTTCGTGTTTAAAAATAAAACTAAGTACCTACTTACTTAGATATTTTTTTGTGAGACGTGAATTATCATTATCAAACAAGGAAATCGAGTAGCCCGGTATGTTGTCAAGTCATGCTGAATGCCGGTAGCTGTACGGCTACTTCTCACATACCGTTCCTCATATTTGCCTTCATTGAATTTCATTTGTTTTGACAACCATTCGAGCTAGTCATTTGTTATAACTAGTTAGTTGAATTTTATTTATAAACAAATAGCTGTTAGAACCGTGGACTTCGATTATATGGCGCTAAGCGAATAACTCTCTGGAAAATCTGAAAAGTATAACCGTGAAAAAGATGTCCTGAGTTTGTAATAGTTTTAGGCCAGATCTTTTTCAATCTCCACGGATTGACTGAGAACATTCTGTGGAGGCTGATATCCACAGACGGAAATGGCGGTGGGTTGGTCATGTCCTTACAAGACCCGTGGAACACCCGTCCCGACGAGCTCTGACCTGGTGTGCGCATGGAAAACGCAAAAGGGGCGGCCCAAAGAAACCAGGCGACACTCGGTTGACAGGGAATTAAAAACTCTCGGCATGTCATGGCAGCAAGCTACAGAGGCTGCAAAAGATCGCGAGGAGTGGAAATCTGTTATTTGAACCCTACATTCTAACAGGGTATAAAAGGATTAAATGAAGAAGAAGAGACGACCACAAAATAAGACGAGCGACTCTGGGTTTTGACCTTTGTGCCAATTTTCAACCAAATCGGTCTACTTAGTGCTTGAAAGAGTAACAGACGGACAGACCTTCGCATTTATAGTAATTATTATTATGTGTGATTAGATAATACGTAATGTATTTATTTATTTATAAAGTACAACCACATCACATACATTAAAACATTTTTACGAAATATAATAATCGTACATACGTACAAACTACGTACCTAAAAATTTAGTTATTGTACTCTATTTAGCTGGCGAGGAGTGAGTGTTTGTACCTACTTACACCTCTGCGGCGAGATGCTATGTACTCTATTTAGGTGACTGCTGAGGAAATACCTATAAGTATCTATCCATAATACTACATCCACTCGCATAGCCCTTATAAGGTACCTAAGTAATTGTAATTGTTACTGGCAATAAATTTATTTTATTCTTATTCTTAATTAGATGGTGTGTACAGGAATCAGTGCCATTGTCTTGCAGTATAAACAAGTTATAACAAATTGCGCGTTCGAAAGTCTCTATACGTATAGCTTTCGAAATAAAAATAAAAAACTTTCAGAAATGACCTTTCGAAGCAGAAGGTTGTTAAATCTATTTATAACTAACTTACTAATAATAATTAAAATTATTACAATAAATACGTGAGCGTAAATCGCCACGTGTTATTAAATCATTTACTTTTTCTACTTAGGTACCTTATAAGGGCTATGCGAGTGGATGTAGGATTATGGATAGACACTTATAGGTATTTCCTCAGCAGTCACCTAAATAGAGTACATAGCATCTCGCCGCAGAGGTGTAAGTAGGTACAAACACTCACTCCTCGCCAGCTAATTTTATTTTATTTTACATCTGTAATTTTCTTATCCGCTGAAAAAGAAAGGGACGGTTAATCAATAACTATCATCGCTTATTACTTTAGAAAAGGAATAAAAAACTTGAACGTCGCGATACCCGCTTCCCATAACACGAAAAACCAATAAGTACATATGAATAAATACGTTTTAGTTGTAACTTATAATAAGTACCTATTTTAGATCATAGGTAAGTAATTCTTGCGTAAATTAGGACCTTTCCCTTTATAGGTAAGTAGTAATTTATAGTAATTTGTCTTTCGTCGCTTCAGGCGATAATAAATAGGCATTCCAGGTCTCTATTCTAGGTCCCTTGTAAGCTGGCTCGGTCTTATACAATAACACTAATTAAGTAGTATACTGACTGATTAGCATGTTACGGAGACTATTCATTGGTGTCTGTTGGGCCCATAGTTTGACAGCTCTTAAATTGTTGCCGTCTTTCACTTATAATACGTGCAAGAAAGTGATGCAGCTAGTTTTAGTCCTGTCAAATTATGTTAAAATGAATTTGGTGGTTGCCTAATCGACACCATTGGCGCTTGTTGATAAAAGATAAACAACATATGAGGCCTATTTTATAAAACTTATAATTGTAAATTACAACGACGTTTCGATTTACATTGCGGAGTGTGTGATTAGAAATATTTTGCAGCTTCATACCTATCTATTAGTTAAGCAACGAACACAAAATTGTCGTTTATTTTCAATATTCTGTATTTGCATACTAACCTAACTATTTGCAAATGTCAGTTTCAATACTTAGTTAACCTCCACCGAGCCGCAGTATAGAGCAGCGTGGTAGAGTATGCTCCATACTCCTTCCGGTTGATTGAGGGTAGGCCTGTGCCCAGCAGTGGGACGTATATGGGTTGTTTATGTAGGATTTTTGGTGATTCCATGCAATTCTACAAAAAAAAAAATACCACCTTTTCTTTGTTAAAATATTGAGTGTATGTATGAATGAAATGGCACCCTTTCTCTATTTACTATGCCTAACAGGTCCGACTAATAAATAATAGTAAAATAGCCGTTATTAAGTAATATGTTTACTGTGCGTGTGTATCCCTAATAAAGTCATAACTTGAAGTAATTGCAAAACACGATTAAGTATGATTACATGGTTTAGTCAAGTGTGTACTTACTTACTTGTTTACAATTGATGATCCCTTTTTAACCGACTTCGGCGCAGCAAAAAATGTCATTAGTCGTATGCATATTACAATACCAAACAATACAAATATACTTTATTGCACCAAAATAAAAAGAAATAATTACAAAAGACTCTTAACTAGGTACATGGCAAATGGCGGCCTTATCATACATACTTACATACAAATATACGAGTACTATATACCTAACCTATATAGCATATTTATCCTAAGAGTTTGCTCATCACGGCATACGACCACGAATATCTTCTAAACATCACTATTCGGAAGAATTTCAGAGAAATATACCAATTTTCTAGTTTCATACTTTTTAGAGTGTGATTTTTCCGTAGTCGGGTTTTAGTTTTTAAACTTATAATTTTATACAGTCTATTTTTACCTACTTCTTTTCTTATAATTAGTAAAAGTTTTTGTCATCTTAATATCGTATAAAATGACAAGTTAAGCACGACGTAGCGATCCGATTACTCTAGCCAAAGAGGTGGCCAATCAGCTGACGACAACAAACACTTCTAGACCTCGATCCAAACCCCGCCGGCGAGGTCAACGATTTCCTACGATCAGCGCTTTTAGCTATCGATCTAAGATCGATGAACTCTTTTAAATACTTACAATGCTCTCAGCTGAGGCCCTAAATCGAGGTTCGCGCCTAACTGGGTATCTTCGGCCTGTTGCCTTGAGTTTTGTACCGAGTGAGAGATCGCAGAGCTCCTCATCTGTCCGGCCAAGTAGTCACTGCCATATGTGGCAAATCTACAAGAAACGTCAATATAACGAAGTGACTAAAATAATAGAAAATGTTATAGGAGATAACTTAGTTTCTACTAACAGTGGCGGACCTAGGGCGAAGGGAGGTGTGCGGCGCCGAAGTAGGGGGGGGGGGGGGGGCAAATACGCCCTGGCCGCAAACTAACTTCATCGGGTTAGATTGCGTCCACATAAAACTCATACCGAGTGGCCATAAACAAAGATTTAAATAGGTTTTCGGTGTCCGTAAACTTATCGAAAAAAATGTATTTTAAAGGGCTGAGGGGCGCCACTTCGAGGTCTCGCTCCACCTAAATATTTTGCTAGGGCTGCCACTGTCTACTAACGTCACAAATGCAAAATACCAAAGTAATACTTATTGCTTTAGTGGTTGAGGCCCGTAATTAGGTATGTAACTAGTTAGTTACATAAACCACTGATTTTAAAATTCACGTTTCGATCTAAAATACTGATTACGTGTTCAGCGGTGGAGGGAAACATTGCAGGAAAACCCACGTAAAGTAAGTGATAAAAAATATGAAAGACCAAAGAAATCTTTTAAGATTTCACATTTATTGTTCAGTTGGCCTTTAAAAGTTGCGCAAAGGTAAGTACTTAACTAAAAATAGCTTTTTTGACGTAAGTAACTTATAACTGATTCCTGCAGGCACCTCCTAATTTTAATTTTAGTTATACCTGTCATTATCCGCCGAAAAGGAAAGGGACGGATGATTGACATCTGTTAATTTCAGGAAGAATGAATAACCCGGGCGAATCAAATAGGTATCTCGCTGGCAAACTATGCAAACCGTTTGACGTATGCTGTCAACTTAATTCTGTTGGGTTATTGGCCAGTGTAAAATTTGTATAGGGTTGTTTTGGATTTATGCTTAATACTGACGTGTATTCCATACATTTTATGCTTGTCGATTCGTCTCTTTCCTTTTCGGCGGATAGGAAAATGACAGATATAACTTAAAATAAAATTAGGTGTCTACAGGAATTAACACTAATGTGTACCCAAATACATTTGGGTAGCACTCTCTATTTCTTCCGGCCAAGGTGGACAATCTACAGTAAGTCACGTCAAAATACCCTAACCCCCCTAAGGAGCGCTGCGTTGCGAGATCTCATTCGGAATACAGTTGCGTACGCGGCACATGCTTTCAGTATCTATGTATTAAAAATAAGATGTCGTTTATAATTGGTCCGAAACGTTAAACAACCCTGGCTGGTATGATAATCAAGTTCTCTTCTCAGATCGAATACTTTCAATTTCTTCCGAGGCTAAGCGTTGCATGAAAATATTTAATATACTTATAATACATCATCATCAGCCCATTAACGTCCCCACTGCTGGAGCACGGGCCTTCCCTATGGATGGATAGGAAGACCGGGCCTTAAACCATCACGCGGGCCTAGTGCGGATTGATGGTTATTAACGACTGCTAATGCAGCCGGGACCAATGGCTTAACGTGCCTTCCGAAGCACGGAGGAGTTCGAGATGAGGAGCCTTTGCGAAAGTTGCTTAACTTCAACTATCGCAGACCGAGCGCGTTTACCGCTCCGCCACCGAGCTCCTCAACTTATAATACATATAACATAACATCAAGTCTATATTCCCGAAGGGGTTGGCAGAAGTCTACTGTAATATTTCCGACCCCATGTTTAAGCCCCATGTAATAGAGAGCGAACCTATGGATATTAACCGGGCACATATCCTAAAAACCACCAATTCAAAATCATAAAATCGAATTCAGTGGTTTAGAGTTATCGTCAATACATATCTTCTCACACTGTTTTCGAATTCAGTAGTTTATCCTTTCACACCACAACCCACTCTTATCACACTATTTCTATCATTCAAAGTCACCCCACTCATACTCTTCAACAATCTCTCATTTCCATTGCATTTATGCTACTCTCGTGTATCTACATTTATAACAACTTAAATAATATTTACGTATAATAACCGCCCGCCGCCATAACGTAGTTAAGGCGATCATCACACGACGCAGTCGCGGCCGGCATGGTAGTATTGACTTGTATGTAAATTGTCGCCTAACACACAACCACCGCTTCACCGCGCGGTCGACCACGCCGTGTGATACCCGCCTAAATGTTTAGGTGACATAACATACACACAGACATAGCTAGCGGCTGTTCCGGCGGTAGCAATAAGTAGGTACTATCGGTTGTAGGGCTGCTAATTTATTTTACTGATGGTGGCAGAACTTGTAGTTGTTGTCTTATTGTAGATTTGCCTCAAATTGCATTCGATTCGAACGCTTTGCTGCATGTTGGCACGTTCTATTATACGTAGTGTCATTCATCATATCCCCATTTTTCACATGGTCCACTTACTTAACCTGAATATTTGTCAGGGTGGGATTTTCACTGAAGCGACTGCGTGTCTGACCTTCCAACCCGCGAAGGGAAAACCAGCCCAATACAGGTTAGGTCACATACCTCCCAAACCAAAATGGTTTACTTTGTGATCTTCTATCGTGTGGGCTATGAAGTGGATTACCAACCCCAGCAAACCTGGAGTCAGGGTTATTTTTGAGCCTCCAAAGTCCTTTATGAAATGACTAATGTAATGACTACTTTCTTACATCGGTAATAATGAGGATCAACGGATAAGGGATTAAATAATTTTTGTGTTATTTCCTCACTAGGATTGGAACTCGAGACCTCGGATCATGAGCCCACCACTCAACCTCAGGATCATGGAGGCCGTAGCATTCGCTGTATTTTGTGGTTATACGATCAAGAACTTCTGTTTGCAGGGATACGTATAGTCGCACCGTACAATAAAGAATAATACTGCGTATAGGACGGTAACTCTCTGCCCCGCACCAATTCGTACCGTTCGCCGAGCTAGATTTACCTCACCCCCTCTGGGTCTTACTTTAGCCTTGAATGGCCCTTGGCCGCTAAGATGAGCGCGTGGACTTTTTCTCTCGCTCGCACTTACGCGTTAAAGCAGCACACAGTAAAAATAAGATTTTTGTATGGAGTCCTCAGACACTGCTCGCACCTTAGCTATAAACTTCAATTCTAGATCTTCAACTAGCCCTATTACACGTTTGCGTAAGCCGTCTGTCACAGGAATGATTCATGTCCACACAATCTCAGCGATCGCGTCAGCACGCAATATTACAATGACGCTTTGTCTTCACGCATCGATTCATGAACGAAGCATGCTCTCAAGACGGGAATAACTCACCTCAAACTAATTACATTCGGCGAAAATTGATTACCTAAGTATTGGTTTTCTAGTAGGTTACGTACATCTTTTTGTGTTAACATGACAAAATATGTAATTCATTTTGAATATTATTATAAGGAATTGAATGCGGTTATGGTGTGAGTTTATGCTAACCGGTATAAAATTTGCGTAATTTCATACCAGTGGCGTAAATTTATACCTTAACCGATTTCAAGCCGTAATATAAATGAAATAAGTATGTATTATAACTGAAAAAGGTACCTACTATACTGATTCCAAGAATTTTCTTAAACACGAATAAAAATATACTTAATATACTCAATTAGCCTTTCCTTACACCTTATTCTTTCCTTATTCATTATTAAGGCAACAGGTATGACAAAATACGGTACAAAATTACCGTAGTTTCATACCGGTAGCGTAACTTTATACCCAAACATTTATTTAAAACTGAAATATCTATCTTTTAAAATACGAATTTTACCTATGTATTTTACTACACAGGAATAAAAAACATAATCGTCAAATAACATTTCCTTACATCTATTAAAAATTAATGCAACGTGTGAATTAAATTACTGAAATTTCACACCGGTGGCGTAAAAGCCCGGGTGAGAGCCTTCAGCGCTCCCCATTTATCCGGCCAAGTAGTTAATGCCATCTGCGGTAAATATACAATAAGTCACGTCAAAAAAAAACGTAAAAGCCCAGCTACAAAATACCTTTTTGAGTTATACATACTCAAAAAGGTACAACTCCTAATTCCAAGTGTCTTCTAAAATACAAACATAATATTATAGACACGTGAATAAACGAGAATTTTTGACGTGACTTATTGTAGATTTGCCGCAGATGGCATTAACTACTTGGCCGGACAAATGGGGAGCGCTGAAGGCTCTCACCCAGTACAACGTTTAAGACAACAGGCCTGAGGGTGCCCAGTTGGGCGCGAACCTCGGCTCAGGGCGTCGTCTGAGAAGAAAAATATTTGAAAGAATTAATCGACCCTAGTGGGTCGATAGCGATAAGCGCTGAATGAGGGAAATCGTCGACCACGCCGGCGGGGTCGATATCGGGGCTCTGAAGTGTTTGGTGTCGCTAGCTGATTGGCTGCCTCTATGGCTAGAGTAATCGGGTCGTCGGGATCGTATATTACGTCCTTCGTATCAATTACCCTTTTCTTACATCTGCTAAACCAACTTCCCCTCCCTATTTTAGACATCTCACTTAGCCCTTATTATCGCACTCACTTGAAAAAATGAGAATATTACTACTTACATGGTATAACACCAGGTGGGTTGTTTTAGTAGATAATAAGGTCAAAATTATACTTGTAATACCTGTGATGTGTTACTGAAAAAATGGTCGGCTGCCGACCTCTACCTAAGTATAACAGTATGACAGTAAATATGTTACATTCAAAGTGGTGTTTGAATAAACAGGTTGTGCGTTTATGATTATCAATGTTTAGAAATTTCTATAATGCCACCCGACACAAAACTATATTGAGTAAAAGGTGTTCTTTTGAGAACTCACAAAAAGTGTAATTTCTCACAATTAGCGATCTTACAATGAGGGAATTTCTAGGCTACGTTCTCCAAGAAATATACAGGGTGTTAGTGACATCGTAACGAAAACTTTGAGGGGTGATTGAGGCCATGATTCTGAATTGATATCAAGTGGAATTTTCCGTCGCAAAAGTATGGAACTGAAACAAAAAACTAAAAAAAAAATGAATTTTGCGACGAAAAATTCCACTTGATATTAACTCAGAATCATGGTCTGAATGATCCCCCTGAGTATTCGTTACGATGTCACTAACACCCTGTAGGTATATACATATGGCGCTGTACAGATTTAACGTGATAAGTAATTAAATAAAAAAATACCCATGTTTACATTACTAGGGTAAGTACATAATTATTCAAAAATATAGTGTACCGGCAGACACATAATATATAAAAATAATTGTTGCATATTTGGATCAGATACGATAGAACGACCAAGAAGAGCTTACATGGAACAGATCAAAGAGAAGGTGAACGTCGTGTCTTATAAGGAAGTGAAGGAATTGACCTTTGATAGACAAGAATGGAGAATGCTACACCGACTAGAGCGTAGCTCTTAAATTAGTGATGATGATGACAGAATTATGTTGACAGAGTGGAAGAATGTTGTGCCTGGGTGTAATATAACAAGGGTCATCATTTATACCCAAAAACAAAGACAGGAGATGTACTTTCTTTCTTTCTTTCTTTCTTTATTATGTTTGTTATGCAAGAAATTAGAAGGTTAAACGAAGATGAATTTGTACAGTACCAGAACGTAGTCTGAAAAGACTTTCATTACTATACCCACACAGCTATATATTTACATTTACTATAAAAAAATAAAGGCTTTTTAAAAGTCATCATTATAAGAACATAATATTTTTTGTAATTACAGTTATATATTACGAAAGAAACGTTGAAATAAATCATAAAATTAAATTGTACTCATATAAGTAGAACACCTTTTCTGTCACGACGCCGCGCCAAATACGGTCCGATCGTTAAGCGACTGACTTACCCGAAACTGACCAGGCGCGATTTAAATGGTATGTTTAATTGTCAACTGCTGGAAATACTTTATATTGTTAATGGTGTAAGTGACAAAAAGGTGGCGAATTTTATAACCAAAATAGGTAAGCACGAGACCACGAAAAATGGAAACAGGAAATTAGGGGAGGCCTTTTTCAAGCAATGGGATCTTGTGGGCTCGATTAAATTAGACTCCAAAACAGGGGGGTTAAAAAGGCCACTTCGAAGCAATTCATCTCGAGAAGCAATATTGCAATTTGATATTTGCGTGTATAAAATTAAATGCGCAATGCAAAAAAATGTCAAATAGCAATATTGCTTTTTTAGGTGAATTGCTTCGATGCCGCCTTTTTAACCCCCCAGGTATCACTGATGTTGGGAAAAAATCCCCAAACTGAAATGGTACTAGGCTGGACACTTTTTGATGCATCCGGAAACGATGAGCACAGGTTATTTATTGGATACCTCAAGGCGGGTACAGAAGTCGAGGCAAACCGCGTAACATATCGCACCCCCCGTGGAAAAACGCAGTAAGTGGACTAGCGACATTTTTTTTTTATTGCACCATTCAATTCAGCGTACACGAATACACCTTCTCACAAATTTTCATTAAGATATCAGTAAAAATGAAGAAATTATTACAAAAACAATGAAATTGTGCAACATTGATAAAAATATTTTTTCCCCCATAATAAGAAAGTAAGTATAAATACGTGATTTTTTTTTGGTATTTTCCCATATAGTAAAGTCATAATAACACTTACTTCGATTTTACACGAAAGTTTTTTAGGATGGTCGAGTCGTAAGTAAACGTACTGACATGTTTCACGACATTATACGACACGACAGTGGTTGTACGTCTAGTTACTTCGTTATTCCACGAATGTTTTAGCGTTACTATTTGTTGTAACTCCAGCTACTTGCCTATTCTGCGAATCTTTTAGTGTAACGGTTTGGTGTAAATATAATCACGTAGTTTTTTCCAAGCAAGGTTTGATATTACTATTACGTTATTTCATTTATCTTCATTTTTCGATGATATATTTTACACTATACTCTTCGTAAATATGAATACAACTCTTTTAAAGACAATAATTTGAATCATTTGTCGTGTTATTCTAATTACCTGCAAATATAGACTACTTATTAATGTCCTAAGTAAATATACTTACTTATCACTAGCGTAAATCCCTATGTTTTATTTGGTTACTGTACTTACGCCGTGCCAGCGGCGGCGGGCTGCACACTCAAAGAGAGGTATTAGAAAGATATTAGAGAGGTATTACATCTATCCACCAATTTTTCGTCAATCTCGACTTTTTATTCAACCAAAAATCGACCCTATTATTACTGTACTGTGATCGTTATTTGTAGAGTGAAAGCTGATTGTCTATTTGTGATCGTAGTTTTACCACGGTATTCCGTCAGTCAGCATACGGCCCTACAAATAACGATCGCATTGTAGTAATAATAAGGTCGATTTTTGTTAGAATAAAAAGTCATGATTGACGAATGTTGGATAGATGTAATAATTATCTCTCTAATTTGTTCATGGTGGCTACTCGAAGCGTGCATATCTTTGTGTGGAAGTAAAAAACCCAAGGATTATACGTATGCTCAACTTGGACAAAATCGAAGATGGTGAGTTATTTACTTATAAATAGACTAGCTAGATTTTAGGTACCTATTACCTTACCTACTTAGTATATTACTATTTATTAGACTATTAATATTATTACCTACCTACCTGACGACCTACTTGACGTAAGTTGGTTTGGTTAATGCGTGATGATGATTGCACTGCTCTGTACTAATTATTAAAGTAAACTAAGCATGCCTATGTGCCTATTCGGTGCTTTTAATCTATAAACTAACTACCTATTTAAATTGGGGTGTGCCGTTTTTGTACATTCGCTATCACCTGGCATAGCACCTGGTATATGAATAAAATAAAGATATTTGAACAAAAAACTGTTACGTGATCAACTGTAGTATTTCGGCTTGGTTGTGAATTATCTACCTAGGTATATAAGTTAACTTTTGCAAAAACACCCTTGATTTTGTTGTTATTTGTGCGCTTGAGTTTGATACACATTTTATTATTAACGCATTGGTACTAACCTTCTATTTAATACCTAAATAACGATAAAATATCTAGGTTTGTGTCTAATTTTTAGGGTGATTTGGTAATGGGTCCTTTTTATTGCTTAACGTCTATTATGTACCTACCTACAAACAATGTATTTAAACCATTATGTTCCAATTAACAGATTCCACTAATACTGCATCCCAATCCAGTACAACCCAGTGGAAGAATGACCAGAAATGCAAAAATATTTCAAGAAACTATGGGATATCTTCTCGTCGTAGTCAACATGAGACACATTCTCTTGAAGGTTCGTATGTACCTATCCGTATCCTACTAAAGTTCTTCTCTCGTGTGGGTTGAGACAATAATTGACTGACCTCATCAACCCTGGTATCAGGGTTACTACTGAGCCGCTATAGGTCCATGACATGCCTCATGTAACGACGACATACCTGCATACTTAATTAAGCCGCAACCGACTGCCTAACGTGCCCTCCGACGCACAGATCATCTTACTTTTGGGCAAAAAAATAATATTAGTACCATTTCTGATTTTCGACTTGGCCGGGAAGCTAAGCAGCTGAAAACGTTCCATGTTTTGTATGCCGAAATATCCTTTCAGTATTTGTATTCTAGATTGATATAGGTATTTACCTACTAACCTGGAAGCGGCGCGTGGTAAAGTTTCTCTGAAATAGTCAGTGCCTGTGTATTTATGGTATAATTATTCTGTCATTTTCCTCTTATCATAACAACCACAGATATATTTTTGATTTGCTTAATGTAGTTTTTTCTAGAGTTATCTCCTATGCAAACCAACTGGCTTTTATGGGGTTTTAGCCAAGTTGCAAACGATTAAGTACGTAAAACGACAGTGACAGACCTTATGTCAATCACATACATTTTTATCACTGACACTGTCGCTTTTCGGATACGTTGGAAAATTGGCTCATCTCTAAGCTTACTATAATAGGTATTAATGGTTGTTTTTCTTTTTAGTAATTTATTATCATACTTAATAGTTTTTTATATTTTGTCATTTGCAGGTTCTACCGAAAAGCAAAGAGGGGGTGATCGGAAAGGAGCAAAATGTTCAAGAAAACACTTAATGACTAACTGTAATAACTGAAAATGAAGGTTTTTCTAATAAAGGCAAGTGCCATACCGTATTAATATATTTTGTGATTATGCATGTATTAATTAATAAACGTTTTAAAATTAAAAGTTGGATTTTAATTACAAATAGAAATAACTCCCTGAAAACTAAAAACCCATGCGGGGTCAAACGGCTTTCGGCACAGCTAGTAAATAAATATTTTTTTTAATACAAATTAGAATAAACACTTAATTTAACACTGATTTTATTTGTTTCAATATACAAGGTGGCCCAAAAGTTCACGTTCAAAATGAAAAATTTGATGGAGGGGCTCATTAGCTACCAGAAACACCCCCGTGTATGTTCAGCGATTATTTACGGTTTAGGAGATATGACCCATTTTACACCTTTTTCTTGATTTTCTATCTTACTTCAGAAATCATCATTTTGTCGCTATCCCTTTCTTAATAATTCTAATTTTTTCTTTCTAATTTCTAATTATTTTGCTTCATAACTATGCCTAAGTATGTGTATCGCTAGGTGAAAAAATAAAAACAATCGAATGAAAGATAAAAAAGTCATTGGAAGTTGGAAGTCAAAGTGAGAATTCGTCTAAAATTGTTACAGTTGTAAGTCTTCGCCGAAGAATAATAAACACATGAGATTTTCATAAACCCTGAAAGTGTTTTTAAAAACTGCTCCATTTAATAGGCTTTTAGACACATCCAAAAAAGTACCCTTAATAGGGGCATAAAACTAAGTAATTAGCCCTCAAAGATTGCAAGACAGACAGATTTTATTTTAGCATCTTATAGTATGAATCACCAACAGTGTTTGGGGATAACTTTTTCCTTCATTACAATATGAATACCAAAAGTGAATGCAAGTTTTGTCTTCAGACTGTTGCTATGTCTACCCTGTTAGCGATTATGAGCGTGATTTTTTTTATTGAAAATGTGTCTTTGACCACAAAGGTAGTTAAAGGTTGTTAAAGAACAACGTTAGAAAGAAGCAGCTACCTACATTGTATGAGAATGTAAATTTTTCCTTCAAATCTGTCTATCTTGCAATCTTTGAGGTCTAATTATTTAGTTTATTGCTTCTATTAAAGGTACTTTTTTTGATGTGTCTAAAAGGCTATTAAATGGAGCAGTTTTTTAGAGATACCTACTTTCAGCATCCATGCCAATCTCATGTGTTAATTTATTCTTCGGCGAAGTTTTAACAACTGTGACAATTTTGGTCCAATTCTCACTTTGACTTCCAATAACTTTTTTTTTGTCTTTGATTTGACTGTTTTTATTTTTTTACCTAGCGGTATATATCTTTAGACATAGTTGTGAAGTAAAATAAAATAATTATTAAGAACGGGATAGCGACAAAATGATTATTTCTGAAGTAAGGTAGAAAATCTAGAAAAAGGTACAAAATAGGTCATATCTCCTAAACTATAAATAATGGCTGAACATACATGGGGGTGTTTCTAGTAGCTAATGAGCCACTCTATTTAATTTTTCATTTTGAACTTGAAGTTCTGGGCTACCCTGTATAATGTATGAGCATACATACTTCTACATTCTAGACTAACCCCTGCAACAAACAAGTATTTAAAGATACATACAATTATTTTGAGATATTTCCTTATTAAAAAAGCAATTTCTATAGTTACACTATTAAAGATCATTTACTTTCACGTGGAACAAATAGGTTTCTCAACTTACGCAAAATATGTTGTTAAAATTTTTCGTGTAAGAACGAAGTAACTAATACTTACAACATCCGAGTAAGATGAAATCGGAAGGTGAACAACGTTGTAGGTAAAGTTACAACTGTCAATGTTGTTTGCACTACGTAATAATAAAGCAGTATCTGTACTTACAACGGAACGTTTGATTATAGTTTCGTGGAATATCTACGCAACCGTGTTTTTTTAATTTTTTTTCAAATATACACAATTAATTAAAAATTAATAAATGTGGGTCAATCCGGGCTACTTTTTGCTATTATTTTCTCTTTGAAGGTTATTTCCAGGACTTATAACTAATTAGTAGGACAGTTTTTTTTAGCTCCTGAAAAGTTGATAAAATCAACTTACTGCGTTTTTCCACGAAGGGTGCGATATGGTGTAACGACCTCGATGCTTATCGGAAGGATTGGCCGAAGATCGCGCAAAGTCGAGAGGAGTGGTAAAATATTAGTTTAAAAACAAAAGCCGACTACGGAAAAATCACACTCTAAAAAGTATGAAACAAGAAAATAGGTATATTTCTCTGAAATTCTTCCGAATAGTGTGATGTTTAGGAGATAGCCGTACCTGTATGCTGTGGTAAGCAAACTCTTAGGACACATAGACATACTACCATGACTATCTTCTAAACATCACACTATTCGGAAGAATTTCAGAGAAATATACCTATTTTCTTGTTTCTTACTTTTTAGAGTGTGATTTTTCCGTAGTCGGCTTTTGTTTTTAAACGAATATTTTTATTTATATTATTTTGCGGTGTTATCTAATAAGATAACGTGCCTCGATGCGTGGTTTATACAAGATTTGGAAATAATACCTAACTGTAATACGTTAGAGCAGTACAGCAACGTAATTATCGAGTAAATAGAAGGAAACTCGCAAGTAAAAGCTAGTAGTATTTACGTACATATTTAAAATGTGCTAATTAAGCCTTTCATTTGATACCCAACACAATAGCAATCCGGTTGAGGGGAGGCCTGTGCCCAGCACAGACGTAAATTAGCTCTCTCTCTCTTTATTTAAGAGCTGCGCTCTTGTCGGTGGAGTAATCGCCATTACTGCGTGTAGAACGGTGGTTGCCCCAATCGCCTTCTGTTCCGCAGTACACCGACCAATTTCTCAATCGGTGATGTTCTAGCTAGAGCCCTACCAGAATCCATAAAAATAACAAAAAAAAATAGCGTAAATTAGCTGTTTAAGTAAATTATCATTTTCTTAAAGAGTCTATGCGGTCACCCACCCATGCTTTCCAAAGGTCCGGTACTTCATAGCCCTACGATATGTTGTGTATTTGTTCTTGTGGTTAGCTCTATTGAGACTAGTAAATTTAATTACTACCTACTAGTAAATTCGTTTTTAATGTAACCGAATCCGCGAAATCCGATAAGAGGAGCTATGTAATACCGTATCTACTTTGTAGGTAATGAGAAATAGCAAGATTCATGACGCCCACTTAAGGAAACCAGGAGTGGATTCAGCTTTTATATCAGAAGGGGTCACCAGATCGCAGACAACCTAATTACATGAAATTGCAGTGGCCACCCATGACCCAACCTGTCGCCTGTGGGGTGTCATCACCCCCATGGCAAAATTCTACCACGCTGTCACAATTACCAGATTTGCATGGAATTATAATCTCTATTACAGAACAGAAGGCCGATTTTTGTTTTGTAGAAAAAATCTGATTTAGGCTTCAAAATATTCGGCAAGTAATGTTACCGGATAGTATCCCAATTTTACAGATTAACAAAACAATAATCGACCTTCTGTTCCGTATAGGAGTGATTATAATTCCATATAAAGCGTTCGATATGAAAGAATTTTGATCTGATTTGAGCATCACCTAACTCTAGTGGGAATACACCTACGTGTCTAGATTGACCAATCCAACATATCTCTCATCGCGTGATGTACCCTTCGCCACCTATACGAAGTTCAGAAAATAGTTTCAATACTAGTCAGGAAGTCTGGAAAAAAATAATAGTCTTCTATCGTGTGGGTTGTGAGGTGAATTACCAACCTCATCAACCCTGGTGTCAGGGTTACTATTGAGCCGCCAAAGGCCCTAACATGGCTCATATAACGACTACTTACTTACATCAGTAAGTAGTAACCGAGACCAACGGCTTAACGTGCCTTCCGAAGCCCGGATCATCTTACTTTTTGGACAATCAGGTGATCAGTTTGTAATATCCTAACCAAACTAGGGATCACAAAGTGATTTTTGTGATATGTCCCCACCGGGATTCGAACACGGGACCTCCGGTTCGTGAGCCCAACGCTCAACCACTGGAGGCCGTTAATTAATAGTGACTTCTGCCTAATCTTCACCCAATCCGGTCATCCACCAAAGCCTGGGAAACCTAAAAACGAACCTTCCAGTTACCGCCCTATAAGTCTCCTCAATACCATGGGGAAGATTTATGAGCGGCTCATATTTGCTAGATTACGGGACTACGCCGAATCCAATAGTCTTATTCCACCAGAGCAGTTTGGTTTTAGAACCAAACACTCCTGCGTTCAACAAGTGCACCGTATTGTTGAACATATCTCCAGTAGATTAAACTTAAAAAAACCTGTCGCTACGGGAGCGCTCTTCTTCCATGTGGCGAAAGCGTTCGACAAAGTCTGGCACAACGGCTTGATCTACAAGCTTTATTCACTGGGAGTGCCAGACCGTCTCGTGCACATCATACGAGACTTTCTCTCAAATCGAACCTTTCGCTACCGCGTGGAAGGGACGCTCTCGTCACCGCACCCTATACATGCCGGAGTCCCACAAGGCTCCGTTCTCTCCCCTTTACTATTTTCATTGTATACTAGTGACATTCCCAAATCCCCTAATACCGAATTAGCTTTATTTGCGGATGATACAGCCATCTATTCTTCGTGCCGTGGTCGAGTTATGATGACCGGAATCCTCCAACGCGCGGCCAATGCCTTGGGCAAGTGGTTTCGCAAATGGAGAATCGAGGTAAACCCGGAGAAAAGTGCAGCGGTGTACTTTTCAAAGGGCTATTATAACACGCTACGGTCACGCCGTCAACTTAAAATCATTAAGATGTTTGGCAAGCCGATCCCTTGGGAGGAGCAAGTCAAATATCTCGGCGTAGTCTTAGATAGACGTCTTACTTTCAAGGCCCATATCAAACGTGTGCGCGATCGCGCCGCGTTTGTAATGGGCCGTCTTCATTGTCTCCTTAACAAGCGAAGTAAATTGTCCCTTAGGAATAAGGTGAAAATCTACACGACTTGCATCCGTCCGATCATGACCTATGCAGGGGTAGTTTTCGCTCATGCGAGTCCCTCTCAAATCCACCGTCTACAGGTAATACAAAATCGTTTCATGCGGAAAGCCACGGGAGCTCCGTGGTTCCTTCGCAATGAAAATCTGCACATTGACCTAGGTCTGCCAACCATTGCCCAATGGCTCAAATTAGCTTCCAAACGTTTTTTCGATTCTGCTCCGCACCACCCGAATCCCCTGGTAGTTGCGGCTTCCGAATACATCCCGCTTAGGGACGGTACTGAAAAGTATCGGCGTCCGAAGGACGTAATATACGATCCCGACGACCCGATGACTCTAGGCAGCCAATCAGCTCGCGACACCAAACACTTCAGGACCCCGATACCGACCCCGCCGGCGTGGTCGACGATTTCCCTCATTCAGCGCTTATCGCTATCGACCCACTAGGGTCGATTAATTCTTTCAAATATTTTTCCTCTCAGACGACGCCCTGAGCCGAGGTTCGCGCCCAACTGGGCACCCTCAGGCCTGTTGTCTTAAACGTTGTACCGGGTGAGAGCCTTCAGCGCTCCCCATTTGTCCGGCCAAGTAGTTAATGCCATCTGCGGCAAATCTACAATAAGTCACGTCAAAAAAAAAAAAAAAAAAAAAGGTCATCCATGTACGTAACAATTTTTATAAATTTTGCAATGTTGTCAGGAATTATGTATGAAGTGCATATTATTTTTTTCTTTTGTTCTTGTTCCAGTCGGCGCATGCTGATGGCTGATTAAAGATGATGATGATGAATGATGATTACAAAAAACAAGCCAACCTCGGCATAACATCATGGTCAACATGATATTGTTGTGGGCATCTTAGATAGTATAAATTATAGGTATAGAAATCAGACGTTCTCATATCTTACTGACGACTTGTCCTCTAGGCTGACTAACCTAACCTAACCTTCTAGAATGATCCAACGACGTAAGCAACGCGTTTAAAAATCATTTAAATATACGTATCTCGTTCGAAAATCGATAACGACGGTTGTTTATTCTACTTGTTTTTCATATCTTGAAAGAAATAAGTAAGTACAAACAAACCAGCCAACTTTTCGTACCACTAATTGACAAATTTGAATATTCCATCTTAAAAAAATAAAGCCTCGTTTTTATTCGCAAATGGTTTCGCTAGTAAATTCATGTGTTTATCGTTTTAAGGTTTATCGGCGAGTTGTGAGCCTTGACGACATTCTCTCGCGTCTTGCGGCTACGTTAAATGGCAATTTACTTTTTTCTGAGCGCGTGGATTCTGCGAAGCGCAAAACTGGTCGGACGGGCTGCGCAGGAGTTTTTTGGGCGCGTGTTACCGGGTTATCATCTTCGGGGGATCCTGTTTGTTTACTAAGCTTTTGAATCTTGGGTAGGACCGTTTTTAATAGGTAGGTTTTAAATATGATCATAGGATTTACTGTGCATTCCAGAATTACGTTTTTTATCTTTTTAACATCACTAAAAACATATTAATTAAGCATATAAAAATAAACACAAAGTGATTCAATCCCATTTAAAGGAACAAATATGATTTGAAAAGTGACCATTGAGATCAATTACAAACATAATAAATAAATAATCATTAAATACATAAGCGAAACTGTAAATCAATCATTTACATTATTCTTATTTATAAAATCAAATTCCTCTCAATCTATAGACCCCTCCCCTTATGATCATTAATCTACCCACTCAACTGTTTCACCCGACCGCGGTGCCTATTAAAATAGGTATTGTATTGTGTTATTAATGATCTAGTAAGCTCAAAGTTTTTTGTCTTAGTCTATGATTGTACCTACTAACAATTAATACCTGTTTAAGTATTTACTTACTACTAATTTAAAACGAACCGAGAATCAAAGTCATCTGACTCAAAATCGTTGTGAGAGAGCAGAGAGGGGCCGCTTTTTTTACGTTCCTTATTGTATATTTGCCTCAAATGGCCGGACATTTGGAGAGCACTGAATGTTATCCGGTACAAAATTTAAGAAGCCAACACGCCTGAAGGTGCCCTGGCACAACCACAAGTGATCAGGAGTCAAATTGCAGCCACTTTTACGAAAACCTCAAATGGATATAATGGTCCGTTGTTCAACTCATCGCCCATTATAATGGTCAATCATATAGGGTAACCGAACACATATGTGACCTGTGTACAACTAAAACACAATCCCTCTTCTTACGTAATTCTCGGAAGATAAGCAGCGCGTTATATGTTTTAATCGCTCCCAATGCAGCATAGATACAACATGGATGTATGTTACGTTATGTTACTATATTGAGAAATACAAGTACGTACAGATATAAATATTCATAATAAACAAAACAATATCCAGTAATTTGAATGCTTCCCCGCGCGGTTGGCGTTCAATTTAATTGGTGGTCGCTAGAGGCATACTAATGGAACGATTAAAAATAGTTTTATCGACGCATAAAATACACGATACTACAACTGCTACTATCCACTGCTCAGGAATGGGTTAACTTACAAATATCTTGATAAATTATTCAAATAGCTTCGGAAACACAGAGCGGGAGAGTTTTCATTAATGTAATTTTGTTTTGAGATTATTTTTTATCTTTGACTTGACTTGTGACTACTGCTACTACTTTTGACGTGTTTAGATTTGCCTCGACTGGCATAGGCCAGGTAGGGAATTAATGATGGGATAATGCCTTCTGTCCACAGAAGCCTATTCATCTTTATACAATGGTGTTAGCCTCCTTGCCGCTTAACTGCATAACTGCGTCTTCTGGGCTGCATTTTGGCCTGTCCCAGAGTACGGATGTTCACAGTTGCTTGGCTTCAAATTGAACAGGTGTACAGTCATGAGCAATATAATGTACCCACTTTAGGACTCTGTCGCACTAACATATTTGACATTTAGTGAGACTTACAGTGCAATTTGTCAAAAAAGTTAATGTGACATGGTACCAAAGTGTATACATATTATTGCTTGTGACCGTAGGTATTAAGGTGGTATTAATAAACTAATCTCAGCTTCGAGACTGCCTTCAAGATCATGGCAATGTGACGGTTCTTATTTAAAAACAAGGACTTGAGCATGATCTTGAGGGCAGTCCCAGCTGAGATTAGGTTATTAATACCACCCTTAGATCGCGAGAAACCATTGGATGCGGGCAGGGGGAGATCGGTCATTGAAGCGAGGCTAGGGGAGGCCTATGTCCAGCAGTGGACGATTCCCGGTTGATTATAAAGATGATGAGGTACTGGATATGGAATATCTGGATATGGAATACCCGGATGTTTTGAGAGTGGGCTTGAGTCCTGGAACCCCGTTACCAGTTTTCTAATTAAAGGATAAAAACCTCTCCTAAACACTACCAGTTCAGTTTATTTCATAGGAAGTTTAGCTCTTATCCGGTTTAGACAATTGTACTAGAAATTAAGGCTTATGCGAGGGTAGACTGTATATTGGACTAATCATACCCGTTCAGCCATTAATTAACCTGTCATTTCTAACCTGAACAGTGAACAACCTTCGTGTGTTATCTGCAGTCATAACCGCAGCGCTAATGCAGCTAAATTATCACCTCTAGTTGTATGGCAGCGATAATCTTAGCTGTGGCTTGGATATAGGTACAGCTACTTCTATGCTATTATAGAATACTAACTGTACTCGCGGCTTTGCCTACGTGTAATCCGCGTTTTGCGTATCCACTTCAAACCTGGTGGTTCATTCAATTTTTTTTTAATAAATTGGAATTCGGACGGAGTTTTATCGAAAATATCAGGAGTTATGTAGGAATACACAAACTTTATCTCTTTATAATATTAGTATAAAAATGGCAGCGTCATGGCGACTAGGAGTCGAAGTGGTCGCCATGGCCGAAATCGGTCGGAGAGATCATCATCATAAAAATGGCAACATCTTACAGACTTACACAATTCTTGTGGAGGGTCATCTTTTTTGTTGTTATGGCCTTGAGTTATTGTAGATTTGCCGCAGATGGTATTATTTACTTGGCTGGACATATAATATATATTAGTTACTACTTAGGGAGCGTTGAGGGCTCTCACCCGGTACAAAATTTAAGACATCAGGCCTGAGGGTGCCCAGTTGGGCGCGAACCTCGGCTCAGGGCGTCGCCTTCAGAGAGGATTACATTTGAAGACACGCCGACGTGGTCGGTATAGTAAATTCGGGGCGCTTTTTATCGATTACCTTTTTATTGCTACATGTAGTACCTATCCATTTGCTCGAGTTTTTGTGAATGTTGTTGTACTAAATGTAAAATGCTGTATTGTGGTTGGTTACTTCAGACAATGATTACTGTAACTAAGATCGATGTAATTATCAAGCTAATTATTTAACGCGTTTTACACTAATTGCGTAAAAAGCTGCACTCCCGCGCAATCAACTAAAAGCCGAATTATTTTCCAATTCCATTTCCTCGGTCCGAGAATAGCTGAACAAAGGGATCGGGATCCGTTGTTACTGTCTCCCCTCGCGACCCCTGCGGCGGGCCCCACCCCACCCCCTTAGGGGGAGTCGGCCACCCCGCCACCCCAGGGATTGCGTACACTAATTGCGCGCCTAAATTGGGGTAATGCATGCTATCGCTCGTATTCTAATAAAGTATCCGGCTCCAAGGATCAAAGACGCCATTTGTTTTAGTTAGCGCGGATTTTCGTGACGTTCTCAATCCAATCCGCGCACGGGATTATTAATAAGAGCGTGAGATGAAGAATATTTTTGAAAGAGTACTGTTAATATTGCGTAGCACAGCAGCAGTTTTGGACGTTCGAATGAGAAATTACTAGTGTTGTAATTACCAATGAAAAGTAGTATCCCGTGTGACAGCCGCTCTATATTTTCATTATCTACTATATGGTTTATATTATAGCATACTACTAGTTTCCTAAAGAGTAAAGTATGTTACAAATAGGCACCTTCTATTTAATATTTCAACCTGTTGTTGTCTAAATTCTACGTAGTTATAAATAATATTAGATAACCCCTGTGACTTCTTGGGCATTATCTAGTAAACATCCAGTTTAGTGAATATAGGACTTAGGTATATGACTTGTAAGAGATAAAACCAAATGCTTGCGTGACAGCATACAACGACCCCCGGCCTCATAGACAACGACCCAATTTTCCAAACAACGCTCGCCCCAAAAATAAATATGCAATATCAACCTGTCACGCACATGTTGCGCCAGAATCGCTGAATCACGACCCACTATCGCGAACGTTCGGAAAACCGACATAAATCCGATTGAAGCGCCGTAAATAAAACATGCTCCGCAGATCCCCTGGAAACATTCGCGTTATTGAGTTACGAAGTCCCTGAAGCATTTTGCCGCCAAAACAACGAACATTTTGCCCCCCGGCGCGCGTAAAAACATCCACAGAAATTCTCTTCGCATGTGCGAGCAGCACAACCCTACAGGACAGAAAGGGACGGGCGCTTTAATATTTTATCAGGCATCTTCTCATCATGACGCGGGCAGGTTTTCAAATGTCTAGCTTGCTACAATGTTGCTTAGAGTCGGAAGTCGCTCGATCGGTTTTAGGATTGCGTGTGTGCCCTTACGTCGGTGAAAGGAAATTACAACCACACCCACGTATAATGTTGCCGCAATAAAAAAACGTGTGAGAAGAAATAATGAGTGGTTACTGGCGAGTCGAGTCTCGGGACCGGCGATTTCTTTTTTCCCTTATCCTTTAATTGATTAGAGGAAGGCACCGTCAAAGGCCGTAGTCGATGGTAATGGGCTCGGAACACGGCGCGATGAATGATGGATGAAGGGTCGCGTGAATCTGATTACAAATTTAAATGCCTGATGCAGATTTAGTACACGCGTCACCGGACTGAAAACATGTAGTGCTGTGAAACCAAATATCAGGTCATGTAAAATTAAACCTGTCACAAGGTTTGGATCAACGACACATTTCAAAACTTCGTTTAAGGGAGATGTTTATTTACGTGTCATTGGTATTGGAGGCTTGGAGGTTTTCCTCCGACGATATTTGCTTCATAGATGCTGGATTTCAGAAAGCAACTCTTTGTATATTATTATAAGTAAGTATATTATCGGTAGATAATATAGGAATAAGCCCTCTGAATAAGTATTTAGTCACTATTTACATAACGGCCTCCCTGATCCAGTGGTTTGAGCGTTAAGCTCACGATCCGGAGGCACCGGGTTCAAATCCGGTGGGGACATATCACAAAAAACTTTGTGATCCCTAGTTTGGTTAGGACATTACAGGCTGATCATCTGATTGTTTTAAGTTTACGCGGTTATTATCATAATTAAAGCACATAATAACGGGTTCTTACCGCGTTTAAATGGGGATATGAGACTCCCGATATTTCGACACTGTTGCAAGTGCCATCATCCCGTGATCATCCCGTGATCATGGCACTTGCAACAGTGTCGAAATATCGGGAGTCTCATATCCCCATTTAAACGCGGTAAGAACCCGTTATTATGTGCTTTAATTATGATCATCTGATTGTCCGTAAATAAGATGATCCGTGCTTCGGAAGGCACTTTAAGCCGTTGGTCCCGGTTACTACTTACTGATGTAAGTAAGTAGTCGTTACATGAGCCATGTCAGAGCTTTTGGCGGATCTGTAGTAACCCTGACACCAGGGTTGACGGGGGTTGGTAATCCACTTCACAACCCACACGATAGAAGAAGATTATGTACCTCGTTAAGTTATGTAACTAGCTTTTGGCTCAATACCCTGATGCCAGGCTTGGTAAAGTCGATCATTGGTCTCACAACCCACACGAAGAAGAAGTCATCTGAATTAACCTCTTTAAACTCCATTTCGTGGAGTCCGTTTCAACGAGAAAAGTTATTCATTATTTTATGGAAAATGAATCGTAGGAAACAAATTATCTGTTTGCCATTTATGTGAAAAAAATATTCGGTATAACCTGACCCAGAAGAGCCATCTACTGTCAAAGTCACTTTAAGAACCACAACAGAGTTAAAACAATAAATCTAAAGAGAAAGAAATTCAAAACCCATCCCGCATTTTCCCATCTCTAAGCCGATCGTGATCTTCGTCTCTTGAAATTCAATGAGATAGTTGCCGTGAGCGCGCATCTATAGTGGGACAATTGATCGAATTGACATTCAGATCGACGCGCGCGCATCGAGAACCAAACGCTTTTGTTCTCAGCTAATCATTCAACAATAGAGTTATCGCTGGCCATTTCATTTTTTTAAAGAAAAACATAGTTTTGTCTGTTAACGGAATAATCGGTTAGTAAAATTAATTATTACTACAAATGATGATGCAAACGCAAATTCTTTTTTGACGTGGCTTATTGTAGGTTTGCCTCAGATGGCATTGACTTCTTATTCGGACAAATGAGGAGCGCTTAGACCTCTAACCCGGTACAAATTTAAGACAACAGGTCTGAGGGTGCCCAATTGGGCGCGAATCTCTGCTTAAGGCGTCGTCTGAGAGGATTTTATTTATTTATTTATTATATTTGAAAGAACCAATCGACACAAGTGGGCCGATAGCGGAATGAGGGAAGCGTCGATTCCGCTGGCGGGGTCGTTTAAAGCGTTTGTTGTCATGAGCTGATTGGTCGTTTTTATGGCTGGAGTAATCAGATCGTCAGGATCGTGTATTACGTCCTTCAGGCGGCGACACTTCTCGGTACACCAACAACTACCAGGGTATTTGGATGGTTCTGTGCAGAATCGAAGAAAAGTTTAAAAGGTGAGCCATTGGGCAATCGTAGAGCCTTAGGTCAGTGTCCACAGAGCCCGGTGGCTTTTCGCATGTAATGATTTTGTATCACCTCTGGCTGAAGGATTAAAGACGAACTCACTTGAGCGAACGTGACTCCTAGATCATGATTTCCACTTTATTCCTAAGAGATAATGTACTGCGCTTGTTTAGGACATAATGGAGACGGCCCTTTAGAAAAGCGGTACGATCACGCACACGTTTGATATGAGCACGAGACGTCTATCTACTCATGCCGAAATATTTGACTTGCTCCTCCCAGGGCTTGCCAATGATCCTGATGACTTTAAGTTGACGACGCCGTCAAAGTCATCAAGTTTCATTCTGTGGTCACGCGACATTCATTATATCATAAGGTCATCAATGGTGACCCATGGTGTTAGGAAACATTATAATATGTCATATGTCTGAGAAGATAAGTAACTGAACGTCAGTCATTCACTCGCAGTCAGTTTATAACTTGAAATTAAAGTCGTAAGACCGAATGTCCTTTTAAAAACCTAACCCCATTGTTTAACTATTGTGTCTCGAAATCTCGGTCATAGGAAGTTAAAATGAAATGATGGAATGATGATTCATTTCCCTTGCGTTATCCCGTGTTTATGTTTCTCAAATTTTGTGACACAGATAACATTGAAAACTATATTATATAGGGGTAGGGGTGGAACTTTATGATCCCCAGTTTGGTTAGGACATTACAGGCTGATCACCTGATTGTCTGAAAGTAAGATGATCCGTGCTTCGGAAGACACGTTAAGCCGTTGGTCCCGGTTACTAGGTACTTACTTACTTATGTAAGTACGTAGTCGTTACATGAGTGTCATGTCATGGGCCTTTGGCGGCTCAGTAATCACCCTGACACCAGGGTTGATGGGGTTGGTAATGCACCTCACAACCCACACAATAGAAGAAGAAGGTTTTAGGGTTAGGTTGCCAGTTATAATCATTATTTCATAAAAGTAGTTAGGTTGCCAGTTATAATCATTATTTCATAAAAGTATCATAGACACGCTTTGCATCGTAAAAAACTACATATACCCTTAAAAGATATCGTCATTTGTTCGAATATCGCACCAATTCCACCGCGTCATAAGCTCGCTAATTCTTCATATAAAAGACATCAACGACAACGTCCTTTTTCAATAATAGTACTTAGAGCAAGAACTAATCAAATAAAGTGAATTGGAAGAACTTATGAACATATAGATATTTGGTTTTTTAATCCTAAATCTTAAAAATAAGGCTTTGTTTTGACGCAGAAACTTTGAGAGATAAAAAAAACGAAAGAGCATATAAGTAAATCAGCCTTTGCGTAGAAATATTTACGTAGTTTGAAGATAAACCGCGTAAATACCTTGTTTGCTTAAATTATTGTTGATCAATATGAATTGAAATATGAGTAAAAATAACAATGACAATTTGGTAGATAGACACTCGTACATCTGACATACAGGGTAATCTAATTTCCCGCTTATGGACGATAGGTACTGAAAAACATCGACGCCTGAAGGACGTAATATACGATCCCGACGACCCGATTACCCTAGCCATAGAGGTGGCCAATCATAGCTCGCGACGCCCGCTTAAAACCCCGATACTGACCCCGCCGGCGTGGTCGACGATTTCCCTCATTCAGCGCTTATCGCTATCGACCCTCTGGGGTCGATTAAATCTGTCAAATATTATCCTCTCAGACGACGCTCTGAGCGGTTCGCGCCCAATTGGGCACCCTCAGGCCTGTTTCCTTAAATTTTGTACCGAGTTAGAGCCCTTAGCGCTCCCCATTTGTCCGGCCAAGTAATTAATCTAAATGGCAAATCTACAAGAAGTCACGTCAATAAAGGTAATCTAATCTAGAACCTATGTACCTATTTTGTAGATACAAAATACACAAGTATGATAGGTAAGTGAAGGCTACAAGCTCTTAATTTACATTTGAAATAGGCCGCGTCTTCGTGTTTCATACAAAAACGTTTATTATTCGGAAACTATGTTGATTGGTAATTAGATGCTCGCAATCAACATAGCCGCTTGCCGTAATTAATTGTAATTAAAACCAAATATCGACTCGTTTCGCGATGACGAAAGGTCCTGCTGTAAAAAAAAAACTAGCTTCACCGTACATGGCGTGCTCACCGAGTTCGCAGGGACTCATTAGTCCAGTGCGAATGCCGAGCCCACAACGCAACGAGTATTTTACTTACATCGAACGGTAATATCGCCGGCAAATACCGCGCCGCGGCAAAAACACCGCATCAGCTCTAAAAATATACCCGCAATACAAGCGAGGCCAACTGCGCAAGTGTGAGCCGAATCCAAATTAAGGCCGCCGTCGGCACCAGAACGCTTCGAAACGTTTGAAACTCGAAGCCACACAAACGTTGCTGCTGTGCATGTTTGCGTGTACTAGGGACGAAATTCGTGTTTTCGGTGTAGTGTGCGCGCGGAGCCAAAGTTCCCCTATGTGTGCGTGTCGGAGCAACTTGGACGCGTCCAAACGAGGTTATCAACCGCACACAAGCGCGCGCGGCGTGAGGTTTTGATCGTTTTATTCGAGTCCAAGTCCCAGTTTCTCCGCGTTATTATACTGAAAGGGTCAAGTGACTGAATGAACAGCTTTATAAAGACGTCGGTTGGCGACGTGGGAACGGCTTATGACGTTTATTTATGGTTCTAGATTTAGATGTTAATCCCTCCTTCAACGTTTGACGTGAATGCGCTTTATTGATCATCTTGTTTCATCCATTCAACATTCAACTGTCATATTCTTAGAAGTCTCTATTAACATTATCTTTACGACTTTAGATTTGATGTCGTTTAGATATGTTTCGACTTTGCAGCTAATGGAAAACTACCAAACGAGTACTTACAAAAACTACACGAGAAGTCTTTGGTAACTTTATATTCTATTACAACTATTGTAATATAAACAGTAGCCGCAAAATAAACAAGATAAATCATCCAAATCCTCGATTAGACTTTCATATTACTTAACATAATTAAACAACCTACACTAGGTACTACACACTTCTCAATGATAGACAAATGCCTCCCTCAAATTATCGGAGAATTCCTTTTCTAAAAATAATTTCAAAGACTCCCTAATTTTGTCACGTAATATTCATTAATAGTCCTCCTAGCTTGTGTTTACGATTGTAGAGCGTTAAAATCTTACAAATATATGCAATTTACCCTCGAGTCACCCTTACTTTATGCTCGACAAGTAACATAATTATAGTAAACAAACAAACACTTCAAACAGTCCTTGTTAAATCTCGGACAAGTCATAAAATTGTCGAGATAACATGTACCTAAAGTACTTACAAATATCACTTTATTGTGTCTTACTACCTATCAAATAAGTTCAACCTATTCTATTACCAGAACTTAATGTGAGTAACTAAATATCATACATTTTTAAACAAAACATATCGATAACAGAAATATGTATTTTTATTAATCGACAAATAGGAAATCGGACATCCTTCGCGATAAACGCTGTGCGATTACTAAGTATTATTTATGTAGGTAGTAAGAATATTCATCATAATGAACGAATATGATTGTGTTGTTAATAAAGTAAAACTAATTGTGATTATGTTTTATATGTCAATAAAGAAGATCAATAACAAAATGAAGGACATTCATACAACGAAGAGGATTTTTGACATGACTTATTATTGAGTAGGTTTGACTCAAATGGTATTAACTATTTGGCCGGATCCTGACACACTTTTTTCGCTAATTCCACTCCGACCAACTAAACGGATCAACTAGAAACTGTACAACTATTTTTCTTCCGAACGGCTCAACTATTTAGTTGGTCTAGGAAATTAAATGATCAAAAACTTTTGCTTCCTCCACATTCATCAATCGCTTCATACACGCACGCCGGTTCAGAGTAGATCGTACTAAACCTTTGGTCAATTTGGTGTGTCAGGATTGAAGCAAATGGAATTCCATAGTCTATGCTTGCCCCGGTGAGTAATAGGCGTGAGTTTATGTATGTATGTATGTATTTGGCCGGGAAAATGGGGAAACAACATGACGCGGGCGTTGTCAGAGAGGATTATACGTTTTAAGTTAACGCGGTTAGTATCATAATTAAAACACATAATAACGGGTTCTTACCCAAACAGTCAGGTTCTTACTCAAACAGGGAGTCTCATATCCCTATTTCAAACGCGGTAAGAACCCATTATTATGTATTTTAGAGAGAATTATATTTGAAAGAATTAATCGAATCCCTTAGTGAGCGATAGCAATAAGCGCTGAATGAGGGGAAACGTCGACCAAGCGAAATAGAGCGTGGATCTCTGTAAATTCTATGATAATGTATCAACTGTGTATCTATTTACTTATACTTACGAGTATGCCTCTAGGTAAATTGCGGAGCGTACAGGTCGTCGAATGTCCAATTTCACAGCAGGGGATGCGTACGCGCATATCAATAGCTGGTATCCTCGGTAATATAAAATTGAAGCAGTTAACACGTAGGTAGAAATGAAGACGTACCTATAATCAATATACCAGTGGTCGATCAAAGTATAAGTACTTACAATAACAATAAAACCGAGTCAGTTGAAAGTCGGTTGCAGTTTATATTAGTGTTTCCCTATAAAAAAATATATATGCTACCTATAGTAGTAATTTTTGTCAATTGTAATGGCTAGGCAACTTGACTACTTACCAAACGAGAAGTTCTTAGTTAGCTCGGGTCAAGTTACACGAAGTTTACAAAGTATTTGTGGGCCTATGTTTTTCTGCCAAATCCCCAAAGCGAATACCTTTGTATTCTCTCCGTTTAAAGGAGAGGCCCAGCAATGGGCCCTATAATAAAACGCTACTCCATTTCAGAGCATTTTTTTTTTTGATCCTATTGGTGAATTACCGATAATAAAAACGGTTCTCGTGCAAACAGAAATATAATATATTTTACAAGAAGAACAAAAGACCAAAAGTCCTTATCAAAATCAAAGACAATAAAAGAATAAACTACATACAAAGGGGTAAGTAAAACTCTGTAAAAAGATGTGCTATTTCGCACAGAGCCGTTTACTTTTTTGTTTTATTTTAAGCTATTAACAACTTCACTAAATAAAGGCACTGTGTTTGAAAATAAACTATCTTAGGTATAAGTACCAAAGAAAACACTGTGGTTCTGTCCCACAGCCAATTACTCAATACTCAATAGGTTAATTGCAATACACACAGTTGTTAATTGTCTAATTTCTAGGAGCAAGTCCACGTCTAGCTAAAGCTTGATCCACACAGAGGCGGCACCGGGGCGTTTCGAATCGAGAATATGTTGTTATGTTCGAGTATGCACACAGAAATTAGCCGTATACGCGTTTACACAGAAACTAGCGGTAGGTAGGTACACGCGTTTTCACAGAAGTTTACCGTACACGCGTCCTTACAAGGTCCCGCCTCCCGGTCCGCAACGCGCTCGCGCTCGTGATCCCGCCTCTGTGTGTGGAGAGCTCTCCAGTCGATTAGGAATCATCGTTCAATCAATACGTATTCTTAAATTCAACACCTTGATTTTTCATAAACAATATTTTTTCGGTTATATAAAAGAACCCCGATACCGACCCCGCCGGCGTGGTTGACGATTTCCCTCATTCAGCGCTTATCGCTATCGACCCTCTAGGGTCGATTAATTCTTTCAAATATTCCGCCTCTCAGACGACGCCCTGAGCCGAGGTTCGCGCCCAACTGGGCACCCTCAGGCCTGTTGTCTTAATTTTTGTACCGGGTGAGAGCCCTCAGCGCTCCCCATTTGTCCGGCCAAATAGTTAATGCAATTTGCGGCAAATCTACAATCATCATCATCAATTTAAGAGCCACGCTCTTGTCGGTGTAGCATTTCACCATGCTACTTTTACAATAAGTCAGGTCAATAAGTAATCTACAATAAGTCAGGTCAAAAAAAACGGTTATATAAACCTGGCTCTCGATAGTACCTACAGGATTAAACAAATACTTACCGTTCTTTTATCATTATAATAACTATTTATGTACTATTTTATACTGACCACGGAATAGAAGAAATAGTTTGGAAGGGCCAATGAACCAATAGTTCATACTTCAACTTTGGACTCTACTTAAATCTACATGCAGGCGTCCCAACAATGGGCGGGCATGCCTTACACGCCAATACTGCTTAGCAAAAAACTGCTTATGGTTGGAAAACCGATCGCAAGTTAGAGAGGAAAAAAAAACTTTGGACTCCACTCATCCGCAAACTTAACGACACACGGACCTCCGCATCCTATATACAAAAGATTGATTTGTGCAATATAACCTGCAGGGAACAAATCAAATATCGACTATCATACAAGGAGACCCCTCCTTATCACAGGAAAGCTAAAAACCTTAGTACCTATGATCGATTATTTATCAAAAATATACTTTTGTATGCAGTATCATACAAAAAGTAATGAAGAAATTACAGCCTATCACAAAATATACATTGCCGGTAAAGTGGATATGGACTTTGCAGGAGTAGTAGTAGTAAGAAAGAGTGGGGTTGAACCGGCGACAGCGGTTCTCATACAAAATGCGCGTTATGGCCTTTCCAACATCTTTCTTCCATTCCGTGATATTGACAATGTATAATTAATTCAGCAGCAAAGGATTCTTTTTATTTTCGATTATTATGTTCGTCTCCCTGTCTAAAACATATTTAAAATTACACTAGGCACTACTGGCCGCGCTGCACTTTGCAAGTAGACTAGAAACTTCCAAGAAAAAGAAACTGTCTAGTCCATTCCTCTAAGAACGGGTCAGTGCTCAATAATAGGTTAATTGCAAAGCACACAGTTCTCGATTGTCTAATTTCTCGGAAGCGCGGTGGCTGCGTGTGCGCCGCTAGTTAGCGCCGGAATCCTGCTCCGCTCCGCAAACAACCAGTCTCTCAACGTGGGTGTGTGGCTAGGTATACCCAGTATGTGAAGGTTACGCGTCAATGTTATTAGGGCTAAAGCGTGATTGTATCTTAGTAAAGTTAAGAGCAATGCATATCTACTAAAGTAACTCTATCGGTCGTTCTGTATCCTTTTCCCGCCTACACTACTTGATCGATTTGGTTGAAAATTATACACATATATCGATACCTTTCTAAGGTACGGCTTTGGAATAGACTACTCTGGGCGCCATCCCACTCGCGTCAGACATTACTGCGGGACAGAAGACAAGAAGGAAATCACTGCTCTATTTTTAGGTAGGCATATACCCACACTCTTCTCCAGCTGTATAAATTCTATGCAATAGGAGGCGGGCGTATTGCCATTAACCGGGCACAAATACTGGAAACCACGTGATATCATTTATTTATGATACAAACATGAATTCACACTCACAAAGTCGAATTCAATGGTTTAGACCACGAGCCTAACCAGTCTGTGGAAATCCGTTGTGTCAAAAGTCAAATTCCTATGTACAAATTCGGAGACCCCAAAATGAGGCAGAAATGCAGATTGATAACGTACTCGTATTAGTAGATTCGTATACACGAAATCGTCATAAAATAAAGTACGTGTACACCAAATTATAGTGCTAATGAATGTACGATAAGCTGCAAAAGTCCAATCAGTTTCTTGCAAAGTAATAAATTAACTGGTTGCACTTAAGACCTCCTGGTTACATGTCGTTTGTGTTATAGACCTAAAACATCTATAATAACAGAAATTTTATAATTGTGACAACTAATGGTTCATAATTTTATCACTATTTACAAATAATTCGCTGGGCTTAGTGACTGAACTTTTACTCTTTGATAGTACATTACCTAAGTAGCATAGTACCTACTGTGGGTATATGAAATTATCTAGTATTTTTACGTGAATAAGATCTAGGTCCTGCTTTCGTATTGGAATTTGTTATACCTACCTATTTCTACCTAGAACTCTTATAATTCACTTAGTACTTACAGTACTTTGTACCTAACAAGTGAAAACTAATTCCTCCTACATTATTGAATCTCTCTCAACTAAACAATACAAGTATGCTACACATAAATAAATGTTAAGTACACATTGTGAAAACAGAACAAAAGAACTTTCTTCGGACACATGTTAAAGATCTAAGCAGCGAACCATAGACAATTGCTGGTTTGAAGCCGCAATTTTGACCCCTTAAGCCCCGTCTCACACTGAGGTACTCAATAGGAAACTCCTAGTATTGAACAGAATGTCCAATTCAATACAATTGGTGATTATATTTCAATAAAGACAATATATGACAATAACTTCAATGAGCGATACGAGTTAGATCTATCAAAGGACAGGCCAGAGATTATTAATTATTAACAATTCATCCAAAAAGCAATATCATAATTTGATATTTGCGCATATAAAAGCAAGTGCGGATGGTCAAGAAATGTCAAATAGCAACATTGTTTGTTTCCTTTTGTTGGTTGCCTGGAAGAAATTGCTCTAGAGCAATAAGGCCGCTCAAATTGTACTGTATTCATGTGTTATGTCTGATTGTTGAAATTTTAGTTCTGTGCCATAAAGTATATTTGATTTGATTTGATTTGATTTGATTGTTTTTGTAAATGAATAGCTTTGATGTGGCGATTTTCACCTCCCTGATGACGAGTGGGAGACGCATGCGCTCACCGCGCTATTAGTTACTAACGAAAACTATATTAACAACGACAATAGAGCAACAACAAAAACACACAACAACAACAGTAATAAAAACTGACTACCTAATTTATAATTGTAATTACCTACTTACTATTAACTACCGACTTCAGTATTTTAGTAGCTCCGCATGAGACCGGCCTTAAGGTTTGTGAGGTCCTTTCAATCGAAGGCCACATGGCAGGCATATGGTAGAAACGTGCCAATTCAACATTTACCATTTAACGGCTATGATAGCTTATTGTGTTGACGCCATTGTTATAAGATTAATTACTAGATTTGCAAATTCGCCAATTATTATAGGTACTTAGTTTCACAATAGAGTTTGCCAGCCAAGCGGCAAAATGTTATGTTATTTCCATCGTAATTGTTTCTTAGGTGTTCCTTTTAAAATAGTTTTAATTAAGACTTTTTTATCTTACACTTTAGCCGTCAAACTCCTTGACTTCGTAAAATATACCCATTTATAAGTATAATAAACATTAAAAAGTTTCTATCTAACAATGTGGATATTTATTTATAATGTTGTTGGCCATAATCGAGCAGAAAATTATCTGAAAAGCAATTTGCAATCCAAAAAAAATTAAAAAGAAGAACAATTTTAATGGCTTTTTCTAATAGTCAGCTAGTCACTTAAAATATAACCGTTATTTATTACAATAAAAACAACGTTATTTCAAAAGTATCGAAAAGAACACACGCGCGGATCTTAGAATGAGTGTACGCGTCATAGTGCTTGATTTTAACAACTTTTTAAAATTATTGGTTTTTACGAATATCTACTTATCAAAAAAAGATTTTTCGCATACCTACCTATGATGTTCATTTTGTAACATGAAGTATACGCTTTTTTTTTGACGTGACTTATTGTAGATTTGCCGCAGATGGCATTTTACCTACATGGCCGGACAAAGAAGTATACACGAAAGTAAGTAAAAAGATTTGGTTTTTACCTTTAATAAATTTCATGATTATAGCTACGTAGACTAAGTACCTATATTGTAATAATGTTATTCTCCTTAGATATCTATATGAATTTTAACCGGGTATTGAAAAAATGAGTCACATAAAAACAAAAATATATCCCCTCCTCATGAGGAGCTCGGTGGTGCAGCGGTTAATGCGCTCGGTCTGCGATTGTTGAAGTTAAGCAACTTTCGCAAAGGTCGGTCATAGTATGGGTGACCACAAAAAAAAATTTTTCATCTCGAGCTCCTCCGTGCTTCGGAATGCACGTTAAGCCGTTGGTCCCGACTGCATTAGCAGTCGTTAATAACCATCAATCCGCAGTGGGCCCGCGTGATGGTTTAAGGCCCGATCTCTCTATCCATCCATAGGGAAGGCCCGTGCCCCAGCAGTGGGGACGTTAATGGGCTGATGATGATGATGATCCCCTCCTCAAAATCTCTTTTCAATAGAAAACAAGAATAAACCTTGTTGAAAATCACCCTCCAAAGTAAATTAGCTTGAAATCACGTCACATATCCGTCAGATCCCTCCCCCTCACCCCTCCCGCTGAATATCCAACAATGATGGATGACCCTACTTCTCCAACCACAGTCCCATTGTCTTGTCTACCGAACAATACCCACACAAGTCGTAGGTGACAACCGTATGACAGGTACAATACAACTCGCTAACTCAGTCTATTTTCCTCCGTTTCATTCAAAAGCCCGTTTCTTCATTCAAAGTCTAAAGATTCTCACAAAAATATATCTGGGGGCACGGTAGTGCTTCCGCCAAGACGAGCAAAGCGAAGTGCAAGAGCCGGGCACTACCTACCTTGATTTTCATTGTTTTTTTTAATCCTCATAACTCAGGTTTGGATTAGATCACATAAATCAAATTCTCAGGATATATTTTATATGTTGCCAACATACATTTTGCATAAAAATGTTTTTGATGGAATTTGTAATTAAGTAGACAGTCGACTTAGATGGTGGATCACTTATCTATGTAAAAGCTGGAAGGTCATCGTATGCCGTGCACGTTTAAACATATATTTTTGTAACATTTACCGACATTTACCCGGTACCTGCCGATAAAAGTCCTCAAGGGACGATTGTTTAAAAACAATTGGAACTTTTACCACCATAACATGGTAAATCTTAGTTTTATTTAAGTATTTTGGGTTTTTATGAGTTATATTATAAGGGTGATGATAAACTGGTATACATTATGTGTTATTATGACTTCAATCGAAAAGTAAGACGATCCCGTGTTTCAAGGGACACGGTAGGCTATTAGCCGTAAAAAAATCACCTCCAACAACCCGCAGTGAAGCAGTGTGGTGTAGTATGCTCCATACCCCCTCCGGTCGATTAGAGAGGTGCCTATGCCCAGCAGTGCGATGTATATAGGCTGTTTATGTTTATTTTATGACTTCAATCTAAACCAAATATGATGATGTTTTCGGGCGTTCTAACAAAAACAAATTTGTTTTTATTATAGTTTGTAATTTCTATTAAATATAAGGAAATCATTGCAAGTGACGTGTTGCAAGGAGCAGGCATCGAGACAAACTTTTGCGGTTTACCGATGTCCGTATGCCAGTGTTTGTAACAGTGTTTTTTATAAGAAAATAAATAAAATAATAATATATCGTCAAGGGTCAAGACTAATATGGTCGAAGGTAACCCTATTCAAGTAAGCAAAAAACCTATATCGTGTACAAAACTGCATAACGTTAATCCTGCAACACACAATAGGAGTTGATACGACTAAATATGGTAGTAGTTAGATGTAAAATTAGTCATGCGACAGACGCGCTCTCCTTATACGGGGTTCATTTTCCTTATACACACGATATTCTTTGTAGAATTGAATAAGTAAACTGGATAAACAATTTGTGTGTGATAATGATAAATGAATCGTATTGTGTGATTAGCTAATCATATTATTTCCTCTCTGGTTCTCTAAAGTCTCTATTATAGTTCTTTATTCTTTCTTTTTCGAGCATTTTTAATTTGACACCGTTTCAGTCCAGCTTATACTCTCTATCCTTCGCCAACACCACATCTCAAATGCTTGAAGGAGAGAAAGAAAGGGGTAGACTTAGGGGAACATTTATGAAACAAATAAAAGAGAAGATGCAGGTCGAGGTGGGGGATTTGGCGGAGACAAGAGAGTAATGGCGATTACTCCTCCGATAAGAACGCAGCTCTTAGATAATGAGAGAGAGAATGATAAGTAAGTATTATACAGGGTGTAACGGAACGGGGGTATCAACCCGAAGTGTGCCTACTCTGTCACTATCTACAAATCACATGCGAGAGTATTGGCCGCCTAAATTCATATTTGCATTAGTTATGAGCAATTGAATTCCAGGTCTTCATGTAATAAATTCAAATTTGTACAACACTACGTAGCAATCAGCTGTTCAAGGTATTTAACTTTTGAGTGAACAGCTACCACCTCTTTTATTTATGCCTGCCCTAGTAAAGGGTAAACGTGCCAGTGATGGCCATATTAATCAATATTTTTTTAAATTGTTTTGTTTCATCCTTGTGAGGCCAAGATTTCCAGACACAATAGTTAAAAAAACAATGGGCATTGGTCCCGGTTACTGCTTACTGATGTAATAAGTAGTCGTTACATGAGCCATGTCAGGGGCATTTGGCGGCTCAATAATAACCCTCGCACCAGGATTGACGAGGTTGGTTATCCACCTCACAACCAATAGGATAGAACAAGATGTGAACATACATAAATCACGGCTTTATCCCTAATGGACCAGACAGAGCTACAAGTAATTACACATATCTAATATCACACTTACTGCGCTACTGAGGTGGGCAGAGTCACTTTGTTGTACAAGTTTTGTCCAAAAATGAAGTCGAATACCTACATTAATAGTTGATAAAGAAATGTACTTTACAATGCATCTCGTCTCCTTGTGTAGTATGCTTTATTTTATGATTACGTAATATCAGGCTCCCTTAACACCGTCATCCAGGTCAAATGGGCATCACGCTAGCGGCGAATGCGTTCATGGCTAGCTAGGTACGGGACAGTTTCATTAGAATACTTTCAGAGTTTTGCAGGCCCTAAACAACTACTACTACTCATACACAGTTACCAGCAATCACTGACTAAGGTGTGCAAATACTAACACCTCACTTTACAATGGATCAAAGGACACAGTGATTCAAGAGGTAACGACGCGGCGGACGAGTTGGCCAGAAGGGGAACGGGAGGTAACAGCCATCGGTCCGGAACCGATATTGCCGATCTCATTCGGACAGGTCCGCTCGCTGCTACGAACGAGAGCAGCCAACAAACACACCTTTTTTTGACGTGACTTATCGAAGTTTTGCCGCAAATGACATTAACTACTTTGCCGGACAAATGGGGAGCGCTGAAGGCTCTCACCCGGTACAACGTTTAAGACAACAGGCCTGAGGGTGCCCAGTTGGGCGCGAACCTCGGCTCAGGGCGTCGTCTGAGAGGAAAAATATTTGAAAGAATTAATCGACCCTAGTAAGTCGATAGCGATAAGCGTTGATTGAGGGAAGTCGTCGACCACGCCGGCGGTGTCGGTATCGGGGTCCTGAAATGTTTGTTGTCGCGAGCTGATTGGCTGATTCTATGGCTAGAGTAATCGGGTCGTCGGGATCGTATTACATACTTTGGACGCCGATGCTATTCAGTACCGTTCCTAAGCGGGATGTATTCGGAAGCCGCAACTACCAGGGGATTTGGTTGGTGCGGAGCAGAATCGAAAAAACTAATTTGAGCCATTGGGCAATGGTTGGCAGACTTAGGTCAATGTGCAGATTTTCATTGCGATGGAACCACGAACGATTTTGTATTTCCTGTAGACGGTGGATTTGAGAGAGACTCGCGTGAGCGAAAACTACCCCTGCATAGGTCATGATCGGACGGATGCAAGTCGTGTAGATTCCTAAGGGATAATTTACTACGCTTGTTAAGGAGACAATGAACACGGCCCATTACAAACGTGGCGCGATCGCGCACACGTTTGATATGGGCCTTGAAAGTAAGAGGTCTATCTAAGACTACGCCGAGATATTTGACTTGCTCCTCCCAAGGGATCGGCTTGCCAGACATCTTGATGACTTAAGTTGACAGCGTGACCGTGACGTATTATAATAGCCCTTTGAAAAGTACACCGCTGCACTTTTCTCCGGGTTTACCTTGATTCTCCATTTGCGAAACTACTTGCCCAAGGCATTGGCGCGTTGGAGAATTCCGGTCATCATAACTCGACCACGGCACGAAGAATAGATGGCTGTATCATCCGCAAATAAAGCTAGTTCGGTATTAGGGTATTTGGGAATGAACAAACACACCAGACTATGAACCACCGTAAATAAATGCAGGCAGGCTAAGAATTCTAAATGTGAAGAGGTCTCCACTAATACAGGTAACAGCTGCAGGTAGCAGGTGTAGCTGTGTGGTCACGGTGATATCAACAAACATCTGTTTACACTAGGTGTCACCGACAAGCCCCTGTGCAGAACCTGCATGGACGAGACAGCGGCCCATGTGCTACTGGAGTGTGAAGGAGCCGCCAACTACCGGGTCCGGCACCTTGGCCAGACGGGGTGCCTCCCTGAGGCGGCCGGCAACGTCAGAGGCTTCTTAGAATTCCTTGGGGATTTACAACATAGTAAAAGCAAAATAAATTTCTCAAGTACCGTTGTGACTGCCTACCCCTTAGTGATACGGGCGTGATATTATGTTAGTATGTTCTGATTACTTATGGCTCTGTCCACCCCATTAGGGGTACGAGCAGCTGCAAGTGATTGTGTATCTTATTAACGAGACATTAATGTTACGTTTACAACATAGTAAAGACAAAATCAATTTCTCAAGTAAAGTACCTACCTAACATAACTTTACTTTTACTATGACATGGTAAAAGTAATCTTAAAATAAGTACTTTCGTACAATACAATAATACTTTATTGCGTACAAGGAATTAAAAACACATAACAGTATTTTTTTAAATCTTTCTATCGTGTGGGTTGTGAGGTGGATTACCAACCTCATCAACCCTGGTGTCAGGGTAACTATTGAGCCGCCAGAGGCCCCTGACATGACTCATGTAATAACTACTTTCTTACATGAGTAAGTAGTCACCGGGACCAACCGTGCCTTCCGAAGCACGGAATTGCAAATTGCATTGGGACAGTTAATGGGATTTATACCCTGTACCAGGATGCCAGGGCTCGCGAATAGAAAAAGGCACGCTAGTGTTTCAAACTATCGATAGTTCAGTATCGATTATCGATCATAATCATTTTCAACTACGATTTTGATTGGTAGAAATAAAAAAATAGCTTTTCAAAAAATCTAAATCCATGGACTTTGGAGTTATTGAAATTCAGTTTAGACAATCAGCCCACTCAAAATAACCATACTATCGGAGTGTAGCAATACTACTGACTGAGGGCAAAATTATCGATAGTTTGTTATTAATCCGCAACGATACTATCGATTGTATTGCACTTAGGTAATAAAATCGAAAATGTTGCCACTTTCCGAGTTATCAATAGTCTTGCTATCGATCGACTCTCGGTCGGGATCGATTATCGATAGTCATTTTTTGATCGGCAAGCCCTAGTGCACCCGAAATTCAAAATGGCGGTGCTGTTAAGGGAAAGTTATCATTAACCATGATAAAAAATATTTTTTTTTTTTTGTATTTTTTTTCCTTCCTAAATTGTAGTCGTGTATTATCCAACAGTGAACAATAACATCACGCCTTTTTCCCATTGGAGTAGGCAGAGACTGCGGAATTTCACTTACCACTACACGCTCGTATCGCTACATGCCCGTACCAAACATACATACATAATATCACGCCTTTATCTCTTATGGGGCAGACAGAGCCACAAGTAATCATAACATAGGTACATAAATAATTATCATGCTCGTACCGCTAATGGGATGTTCTTGTGACTCTGCCCACCCCATTAGGGATACGGGCAGAGTGATAGTATGTCTTATTATTGACAGATTAATTTCGCCTTCTGCTATTGCGCGGGATATTTGCGAAGAAACGTGGCAATTCTGTGTTAGTGCCAGAGTGTGAGCGCGGGTGATCCTTATTAGATAAACGACTTTTTTACTTTTCTAGGTTCAAAGTAAAATACGTACCTACTTTCATAAAATACAATACATTCATACATTCAAACAATACCATAAAAATATTTTATTGCGCACAAAGAAATAACATACCCTTAAGTACCAGGATAGCATTAGCATTCGAAAGAGATAGAAACATGCACACGAAAGTAAACTGTCAAATTATTTGTCAGTGCTTGTTTACTATCTGTGGAGTGAAGTTCGAAATTTGGATTTGTTGTGATAACTGTGATCAGTGATAGTTCGAGGTGTCTTTGAGTAATGTAGGTTATTATGAAATGATGATGTGTGTGGGTGCCGGCGATGGCAACTTAAGTGAAGCACGGAACTTGTATCAGCGATTCATAGAAGGTAGACCAGCTGATGAAGCCAGGCAACTGCCTTCACTGCATTGCTTCAGGAAAATGGTCAATCGCCTACTGCATTTAACGGGCTCTTTCCACGCGTCATCCGAGACTGGCCGCTCGGCGACCCGTGATCCGGAGTTTGAAGAAGCCGTACTAGCCGTGCAGCCAACCCAAGGACTACCACGCGAACCTTACCACATGCAACGTACGCCCGAGCTAATTCCTGCTGATTATTTACCTCGTGTGGCATTCTGAGAATGGTACCGAGTTCAAGTGCTCACCAGACTTTGCTTCGAAAGTGTTGTGGACAGATGAAGCGGCAGGTCTGTGCATCGAACGGGGATGACGACATTTCGAACCTTTCTTGTAAAACGTAAGTCTAATTATTAATTACCTACCTACTTACCCACACTTTCACACTTTTTTTTCCTATTTACTATTAAATTAAATACCTTACCTAAACAAGTAGGTAATTTTAACTTATTTTACACGTCATAAAATAATGTGAGAATAGTTGTCAAAGCAAAATGACTCCAATTATTAGATGCTTTAGTGTCATTCTTGTTTGTTACAGTCGCCGACGTGCCGCCGACTCGGATTGTTCCAATCGGCCGCCGACTCCTTTTGACGTTGCCGCCAAAGCCGCCGCCCGCTCGAATTTCGTACCTATCGCGGGCGTGCGAGCGCCGCGAGTACCAGGCGACCAGGACGCGCTAGGAGATTTGTGTAGTGCCAATATTTGAGTGGATTAAGAACAGTGACCTCAATAGTGCTGTGCCGTGTTTTTTACATGCTGGAAATATTAAAATATTTTTTTAACTGAAATTGAAAGAAATATCAAAAGTGTTTTTTTTTAATTGAAATTTTGCAGATAAGATCTACATAAGGTATAGTTTTGTCCCCTTTCGGCTTGATACCCCCCTTCCGTTACACCCTGTATAGTACAATACGAGTAGGTATTAGAATGTACGTCCCAGAACACTGACGCGCAAGGGAGGGCTTGCACCACAGCATGTCAAGCAGCAAGCTTGTCTATGCCATTCCCCGGACACCCTATACCATACTAGAATAAGAAATAATACTACGTATAGAAAGGCAACTCTCCGCTCCCCACCAGCGTCTGAGCTAGGTTTACCTCACCCCCCACCCCCCTCGAACATAGTTTAGACTTGAATGGCGTCAGAAGTCACATACACAGATGCGCATGTACGATAACGTCAATGTGTGGTGTCTGTGTAAAACGAGGTTGTTTGTATGAAGTGTCCGGGGTGTGCCCTATACAAAAATCTTATTCTTACCGTGTTCTACCTAACTAGTAAGTACGAGCGTGACACATTCAGCGCGCTCTCTCTTTTACTCTTCAGCGGCTTACGGCCATTTAAGATCCAGAGGAGGTGACGTCAGAGCCCTATACGAACTGGCGCGGGGCGTAGAGTTACCGTTCTGTACGTAGTATTATTCTTTATTCTATGCCAACACCACGGCCCCTAAAAAAATATAGATGGCGCTGTTTAATACTTCGTTTAACTTTCCAATAATAATTTCTTGGATAGCAGACATACCTATTCATCTTTTATCTTTGTATTTGAATATAAAAGATGACCCTTGCAATTACACCCAGGCGCAACACATCTTCCACCCATAGGTCTCTACCTATACCTATAGGTAGCAACATAATTCGATCCAAATATCAAGCAACAAGTATTTTTATGTATGTCTCTGCATCATTATTGACCAATGAGAAATTAGGTAATGAAATTATCACGTTAAATCTGTACAGCGCCATGTACGGTCACGAGCATTAATATGTATACACTTTGGTACCATGTCACATTAACTTTTTTGACAAATTGAACTGTAAGTCTCACTAAATGTCAAATATGTTAGTGCGACAGAGTCCTAAAGTGGGTACATTATATTGCTCACAACTGTAGATACCTATTTGTTTTTAGGGAACGTAGTCTAGAAAGTCCCTCAGCGCCAGCAAGACAGACAGTCCACACGCGATTCCTTAGGCATTTCTTAGCGGCTTTCGTGCGCTGCGGGGCGGACAGTGTCCAACGGAGTGCATCATCATCATCAGCCCATTAACGTCCCCACTGCTGGGGCACGGGCCTTCTCTCTGGATGGATAGGGAGATTGGGCCTTAAACCATCACGCGGGCCCAGTGCGGATTGATGGTTATTAACGACTGCTAATGCAGCCGGGACCAACGGCTTAACGTGCCTTCCGAAGCACGGAGGAGCTCGAGATGAAAACTTTTTTTTTGTCATCCATCCTATAAACGGCCTTTGCGAAAGTTGCTTAACTTCAACAATCGCAGACCGAGCGCGTTTGCCGCTGCGCCACCGAGCTCCTCCTTACGGAGTGCGTTGGTTCATAATTCACAACGAACCCAAGTAGCAACCGATTGTCTTAAAAGAGAATTGTAGATATCTTGAAGGCAAGTAGACTAAATCAAGCCCTTGTCTTGGATAAGTCTTATATGTCTCCAAGATATCCCTCAAGATATCTTGAAGACACAGTTTAGTAAAAGTGGGCACATACTTTAACTCTTATACAAGACAGACTTAAGACAACGCTAAGTCAGACTTAAACCCTACTTTAGACAATGTTCTTGCGTATTCTAAACTTAGAATTCTTGTAGTATCACTTAATACCAAGAATGTATACTTGAAGATATCTACAATACTTAGTTAAGACTATAGGATTGAATTGCACTGAGTCAATTGTAACTTAACGAAGTAAAACTTCAGGTCATACTTAAAACGATATTTACTTCACGCGTCTTTATTTTAGAATATAATGGCGAACATTTACATTAACACAAGAAATGAAGTCTGTAAGAAAATGGCGACTAAAATACTAGTTGTTATTTTAACAAAAGGTTATTCCGCCGTTTCACATACAGGAAATTATAAACGCATGATTGTTTCTCGTGTAAAATCGATAGAAAGTGTTAAAAAACAGAAGGGCCTTGAATATACCAGAAAAATAATAATAAAATTTGTATTGATTATTCAGCAAATAAAAAAAATGGTGACATATGGTACAGATAAATTCATTTTCTATTAATATGTGACAGCTGAACGCAGTAATTGTTACTACAACAGAAATATTATATTAATTTACTTCAGTTTTTGACGATAATATTGTCAAAAAAAATTACTTGTTTTCGTCCCGTAAGTGCAAAATGGCGTTAAGTAATATTTTTCTAAATGAAGTAAGACTTTAGAAACAATTGATTTCGTAAGAATCAGTTTAGAAAAGTAAAGTCAAGTTGCACTTCATCAAGTACTAGTTAAGATAAATTTTACTTCAATTGTCTAGGAGTATACCCACTTAAGACAAAAAGTATTTAGTGAATTCCTACTTAAAACTCTTATATCTAAAGTTATCCTCTATTTTGATTTAGTGAAGTATTGTCGTAAAATCATGTTTGTTTATTTTGTGCCAGAATTAGCTATGTAACAAGTAACAATTAAAATCGAACGAGCTTTTAAAACGTATGGAAAGTATGTTTGTTTAAGAGGTAAGTTTTTCGACTCGTGGAAGATAAACAATATTGTTATGCTAAGTTCTTACTTGGATAGGAATGTGATTTACTTAATTGTTTAATATTTATCAGAAATGGAACTAACAAACATAAACTCAATTTGCTAATGAGTCTCCGCGCATACATTCTCATAGGTTACCTACATGGTTCGCTGACGCAAAGTAGGTACGATCACCGCGCTTCTAATTGCTAACGGAAACAATGTGATTATTGTAAAAATTTACGAGTGTCCGTTGAATATTGTATATACGAAGAACCCTTGCAATTTGATTAACGTCGTGTGTGTGCGCGGTAGTTTCTAATCCCACCAAAAACATTATTGTTAATAAAGGCGGCCAAATTCCCGATGACTTTTATCAAGCTAAAAACATATTGGAATCGAATCTAATGCTCACTTTAAATGCATTTAACCATACACAAAACTTAAAATATATTTATGATTGTGAATAAAGCTTAGTTAAAAATAGGTACATTTTTAAAATTATTAAAAGAAATAATGAAATGAAAGAAGAAAGAAAAGTATCTAGACACGCGGTAGCGTGTCAAGCCAAGTTCAAGAAATAGAACTGGCGAGCCGCACCGTGTGTAATATTACACGAACCATCTGGAGCCACTTTTGACCCCCTCATAAATCAAAAACTATATCACATAAACGTATCAAATTTGGCTCATATATTGAGACTTGCAACATACATATGTGTTCTAAATTTCATAAGCTTATCTCAAACGGTTATTTAGATATTAATATCCAAAAATCCTCATTTTTATCATTGACTGACTGACCTATAGATCAAAACTCTAACCCAGTTGCAGATGACCTAGAAAGTTAAAATTTGGTATGCAGATAGGTAATTAGATGAATACAAAGGAAAAAAAACTAGCAACTTTTAAATAATTAGATTCTATTATGAACGCTTAACATAAATACCTAATTAGTGCCTGTACCTAACTATAGATGTAAGAATCAGTAAGTAATCAAAACTCATGACAGCCGGTCTTTTTGTGGTAGGTATGTAGATTAACTTAACATAACATATCACGCCTATATGCCCTATCGGGGTAGGCAGAGCACTAAGTGATCATGGAACCACTTGATGCCACATTCGACAAGTACTATGAGGGTAGGTAAGCAAGTTGGAACATGTGTTTAGCGGTGATAGGTTGTCAGCTTTTCGCCCATGATACAACACAACTCTCATCCATTTTACTGGCATATATTTTTTTTAACTTAACGTGAATCTTAAACAAGTTTAATAGGTATTCAAATGTTTTATTTTTATAAAGTCGACTTTTAGTTTTGAATTTGTCCTTTTAAAAGGACCCACGCGTTACGAGGATATGTACTTACCTACAAAAAGTAATGATATCCAATCAAAAACATAAATGTGAAATGAGAGCCAAGTTCAATATTATCGTTAGCAAAGTTTTTTAGTTACAAACAAACTCAATTTGCTAACGAGTCACCGCGCATACATTCTCATAGGTACATGGTTCGCTGACGCAAAGTTGGTACGATCACCGCGCTTCTAATTGCCAACGGATACAATGTGATTTTTGTAAAAATTAACGAGTATCCGTTGAATATTGTATACACGAAGAACCCTTGCAATTTGATTAACGACGTGCGTGTGCACGGTAGTTTCTAATTCCACCAAAAACATTATTGTTAAAAATGGCGACCAAGTTCCCGATGACTTTATCAAGCTAAAAAAATATTGGAAGCGAATCTAATGCCCACTTTAAATGCATTTTACCATATACAAAACTTAAAATAGATATGTTTATGATTGTCAATGAAACTTTGTTAAAAATAGGTACATTTTTAAAATTATTAAAAGAAAGAATGAAAGAAGAAGAAGAGAACTTTTAAATTTGAACTTAGCAGGTTTTTAATATAAAACTCGATTTTTCATGGTGTAGTGTTGCCGTGCGCTTAGACTAGGTTAGACTAGTTTAATCATTTTTGAGAAGATTTGTGCGAGACGTAGGTACCTGGGCCGCCACACGCTGGTTCGGAATTGAAAAACAGGAACTTACGATTTTTTTGACAAAATTGAATGATTGTGTTATACTAATCGATAGAAAAAATTGATAGCAATGAAGAAGATATCGCATCGCTAACAAAAACAGTAGGATGTGCATTATCACAGGTTAATTTTCTGTATTTAATTTTCTGCATTCGAAAACCACCAGATCTTTTTATTTTTTGAACTTAGTCCATCTTTCTGCTTGCTTCTATTTCGATTTTATCGTCCAGTGAATAGACTTTTCTTATGTTTTACTTATTGTAGTCAAAAACGAATAAAACAGTCTTGTATAAGAGCAACAAATAATCTTAACTAATCTAATCTCAAAGCTTAGTATTAAAATTGCCTTAAGTATATCTAGGCAATTCATTTTTTACTTTACAAGACTAAACTGATACTTCAGTAAATCAATTTAGTATTAAGTGAGCCTTCAAATAATCTGAGTAAAGTAAAAATATACTTTTAGACTTAACAGTAGGCTGAGATAAGACTAAATAGTTTTGAGAATACTTAACTTGGTTTTGTGTATTCTAAATTATCTAAAGTAGGATTTGTTGAAAACTATATAGTATTAAAGAAGGAAAAGAATTTATGAAGTCCTAATAAGTCCTATTTGATTTGGATAAATCTCACTTTAGCTAAAGTTTAGACATATATGACTTAATCACAATTCTTGTTTGCTACTTGGGAAGTCCGTTTTAACCATTTCCCGGACACTATAAAACAACTCAATTAACCCTTAGCAGATCGTGGGTGTCCCGTTCGCCCACAGTCCACAACTGCACACGCAATTAGTATAACGTAACGAGTAATAACTCCGACAATGGCGGTGCGCGCGATTGTTTGATACGTGCGCGTGAGCAGCGCGAGGTGAAAGGCGAACGCCGTCACGCGCTTGTGAAATGCTTGTGCTAGTTACAAAAATCTGTCTGTCTACAAACGGCAATCGCTTGCCTCACTAATTGGAGACGAGTCAGACGAGGGCCCGCCGTATTACGTTACTTACTTTAAAAAAAAAAAGAAAAGAATGTTACTTGTAGCTGGCGGTTTTACTTAACATAGACTCACGACCAGTGAAGTGGCGTTCCCGGGAAAGTTCCCAAAGTGGGAATGTTCCCAGTGTAAAAACACTTTAATAGTAAGGACACTAGACAGCAATATGACTAACTATATCGCAAAACGACTAGCATAATAGGTAACTGTTATTGCCTATGGTTTATTTTGTAAGTAACATTGTATTGTACAGTCATGAGCAATATAATGTACCCACTTTAGGACTCTGTCGCACTTACATATTTGACATTTAGTGAGACTTACAGTTCAATTTATCAAAAAAAATAATGTGACATGGTACCAAAGTGTATACATATTAATGCTCGTGACCGTACTTATAACAATAAGTATAAGCTATTGTTATCCCATATAAATATATATACCTAAATAAACAAGTACAATAAACACAATATGAATTTAAATGTATCCGATTTAAATAAATAAAATGTCTAATTAATAAATAACCCACCGTTTCCTTCAATGTATAATAACATTTTTTTTTCGATATTTAGACCCAGATTTTAGCCTAACTTTTTATCCTGATAAACTAGAAACAGTGTCGATTTCAGAGTTTTACTGTAATGTTTGTTATCATAATATCTATAGTATTTTGGAGAAAAAACAACATGAAACAAAATCAGTGTTGTTTGAGGTTTACGCGGTTATTATCATAATTAAAATACCGGGTTCTTACCGCGGGACTACCCGAAATCATGGCACTAGCAACAGTGTTGAAATATCGGGAGTCTCATATCCCTGATTAACGCGGTAAGAACCCGGTATTATGTGTGTGAATTAAAATCAAGGTTTATAAAACTCTGTGTGTGCCGGTCTACTAAGCACAGCTTGGTGTTAGCCAATATATTTGTACCTATAGGTACAAAACATCGCCGAACTCTACATTAATCCGAATATTACACAAGTCCGACTAACGTCACCGTGGAAATGACGTACTTAATTAAAATGCTACGCCGATAATCGCTTTACGTCCCATGGCTATGGAAAACTGAATGGACGGGAATCACAAACCACACTTCATTGAACCCATAAGAGTGCACTGTTCGTTTGTGATAAGCTGGGGTGCAATTCTGTGCGTTACCCGCATAAGAATAGTCTACAGAATAAAAAATTAGGTAAGTACTTAAATAAGGATATTGATAAAAATGTTATCAATCATCATATCATACTGTATAGAGACCATATTTTGTTACATTACGTACTCATTAGCCACATTTTTAATTTTTCCTATTCAATATTTCTCGTATCGAAATTAAAAATATATTAAACCGATTGATCAGCACTATTTCTATAACAGTAATACATAGAGTAACTCGCAATCGAGTAATACAATAAAATATAATTACAACATAATAAAAACAAGCAATGGAAACAACGACCATCAGCCTTTCAAAAGCACGTGTTTCCCGCGCTATAGAATTCAACTCTGGGGTGGAATTATGGTTTATTCCTCGTTCGTCCTGAAGTTTTGTCCCACATTCCAAAAAATTCTTAGTTCGTCCCATATCAATTTCGAAGTCTTGCTTCGTCCCAAATTATAAGTAGGTACTTTAAAGGTATAGTCAACAAAAAAGATTACTTACTTACTTATTTTTTTAAAGTTAAATACCAATAAAACAAGTCTTATCATTAAAATTTAAATCACTTTTATTATTCGGTATCACATTCAAAATCACAGAAATGTTATGTTATAATAATTTTAAAAAAATACAGAACAGTCAGATCTATGAGAAACAATAATAAGGCAATATTTACAATTAAAAATATAAAAAAAAAATGATTTATTAAGTTTTATTATAATAAAATAATACGAGTAATATTTAAAATAATAAGTAATCCTTTTTTGCTGATTGTACAATATAGTAAGTTTGGCATATAAAAAAAACATGGGCCGTATAAGGAATACAAAATGGGACGAAGTAGGAATAAAATATTTAAAATTATATTTTGGGACGAAGGAAGAATATTGTTCGGGACGACATAGGAATTTTTTATGTGGGACAAAACTCAGTGGGACAAACGAAGAATAAATCGGAATTATGAAGCCGGCGGCGCCGCGAGGTTTTCAATTTCCGCTCAGTTCTCCCCCTGCGCTCTCTTCACCCCCGTTGCACCCCACGCTCACCCTTCACCCTCCACCCCCCGGTCCCGATCTTAGCGCGCGTAATTTTATTAAAAAAGACGATACGCTCCGTGCGCGTCGGGAATTTTTATTTTATCTCTAGCCTTTGGGACTACTTCGGTTTGAAAAGGGTTGTTCTTTATTCTGCTTGTAAAATTTTAATAAGTTTTACGAACTTGAGAATTCATTTTATCATTATTTTATTCGACTATAGGTTTGGATTTCAAGAGTTATAATATATTCTCTTTGGCCATACTTATTTTTATCTGCGGCCAAATGTCTTTATTGACATTTCGAAACACTTTCTATCGCAAGTCAAGTGTTCTACAGAACAAGTAATTTTATCTCAGGAAAGGAGGATTTTCTTTCCATAAGGTAAGGATAGTCGATTTAATCTATCCTGTATATAATTACTAAACGCCTTACTGGATATTTTAGTTTTTTACGCCATCGATCGAAGTGAGTATCAATAGATCAATACTGTATTTTACTAAGTACCAGCGTATTACATCGAAAGACACAAGCTTGCAAGCACGCAGTCAAATTGTTTGCAAACTGCACTGTGCCACACTATAAAGTCACACAATCCCTTAGTCAAGTTGAGCCTTCAGCAAGACAACCTGCAACTATTCTTGAAATTCGTCTCAAGATACAAATGATAGATCGTATAGAGCAACAGGGTGTTTATCAGGCCACTATCGCCCAAAGAATTCATCATACTCACTAAAAGAGCCTGTGTTTTCTTCATTTATTAACTATCTAAAGTTCTTGATTTTATTCGCTTATACTACCGTAGAAACAGGAGAGTAGAAATGGTACCTACAGGTAAAGTGCCGCAATACTCTCAACCAAAATCACCAGCTCCAACAAAACTCAAGCGCAGCGTTGTATAGGTAGTTTTTACCAGTAAATAAAATGCACTGATTCTGGAGTTTAGAACATGGAGCAAAAGAACTGCCGCGAGAATACATTCAGATGTGCAATTTTACTGCTGCGTTTGAGAATATTTGTTGGTCAGAAAGATCTCCATGCTTCCCGAAGTCTCCCATAACATTTGCCCCTAAAGGGAGGTTGGGAAGAGTTGAGCTTGAGCAGAATCAGCAGAAAACAGATAAGAGAATCTAAAGCTCAAATCTCGATCTGTGAAAAAATAAGTCTCATGAGTTTCGGGCAACAAGACCTACCAGTCTTGAGATGCCTAACTCCTGACATATAAACGTTGGAATGATAGTTGTTTGAGTTTTGTTTTGGAATTTTGACATGAATATCTATCGGTAGAGCCTCAGTCTCAGTCTCATTGACTCACCACGCTGATCGTATTTTGTTATAGAACCCAAAACCATCACATTAAGTATAGTACCATCTGGAAAGTTGTATTAGGAGCATTGATATATATCAATGATTAGGATGGTTTCTAACGTTTCTATTTTGCATGCCATATTCTGGATCATGAATGAGATTCCCAGAAAAGTTATTTTCTTTGTATAACCGTATATTCTCTAATAATAAGTCAACAATAAGAAATCAACAGGACTAACAACAGAACTCTTGCTACTACAGGAAGTAGAACGACAATTTAAGCAGACTGATTGATAGCAATAGGTAAGTTTTTGTGCCGGCAGACTTAATAACAGCTGGACAAAAGTTCTGGTTGAATCTTTTATCAACCAATATGTGCGCCAATCTTTATCTCCATAATTCTATTAACGACGGAAAGTAAAGTAAAGATGATTATTACTACAGTAAGTACATATAATGTTGCTATTATAATAATAATCTAATAATTTAAACCACGTTACAAGAACGTTCTCTCGAATCCTTTCTCAATAAGGCGCCTGGAAACCCAAACAGTGCTTCCCGAAGTTAACAAATTTGCACAGAGGTTGCGAAAGCGGTCCTTTCCTCGAACATCCATTGTTGTCGTTGTGACGCGCAATTTTGTCCGATCCCTTTATGTAAGCCAGACTTATTACAAACACCCGACTGCGACCTGTTCTGGACTACAACAGGTTGCGTTTAGGTTGAAACTCGTATAGCACGTGTAAACACGCAAGGGATCAATGGGTTACCCTCTTCTATTCCGCTCGGGGTTTCGGTTTTCAATTTGAATAACTACAGCGCTGCACTCACTTGCCTTTTTAGGAGCGTTTATTCAAATAGCTAGTGTAAAGCGCTGGAGCTGCTTCAAGAGCATAGCAGAACGAAAGGTGTTCGTTACCAGCAGGGTAGTTTTCAGTATTGTTTGTGGAACCTTTTCCCTTGCCTCAGAGATTGTAAGCAATATTAGGTATTTACAATGCGGCCGACGCTACGTTTCGTGTTTTTTTTCCTCCGTCCGGGCACATATTTTTTGTGAAGACCGGTTTAACAAAGATTCGTAAAGACCTTTTGGTTGTATAGGAGGTTCCATTATGTTATGATTTGTTGTCGGATAATTATAGATGATGATGGTTTATTTTGCTCTGTTGTCTCTTTATTGATGCTGTATTTTATTACGTCACCAGTAAAAAGTTTCCAGTGCAACTTTACAAGATTTAGTAATTTTTTAAATCGACGTTAATACTTTTCTTTGATCAAGTTTTTAAAAACTTGATTTTTCGTAGTATGGTGTTTATCTTTATCTACTATTTATTTATCTTTTTCCACTAAATTTGCGTTTGACTATAATCTAGCTGATGGCAAGTGAAGATGTGGCCTTAAGTGGTACATGCTTACCTAGTACTTGCCTGTTCACTCTAGTCTTAAAGGAAAAATAATAGGCGGGGAGAAAGCAGTGGGGCGAAGTATTACGCAGTCGGCTCAACAATGCGTACGGTCACGAACATTAATATGTATACACTTTGGTACCATGTCACATTAACTTTTTTGACAAATTGAACTGTAAGTCTCACTAAATGTCAAATATGTTAGTGCGACAGAGTCCTAAAGTGGGTACATTATATTGCCCATGACTGTACGCCAGTGCGCTGTGACTGCGCATATGAATATTACAACAGTCTGGAGCTCTCTTCCCGAACAGCTTCTCCAGACATCGCTTGGTGGCAAGACTTTGTCTGGAGGGTGGTAACCAGACACGGCCGAAACCTACCACCGGTTAAAGTGCCGGTCGATTAGCAGCACCCAACGGTTATGTGTGTAGAGTCTGGCCCAAAATATAATAGGATTATTTTAAAAATAGTATAAACATTCCTATTGTAATGTCCGTACTTTAAGAAAAACATAGGTGGACTACTCAAGGGTATAGAGGCGGAGAAGAGGAGTCTTAGTACGGCTTTGATATTGTTGTAGTTACCTACTCCTTACTGCAATGTCAATATTTAAATTATTGATTTTTCCTCTATTTGTACGTAGAACGTGCCATTTCTTTATTTTCATCACAATAAACGATAACTCTAAAATAACTATAATAACTTATTTAATTCAATAGATATAGTCTACTCTGGCCGCCATCCCACTCGCGTCAGCCAGAGCACTGCGGGGCGGAAGGCGAGAGGGAAACCACTGCCCTATTTTCCCTTAAAAAGTAGCCTGGCGAAAACTACACCGACAAGAGTGTGGTTCTTAAATTAATAATGATGAAAGGTGGAAATATACCTTACCACCATCGTTCATCATTCGTATCATCCGTGTTTATCATTCCTGGTCGCTCTCTTCTTCCAACGTGTTCACAAGTCATGCATCTTGCCTTAGGAGCTACCTACACGTTCTCCGAATAAAACAAAACCTGACCCTCTTCATATTGACTCTTTGCGAACAAAAGGTCATCTTTATAATATTACCTGCCTTTAAAAACGGTCGACACGTGCGTGCCTTATACATAAACCAAATCGTATTTTAACTAATGATTTTAAAGTGACTATAAAAACAATCGAGACGTGTTTGGCTTTACGTACCTAACCTAACCTAACGTATATTGGGCCGGTTTTCCCTTCGCGGGTTGGAAGGTCAGACAGGCAGTCGCTTCTGTGAAACACCGGACCTGTCAAATCTTCAGGTTAGGTAAGCGGACCCCGTTAAAAACGGGATAATGCTAGGGGAGATATTTAGGTACCTAGTAAGTATAATATCTACATAGGTAATCAATATATTACATGCACGAATGATTTTTTGAACCATAATATGTAATTTTATTTGGTTGCTAGTCGTTTTCTGGTAACATACCTATTGCTACCCCAGAAAACCACACTTCTCCCTGCGCGTCAATTTCTCGTTTTCAAACCTTCCACTCCACTATTTCCCCCCATGAATCTAACCGACTATAACGGCCTACATCAAAATACCCAAAAACACACAAGCGTACAAAAACAGTGTTAAAAAGAGTCATTATGCATTTTCTAATCCGTTGAGTCCCATTCCACACTCATGTAACTAACATGGCCAGGCGATCGCGATAAGGATCTGTCTGACGACGGTCAGCGCGGGCGGCGAATAAGGCGATAATGATGCTGATACCTGTATACACGCCATCTAATTTTATTTCTAGTTATACCTGTCATTTTCTTATCCACTGAAAAAGAGAGGGACGGGCAATCGACAAGCATAAAATTTATGGAACACACATCAATTATAGGCAGAAATTTAAATTCCAAAATTTTATATTGGCCAATAATCCGACAGGATTAAGTTAACAGCACACGTCAAACGGGTTGCATACGAGCGAAATGCCTATCTTATTCGCCCTGTTTATTCATTTTAAAATTAACAGTTGTCCTACCCTTTCCTTTTGAGCGGATAAGAAAATGACAGGTATACTTACTTAACTTAAAATAAAATTATGATATAGGTATCTGCAGGAATCGGAGCCATTGTCAGCAAAAAATATGATTTGCAAGGCTATCGGTGGGTTGGTATGTAAAAACGCTATGGGCGCGTTCCCACTTTATCGAGACAACAGATAATCGTGTCGCTCTATATTTGAACAACTCCATTTAAGCCCAAAACACACCTGATACACCAGCAGCACGACACGTTGCGTTTGCAGCACGTTTCGTTTTGTAATCTATGAACTTATATACGATCGTACACAACAAAAGTGTCGCAGCAGCGATTCGTTACATTTGCGTGCGTCAGTCATCCGACTGACTTCTGTCCAGAAGTCCGCGAGATACAAACCGAATTGGCGTGCGCAGCAACGAAACGGCAGCGATGACGTTGTTTACAAGGGATTTCCTATTAGAGCACACACCGCGCCGGCGACGTATCCGTTTGCGTGCGTTTGCGACACGTTAGCAGCGCAGCAGACTTCTGTCAGTTGTAAATAGATACAACATTTTTGCATTTCTAGTGATTTGTGAGTCGTGGATTTTTAACTTTTAATTTTATCAACATAAATGCCTCTATGATGCAAACGATAAAAACTTTAAAAATAGTCTATATAAACCTCTTTTGTGTCGCAAACGCACGGTGTCGCACGCGCTACGCAGCGCGTTGCACCACACTGCAGCGCGTTGCGTGTGCAACACGGCCCAGTGTGAACTGCCTACTGTCGCAACGTGCTGCAGACGTATCTGGTGTGGCTGGCATTAAACATATAAGCCACGACACTTAAAACTACACGATAATCTGTCGTCACGACAAAGTAGGAACGCGCCCTATCATAAAAGCTATTATCGTCGCGAACGACTTCGTTAGGATCGTTTCGGCTCTTTTGTCATATCACCACGACTCAGTGACGTAATGTTCACTGAAACGTTTCCACTTTGGGAACGTTCCCGGCAGTAAAAAGGCGCAAAACTTATGTAAAAAGAGCTTTATTACTCAATCTTTAGGCAGACAGGATCAGAGTGCAAGATAAGAAAAGCAGTCTTAAAACATATAGGTAACATCTCTTGCCGCTTTAAAATCAGGTAATAAGACTCCCATATTTCCACATTGGAAACAGTCCCAAGAACGGCTCATCACTCACCACGACAATTCGGCCAGAAAAGATTACCGTATTAGCTTAAATACTTAGTTGTTATCGGCGCGACAACGTATCGTATCTTAAGCCTAGCGGTATCATCATGATATCGCAACGACACTTTCTGTTCAGGGCTTACCTACACTTGGAAATCCCTTTATGCTAACACATTTGGGGAATTAAGAAGCTATAACTAACCTACAATACAAAGCGCCGCTTTAAACTCCTTGCAACGGCCATTTTATTTTCACAAGCGCAAATGAGTGCAGTAGTTTAGTAGTGTTTGGAGTAAGCATTTGGAAATAAGGCGCTTCCGCTATATCTCCCAAGATAACATTATCGGAAATTCACTTGATATAATGATAGAACCTAGACTACAAGTATTTCCTGAGTACTTATAAGGAAATCTTAGCCCAGTACCGCTTGCTGCATAGTTAAGTAACATCAAATAAGCTCCGATATTGAATATCTGACCGTTAAATAAGTACTTTTCGTTTCCAAATTATCAGTAGGAAGTACCTACTAGAGGCAAGTCGGTCAATACAATAAATAGGTGCATAAATAGCGCATAAACGATTCAACTGTTACTTAAATGTATGCTAGTAAATTAGCCTAAAACGATATTCAACCATGCAAACAAGGAATAATACCTACAACCATAAAGAAGAAAACCCAAACGCTACCATCAAATAAAGCTCGATCTCTGCCCCGCACTAATGAAGGACTTTCCATTTACCAGAAACAATATAGACGGCGTTGTACAGCTGTCTCTTTTTTTCATGTTGCCTATTTTCTTATAACACGGGTACATAAATTTACGAACGATATATGTATGTAACAATAACATACATACCTATATATCATCATCAGCTATTTTAAGTCTAGGTATCTACGTTTTCATAAAGTCCCAATTCCGAAAAAAACAGAAACTTGCGACAACTGCTGTACAAAAATACTGACTAACGATGACGCAAACCGCAAACCGAAGATTACACATCTATCCACGAATGTCCACGACACATTGATTGCTACATGTCAAACCTTGTTATTTAGACTGCTCCTTTTGAGACTCCTCTTGTGTAGGTAATTTAAAGAACATTGAATACTTAGCAAAACCTACATCTTTCATCTATTCATTTCAACACCCGGAGAACACATCTCATGCATTTGCCTTAACACTCTTACTTCAAAATTTTACAATGTCGCCATCAGATCCTTAGGCTCCAACTGAATGCCAGCGGCAGCAAAAGCGATGGTGGTTGCCCTTACCCCGTTCCCTGCGTCGCTAAAATCGAGAACACTTCAATACAAATCTATACATTGGACATTTTGAACACCACCTCTACTGGCCAAATGATCTTTTAACCGACGCAAGTCTCCCATTCCTCCATTTAAATCTGTAGGTGCTCGGTTTTTATTAAAACTCGCACGTTTTCGAAAATGGTGGATCAATTTAAGCTGAAAACATCATTTCATTGTCAGGATATCATCAGCCTGTATCAATCGGTGTGGATGTCGTAGATGTGTAAAATTCCCGCAAAGCACGACATAGAATGCTGGTGGTATTGAGATCCGTCAGTCGCTGCTATCTAATTAAACTCGTCTTCCATTCCGTAATCAGTTACAAATCGATCGACAGTCCATACGAGTACCTAAGAATGTATCCACTGTGCTGCCACTAAACAAACCATCATGTTTCTGAAAACTTGGTGACGAAATGTGAAAAGTACCTACCTACTATTTATTGCCTTTCGAGAAGACTTTCTTAATCGTAAAAAAGATTTCAAAAGGCTTGACACTGCAGTGGTGTTATCCGCACATAGACTCACTTAGCTTCACATACACCGCACTAGAATGATTGATCATCTACTGTTTTGAGCCAATGAATTAATACAGAGATCTATAAATAAGTATGTAAGTATTCCATTCTCTCCGCAATTTAGACCAAAACAGTCAGCGTCTTCCGTCTTTACAGAAGCTGTCTGCAACCTTTAAATTCTGGAAATAAACTCAGATTCCAATGAAAACTTGGACAAAGCCTTACAAAAATCGTCAAATTCTGGTGTTGGGTGTCAAACAACACTTTTTTTAAAAGCGAACGCTACTTCCGTTAGTAGGTAGTAGAAAAACAAATCCATTTTAGATAGATAGATGAATTGGTTTTTACCATTCATACATCATACGTGACAGACAGTCTAAAAATAAAAACGCGCCGCGCTATCAGAGAACGTGTCGAGGCGACGCGACGCAAGCTGTATCTACTCGTATTTATCGGGCCATATCTCTCCGATTCCTACAACAATGACGACAGAATAAATAAATGTGTGCACCACCGTGCCCGGATCCGGCGACCCTTCGCTTGGCTCACACGTAATCCAAAATGTCCGTTTATTTCTATCTATGTGAGCCCCGTTGCGTAAAAAACAAAGCTGGGATCGACCGAGCAACCGCGCTAGAGCGAGAGAGAAAAACGCGACGACCGGCGAACGACGGGCGGGGCACGGCGTAGAGCGCGCTCATTGGCCACTGACTCGCTTTGCCCGCCGCCCGCATTTACCAGCGAATCACCTCACCGATAGTCACCTTCCTCCCGCACCCCGCGAAGCCCAAAATACCGACCTTTCACGAATGCCGGCCCGATTCGATACGACCGAAAATGCCTTAGTTACTTCACGCGCGCACTGTTGGCTGGTCGCTTTCGCTGACGTTTTCGGTGAAAATACAAATAACTTTTTTTCTAGTTTCTACAAGATTGGCCATGTTTTTTGGATTGTATTTTGCTTTTGTGTGAAGGATTGACCCGGTGTCTGGAACTCTTCAGGTAATTACAGTAATAAACCCTATACATACTTATAAACTTAGTATAATACCGGTACTTCAATTTAAAATACGACAACGTTCGAAAATCGAGTGATAAACGAGCGTTTTGAAGCCGGATGATCGAACGTAAAAGCGGTGTCCTCGTAATCAACGTAGGCCGGTCGGTGTGGCAACGTCGCGCGTAAATAATAGGGTAGCGCTCGATCTTTCTCTCGCAGCTGGCGCGGAGCGGCAACGTTGCGTCGCGGGTGCTCGTGCCGCGCCGCGGGGAGCGCGCCGAGCGGGACGCATTCACCGCGCTGCCGACTGTCGACTATGCCGAGACGCAATATACCTACCATTCCGATACTTACTCAATTCAGTGACGATCTCACCTGCTTCTCTTTTCGCAAATCGCCAAACTGACTGGATTATGCACGCTAAGAGATACTTTTTAAAGAGTTACCTACGTACCCTCTTTATATACTTTGTTATATACTTATGTATATAATGCCTTATGTATTATATAGGGATCGTTCTAAAACTTACGCTATAAGACTGACCACGATGTAGAAGACTCAATCACTACCTTTTATAAAATATTTTATAAAGCAGCAATTTTACTGAAATTACAAAACGGAACGATGAAATTGAACTTGTTTACAGATATCGAACGGGTGTTTGAATACCGGTGGCGCTCTCTGTCGGCGAGTGCGAGTACAAGCCTAGCGGGTGCGCGGGGCGGGGATCCTCCCCCTCTACTTCAGTTTCTGCCGAGACACCGCACGGGAAGGCCGCGCTGCACCGCGTCAACATTACACGCTCGACGCGCGCCAACTTTGAACAGTGACAGTGTCCTAAAAGTGTGAAGTGACAGATAATGTGCCTTGGATTGCGGTGCCCCACCAATTGGATGCAGTGATCGGATCACCAATACTGGATTGCAGTGCTATATTTGGATTTTGAATTTCACCACCTTCAAACTGGGGATGCATAAGATGGAGCTCGGCGACAGCGTGTACGCCGCTGAGCGAATCATGAAGAAGAGGATTAGAAAGGTGAGCTTTACTTTTTACGAAAGCAACAACATAACAGTTCTGAGCTTGCGAAATAGGTAGGTACGTAGAGATCGCATATCGGCTGCCAGTTCTGCCTCATTCGGTGCACTTTTACAATTAACCGCATGTTTCACAATTAACAATCGCTAAACATATTTTTGCTTACACTGGATTTCAAAACAAGCTTGAATAACGCTTTGTTGATAAAATATGCAATGCATGCCTTAATTTTAATTTAGAATTGTAGTATTAATCCGAGCATTGTGATCCTGGCAGCAGCTGTTCAGAAATTATCGCAAGGGTTTTGGGATCCTTTCACGCATGGTTTTCGTTGCTTATTATTATCAGGGCTCCCCTTACACTCGTCTTATATTCAAGACGCAGAGGGCAGTGAGAAACTGAATACTTCTTTGTGAATGGTGCCCTTCTTGAGATTATGTTAAATTTTGATAAACAAGTTTCTCATTCTAGAGACTCGTGTGAGGGGCAACCTTGTCACTGTGATGTGACTATTTTTTGCATGAATTTAGGTTTGTTCCTTGTTACTAACCTGAACTTAAGTGGATGACAGTACAGAAACCTGAATAACGACAGTATGTTTAACCAAATGCGATGTTTTGCCTGGATCCTGTGATTGTGTGTGTTGGTTTGCGTTTGTATTGGTCTTGTTGGTATTACAAATGAACGACGATATCGAAGGTAAGTCATCTACAGATGTCGGGGTCAGCTATTGAGGTAAGTAAAGTAAGCAATAACTAAGCATGAAAGATTTGCCATTGACATAGCAGACTGTATAATTCAATCAAGTTTCGATATAATAAACTGGAACAATGTCAAAGAATTAAATGGCCAACCTTTACTGCTTTTACTTAGGTGTTCGTAGGATTTTGCTTGATAAAAGTCCTGAAAGCAGATATAAATCCTCTCCATCTACAGAATATTGTTTATATCTTAGGCTTAGCTATCCCACTAATAGACATGCCTGTGGATGGAGCAAAATCTACCACTTTATTCCTTTGTATATTGGCGTAAACTTTATTTGTTATCACGTTAGTGCATAAAAAAGTATCGACTACAGGTAAATTGGATGAAAAAAATACGTCTTGTGTTCCTGCGTACACTCATGTTTTGCTAGCTTTTTGCACTTCAATTCTATAACAATGCAAGACTTCTCCGTCGTCATTTCGTTAATTACAGAACAACTTTTCTATAAGGCTAGAAACCAAACATTGCTGTACTTAAGTGGGTGGTTACAGACTTCCTCGTTACGATAAAATAGCTAACTAATGACACACCTACTCACTGTGCCATTGTAAAGACCAACCAAGACGTTTCAATGCTCTATTGAACTTTATGTAAGAGTAATAACAAAACTTTATTCTCAGTTTGCCTATAGGGGAACTTTTCATTTTTTTTAAATTTAGGTACCTACTTAATCAAGAAGATAACGATCAAAATATAAGTGACCGTAAGCATAAAAACTGACCCTAGATTTATTTATGTCCCGGAAACTAATAAGACTCAAAGTCTTGAAAGTAAATTATCAACTTAAATAATAGTTTCCGAACTAAAAACCCGGGAGCTTTAACAAAGCTACTATTTTATCTACTTATCGATAAATAATGCGTTATTGACTGGTAATGTAACATAATTATTATACACAATTGACTAATTTCCTTAGTACCTTCACGTATTTTTACGTTGTACTTTTTAACGTAAGTTCTATTATTTTTTGTTAAGAAAGTAATTATGACAAAACATTAAAAAAATGTGATTAATTCTAACAATTTAGTTGCGTTACAAATATGCTTTTCAGGTATGACCAAAATAAGTTTAATAAATTTAAAACATGAATTCGTATACTTACTACAAACGCATCTAGATGATCAGCACCTTATTTTTTCAAGAAGTCCATCCTATAGATTGCTATTTTTAGCTAATTGTTTTCTATGTACATTGAGAACAAAAATCTAATCTAGTAACTCATATCATTATTTTGTTTTTAATATCTACATTTCATTTGAACTTAAAATGCCTACGTCATATTTTGGGTAAAATAATTTTCACTATTATTTTGACAGCCTTTGTGGCCTAGTGGTTAGAGCGTTAGGCTCGCGATCGGGAGCTCCGGGTTCGATTTCCGATGGGAACATTGTCGAAATTACTGTGTGAAATTGTCCTTTGTTTGGTAAGGACATTGCAGGCTTGAATCACCTGATTGTCCGAATAAGTAAGATGATTCCGTGCTTCGGAAGGCATGCTAAGCCGTTGGTCCCGGGCTACTGCCCAAACACCTTCACCAACCCGCAGTGGGACAGCGTGGCTCCATATTCCCTCCAGTTGACTCAGGGGATAGTTGTACCCAGCAGTGGGATATATATAGACTGTTTATGTTATATTCTACTTTTATCTATCACTAATCACATCGATTCCATACCATTCACCTAACAGCCGTGAATGAAATAAAGATCGCAACTACTGACAAAAGTAAACACGCCAACAACAGTTGTCATCACAAACAAATTAACAGTTCAACGTCCCCCTATTCATTCAACATTTCTTCCAAACGCAATCAATTTGCAGCCCGTCATAAGTTGATGTTACTCCATTTATTAGCGATAGGTCTTGCCCAAAGTTTCCGATGGCTTCCTTGTAGCGCCGTGTCAAATTTAGGAAAACTCTTTATAGCAATAAAAAACTTTGCACAAGCTAAACTCGACCATGCTGTTACAATATAAAGACCACTTCTACCTGCAACTGTTTCACCTTGTTATCTGCCGGCATGTTCTAACAGAAACAACATTTCAACAAACTTACGATTCTAATCCGTATTCCACGGCCGGAAAGCATACGTTTCTATGAGCACGCTTAGTTGATTAAGTAACTCCTACAGTTCTCTGCTGCCCTGGTATCTCGGAGCGAACGCGCCAGTATTCGGCTTGTACCGAGCAGTTGTCGAGCGCGCATGCGCCCCGCCGGTTCAACCGGCCAATCAGCGTCGAGTTTTCTTGCTACTAGTAAAATTGCCTTACATTTGTGTTTATTTTGATAAAAAACTAGCTTAATCACTACTTAGACTAAATTATTTTAGCTCTTTAATTCTCATTTTATTGTCTGTATGGACGGGGAAATATTCTGTTTCTTAAGTATTTTCTATTTGATAGAAATGGTTTTGCTGTTCTTGTGTTCTCAGCAAGTCACCATACGAAGTAGTTCATGGCGAAATGGTTAGATGGCGCTGTTTATTTGCACAGAGTCCTTTTCTATACATACAATCTGAAGTAATTAACGTAAAAGCAGGCAACAACTATCACCTGTTTGTAGTTCCACACAAAAAATACACTTATTAAAAATATTACCATTTGTATAATCCCGTTAAAATCACTTGTGACTTCCCGTTATGAAAGTTATAGGTAGTTCTTGAGTGACTCAATGAATTTAAAGGATTCTTATCTCATAAAATGAGTGACATAATTAAACTATTTTTGTAAGTAACGGTTTTCTTGAAACCTCGACAAAAAAATGTGATAAAAAACACCGTTAACTCAGGGTCACGAAGAGCTTAATTCGGAACGAATAGTCCGTCCAAAGGCTCACAAAATATGCACTCGGAAGCGACACAAAGAGACCAAATTTTCTATAAATAATCGCCTGACAATACATGGCCGTAATTTTATCCATCCCTGTATCGGAATGGAATAAAAAAGCGCAAAAGGAACAGGAGAAGCGATGGAGATTTGTTAGGGTCTCCAAATATTAAAATGGGGATTTTTATAAGTACATAATAACATCAGTATTAAAAAACATTACATAACTCACGATAAAAGTCAGAATGAATAAATAAAGGCAGAGTCACTTATCAGAAAACTGTTTACAAACACTATTCTTATGATTTTTTATTTGCAAGCGAGCCAGCCCGTCACTTATAATTTACTGTACCTAATTGGAAAAACCAATTAATTATTGAAATACTTAAGTTAACATACATAAATTCTCAATTATTTATTGCATTGCATTCTCAATTATTTATTTTATTTCATACATAAGATCACGCCTATTTCCCGATGGGGTAGGCTGAGACCACGGAATTAAATCTGTTGATATACACTATACGGGCACAATAGAACTATCAATAGTAGTATCAAATCTTTTCGTTATTCGCAACTTGTATTTATCTACAATATAATATATTAATTTATAAAAAAAATAATTAGTTTGCAAAATTCTGCCCAACTATTAGATACTACTAAAATGGCTATACCCCAGGCCCTAGGCTTTTGAACTTTAATCGAGAACATACAAGCAAGCTTGCTTGCTTTTATGGTTTGAGCGTTAGGCTCACGATTCGGAAGTCCCGGGTTCAAAGTTCAAAATTCCGGTGGGGACACATCAAGAAAATCACTTTGTTTTCCCTAGTTTAGTTTAGGACATTACAGGCTGATCACCTGATTGTCCGAAAAAATGATGATCCTTGCTTCATAAGGCACGTTAAGCCGTTGGTCCCGTTTACTACTTACTGATGTAAGAGAGTAGTCAATAGTAACCCTGACACCAGGGTTGATGGGGTTGGTAATCCACCTCACAACCCACTCGATAAAAGAAGAAGTAAGCTTGGTCTAATATAAAAATATTTTTATATTATAGTTTTGAAATTTAAAGATATTCTGCGGTTTTTTCTGTTCCCAACCATACGTTCAATTATAACTGGGACCCCTATGTACCCTGTTTCGTAGGTACCTTGCTTAACACCCCTCGGAACATAAAAACTTTCCTCTATATGAAGGGTCCCCCTATATTTAGAAAGCATACTTAATCGCCTGCACTGCGCGCCGAATATTAAAGTGGTGAATGGGGAGACGTCATATGGGAACCCCATACAATTAAGGCACCGACTGCATTGTCTCTCAGAACGCTCGTGCAATGCATTCCGTTGCACACACTTGCGTCAGCACCGCAATCACATTTTGCGGAAACACGTGCAATCGCTTCTGATAACTTGAAAACATTTAAAGGTTTCTTGGTGTTATCACGCTATTGATCCTTAATGAGCTTGCGTTTATCAAACAGCGATATGGAGCTTGCGGTATCAAACGGGCAGATTGTGAACACCGTTACAAATATAAAAACATAGAGACAAGTTGCCGGCGTCATTATAATAATGCGCCTGTTGCCTCGCCGGCGGTCGTTATGCCCCACGCATTATTATGTAAATGTAAAATGGAAAGGAAAGGACGAACGATTTTTTGTCCGCACCTTTATCTGATGCAGATAAGGTTCGTAATTAGTGAAGGATATTGCCGGTCTGCAGGTGAGATGTTCCCACGAGATGCAAACTTTTTTTTTGGAGTTAATTATTCGATTGATTGCAGTTGTTTTAGTAGATCGCCCGTTTATAAACAAAATATAACTGTAATTTACACATTTATATGTATTATCTAATACATTTCGAATAAAATTATAGATCTCTAGGGAACTTCTCAGGTCGACTTATGTATTAAAACATAACCTTGTTTAAGAAAAGAAGGTCACATCGTCAGTAGTGTTTGCACATTGTTTAATAATTTCAATAACAATGGAATGTAATCAGTTACGCTGTTATGAAGGGTCGAAACAAGGGTCAGATTATTTGGAAATATTTGTTGTACCCTCTGGTCCCCCGCCAAAACCACCCAGCGGCGTCAGCATTGTATTTTTTCGTTATCTTCCTACTCCCGGATCACCACGCCACAGGGTGTGATCCCCCCTAATTGAGTTATTACTGACGTATTTATTTCAGGATTATGATAAGCACATCGTTTGCACAATGTACCCCTTTAATATATGTATTGTAACCCTTTTAGTCATCTGTAATTTCTCAGCTATAAGTTTCATCCATAAATTCTTTTAATTTTATTTTTTTGCTCTCCCGTGTATAGAGACGCACACATGTGCCTTAATGTAATTACTAAACCCGGAAAACGCAATCTGTATCGTATGTGTTGAGTTCCCAAATCTCATCAGAGGAGTCACGTTTCTTTCCTCATTGTTTGTTCTTCGGCTTGGCCACAAGTGCTCAAAGCTGGGGTAAGAGCCCCTTTGTTGAAAAGGACCCTGCTTACCTTGCCCGTTTGCGTAATTTGTTCAAATACTACCTCTTCAACGACCCCATCCAAGTACAAGCTTCGATTGTACTGGTTTTCTCGTCAGACACTTTTTTGTTGTTTCCATAAAACTTGAAAGTTTTGACTCACAAGCCGCGAGTAGCGTTTCTCTCCTCTGTTCATTCGATTTCACAGTCACGGAGCTGTAATTACAATAACATTCCCCGTGTATTTCATAACATCAATGGGCTGTTAGAATAGAGAGTGGCCATCAGTCGTCAGGCTGTGGTTGGCGATGCATCGATTTAATTGTCGGTCTGTCTGTTGTCGCCGAGTCGATGACCGTGCGACCGCTAACTGCAGCCGTTACTGAACTGTTCTTACATTACATCCAAGTAACAGAGCTATTGAAGACAAACATTACTGTTTATAGCAGAACACAGTGTCATCCACAATACTACAACACTTCTCAATTTAAAATTTTTAATAAGTACCTTCAATTCCTTCTCTGAAATACATAACGCATAAAGACAATAAGTCATCGAAATGCCGTAATAAGAGGCTTATTTTAAGGCTGTTAAATAAATAAACGGCGCCGATTCACATCGCTAAGTGCTAATGAGATTGCAGTCATATTTAATTAATTGCATCTGCTCACATCAGTCATCGCTCTTTGAGACTACTGTAATCACAACCATAACTAATTTGATTCACACCTCCTGACGTAGCCGATAATTTGATGCATAAATAAAACATCGAGTGTTTATTGCTTTTGTTTCTGGGAGCGAGACGTGCGCCTCCCAGGACAGTGGTATCGCAACTGACGCGGCCCGGCGAGCACGCTGTGGTGTGCCGTCGCTCCACCGGCCGGCATACTTGCTTACCTTGTCTGACATATCAATTTTCTCGTCGCACACAGCGCTCCGGTTTCAAGAATACTGCCGCGCGTTTCTATGCTCCTGGTACTCGAGTTACGAAAGAATACGCGCGATATCGAACAGGGCTGAAGTGAAAAAAGCTTGGCGATTGGATTGTTTTTTTAATAAACCCGTGATTTTACATGGTACACAAATAGGAATGGCTCCTAGGAAAATGTTAAGTTTTAATTAAGTATTTTTGTTTTGTTTTTTTTTCTATTATTTATTTTTCGACTTATTGGGTTTCGATGGATTACTTATTTTGTAAATTAATAAATTTTTATTCTAATGTCATGTGGAAAAAAAAATCGTAATTTGAATACAATTACTGCATGAGTGAATGGCATTCCAATAGGTACTATTCTTGTATCCTATTCGGATTCGGTATTGTGTTTTTAGCACTGACATCTCTGTCCAAATATTGAGAGGTGTTGTGAAGGCGAGTAGCCTGTCACGTTCACCTTAGCGGAGGTCTCTACGTGCCTAGAATAACGGATTGAGGGTGTCGAAGTGTGAAGCCACCCAATTTAACCCGTTTTTGATCTTACACGTTTACGTTATTTATACAACGTAGAATATTTCATAACGTTAATTACTTAGAAAAACGCTTCGAAGTTCCTACCTCTGTTATTATATTAAATGTATTGTAATTTTATTCTTGCGTCATAACTTCCTATCCATAACAATTTTATCCAGTCTATTTGTTACTATTTCCTTCTACTTTTCCATTTATTCACTCACTTTGTGAACAATTTGCCATAACTAAGTAAATCAAAGCAATCATGAAGTAATTATTCTTCGATAAACTTGGTTTCTTTTTCAAATCTGTCGTTTTCAACCAGCCAGGATTTTATTGGAAAATTAATCACGACGACGTCATTATAGCGCGGTGTTGCCCCCGGCGAGATTCACGAATTTCACGATCCGTTCTCTGGCATTTTTCCTCCCCCTCCCTCCCAATTACCCACCCACCCTCTTCCAACGCCTCGCTGGAATCCCTCTCACACAAAATTAGACGACGCTCCACAATAAAACACGAATTTAAACTCTCACGATCTGAATATTAAGCGCACTTCTGCTAACCTTCAATAGAAGTAGCTAATTTTAAATATTATATTGCATTTGAATTTGCTGTCGAAACTCACAAGTTCCATTATTTTGCACTTAAAGCAGAACAAGAAAGTAATTTACTGATAATTACAAAGTACAGGAGTTCTCAACGTTACGGCAATGTACTTACAGCTAATGATTACATTTTCCATCAACACTGAGAAATTGGAAATTGAACAAACTATGCTCCTTAATTTGCCTTAGCTAATTGTTCCATTAGTGAGGTATTAACGGGAGTAGTAACGCAACTTGTAAGAGTTTGTCAGAAATCGGATTTAGGTCTGGTTTGACAGTACTTTGGCAGCAAGCCAACGGGTGCGCTCCCAATATTGATGTTTATTGCCATTCAACTCGCAACTAGCTACTCTAATATACTATACACATTGATCTTGTTTTAAACTACTTATTGTTTGCTTCTACTTTCTTTACTTTTGCAAGAGATGAATTATAAATTAGCTGTTCTTTTCTAGACATAACCATAGAACTAAAAGTTTGCTATACTTAAAAATGAAGGCGTTTGTGTTTCGCTATTAGCAATCAAAAAAGAAATTCATCTAAAGTATCAAGGATTAGGGTATGAAAATATCAGAATAAGATTAGAAAAAGGTAATCAGCTAAGTTCAAGAAATTATTGAAGTAGCTATTCTAATCGAGAAGTGAAACAGAGCGTGATCAAAACAAACTTTTGGTAATATTGACACCGAGACTTATTAACTACACTAATATTCAAAGATTCTTTAAAATTTGCAATGGTAACTTTACTCGCCTAATTCATCAAATCAACAGCACCTTGATCTTTTTCTAACCTGAGGACAAGGAACCCACAATTTGTGTGCATACAAGGATGGCGCTAATGAACGCCGCAGCGGCAATCGTGCGCAGGCGCGTCACGCTTTCCGCGTCTTGGGTGCGCGCACGCCGGTCACGTACCGTGATTACATGGTGACCGACTCCACTGCCGCATCACAACTGAAGACAGGTCCCATGAAATTGAACCTAGCGGGGTATAAATCCGTGAAGATTTATTTGATGAAGTCTTTTGAAATCTTGGAGATGTCTTCAAGTTGAGTACAACACATTTACAGATTCCAAGAATAAGAAATACATGACTGAGAATGTTATTATAAACATAACATGCAGGCATGTTTTGCATTAAAAAATAAGCAATCTCATGATGATAAAAATGAAGTCGGTAAAAATGTTTCCTTAGCTATAAAAAAATTATGCCTGTTAAGAATAAATCTTCACAATAAGTACCACGATTACCAGTATCGAAAATTCAATACCTACCTACTTAAAATCACATGAAATCTAGGAAATCGGTAAGGACACGTCAATAGCACACTCCAAACCCGTCACACACCGTCGTTAAAACTTAAAGCAAACAGGGTCGGAACATTTGACAGCCACTAGAATCCGTCCGAGCAATTTGAGAGGATTCCCGTTTAAACGCCCGATCTCTCGAGCCCTACCAAACTGTACTCAAATCATTAATCTAACCCCTCGGCGATCCCCTGCCTCCCTCCAGTGTTGCCAATTAAGTACTAGCAAATTATTCCCGCTTAAAATGTCCAACTCGTACGAGTTGTTCAAAAATTTAATGAGATTCTAAAAAGCAAAAGTTGTAAATTAAATAATAATATAATGGTTTTAGTGTCTAAAGTTGCATCATTTAAAATTAGAAAAGAAAGGAAGAAAACTAAAAATATAATTTACCTAATGGTTTTATAAAAATGAACAAAAGCCTAACGCAAAAAAAATTAACAACAAGCGCCAGCACAAATGCTTCCGCGAAAAGCTTTCACAGTTTCTCTTGCAAAATTGTAATGTTTTTCGTTGCTGGTATCCCTACCTTCCTCCACCCTGGGAAATCCGGGAAAGCCGGTGTTCGCGCCAATTTGCGCCCGCCTGATAGACTGTGAAATGTGGCCGCCAGATGACAAAATAGTGCGACGAAGTAAATGGATTCCGCTTCGGAAGAGGGTTTAACGTGATTGATGATGCAAACGATTTGATACTGCCTAGCTTCCGATCTTCGATGTCGTAAACTTATTAAAAAATGTATAGATACTTTAAACGTATTCTAGAAGAGTGGCTCCGGTGCTTTGGTTACAATTATGTAAGGTGTTCCATGAACGACTTCTAATTATTAAAGGCAGATGTTATTTAGTTCAAATTGAGTACCAGTATTATATTTCGCATTAATAGATTTATTTTACACTTCTATAATCTTTTGATTATTACGAAAAGACGAATCTCCTTGGACGATCGTTCATAATTTGTCGTCATGTGCACTATTGTGCATCTGGAGCGGACGTTTAATTATCGATTGCAGTGTCCCGTCGTCCCGTCTACGTCATTTCTGGCACAATTCCAATAATAGCTCCGACCTGTCCTTTATACCTCCCATCGGATAACTTTGTTACGACATCTCCTTTATCTTCTTTCGGATTGACTTTGTCACATTGAATTATCGTAACTTTATTGGAAAAAGAAAAGAAACGTTTTCATTTCTCAGTAAGCAGTACTTTCCTTTTGTAAGCTAATTTAGGAACCTTACTAAGTTTATTGTTTAGTAGATGTCCGTAGATACTTAACTTATGTTCATCATTCCAACAAGTTTAATGAATACCTACAAAATGAGTAGATATTTGATAAATTAAGTTAAAATCGTCACCATTATTAGAATCGTTATGATCGTTATATAAAATTGTTGTAACAAGAGTTACACCTAAGTAGGTACTAAAGAATTGAAAAACAACCCTTCTGACGCCGTGGGGTGAAAACATCAAAAGCAAAAGCTTCTAAATAAAGCTTCCTAAATTGTCTTATTTCCAGATTGCTGTCTTGTCAAATATATCGATTTAGATTCTTCATTTAAACTGCAGTGATGTAAATTTTCGTAATACCATTAACTAATGGTATTGCTTAATATTTACGTCACGCAAAACAATTGTTGAATGAATAAACTAAGAGGTGGCCCCACGTCAACAGGAAACAGTCTAAGGAGAGTAAACGTTCTTTACTATCGCTAAAGCCACAAAACGACTACTCCCAACCAACCCAATCCAATACTTAATTCCAAACGCCGGACAAACACGCAAGAAGCTCCACAGCAACACGTCTCCAAACACAAACCATTTGACCTACGACCTAGACAACTGATTTATGCTGTCTCCAACAACCTAGCTCGTCGATATGCGGGTTTCCATAAGTTAAGATAACGAGCTAAGTTGACATGTCCCCTAGCGTAGATTGGTTTAATTTACATTATGATTGGTTTGCTGAGCTTTTTGTCGCCTTGCTCAGTTCATTGAGTCTTGTGAAGCCGTTTGTATCAGATTTTTGATGGTCGTTGTCATTCTGTTCAGAAGAATCCAGTGTTTACAGTCGTCTTTTGCTTTTACATCTTACTTTAGTAATTTTTTCGTGTCTTCTTATTTCAATAGCGTTAATAAAATTCTTTGGAAGGAATCATTGTTTAGCTTGCTATTGTAGTATTTGTACAGGATGATTCCGACATACTGGAAGTACCTATAAACGAATAGTAAGCTACTTACATAAGAAAGCTCTCTTGCACCTGAATACAATAGCACTAAGTATATCGTCGATATCACCGGTAGATTAAACTCATTACGCGGATATCATTGTTTTTAGGAAGTTTGTAGACGTAACTACGAACATTTGAAAATGCTAATGCTATAGAGATAGTATATGTTATAGGGGCACAAACCCGATCGATGGGGTATAAATACTTCAACAGGAAACAAATCTATTTTGCTGAAACAATACTTACAAATAGGGACTCTGTAAAACGTTAGTAATATTAAGAGTAGACCAACGCGCCGTCTGTATCGAGCAAACATTGCCTAGAATAGCGCTGAAGTTGCTTTTAGGCCTTCTGTCCACGAAAACTGCACGTCAAGCGCACGCTATCGTCAATTGTCGATTGCTTGCACTTTGCGTAGAAAGAAACAAAACTGTCGCAGAAACAAAACAATCGCATGACGATTGGCAAATGCGATCTTACCGATCCGTGGACACGGTTTTGTGTCTTTCTATGCAAGATGCAAGCAAATGTCAATTGACGATAGCGTGCGCATGACGTGCGGTTTACGTGGACGTATGGATAAGACATAGCCCAGATCAGCCTAAGCCATAAGGATAGCGCTGAAGGTTCGATGGAGAAACACCGGGAGCGTTCCGGGCCGTGGTTACTTTGTAATTATTTGATCTTCACGCGGTTTCATACAAGATCCCGCTCTCTGGCACGCAACGCTGATGGTACCTACCGTGTACCGTTTCTAATATGTGCATTTAAGCTTAGAAGCTATTCATTTTTAAGTACTTACCTACACAGACATGTTATATCCTCCACGTTAGCTTCATGATAGTGCTCGCTTTCCTGGAACGACATCACACGTGAAATCATACGATAGAATGCATTGTTAGAAATGTACGCTGTTTTTGTCCTTTGCCAATCAAGGATCATCTTCATTTGTATTTAACATAGGTACGAATGGTGTTGGTCTTCATTATGGGGCCTTTGGTGGCTCAATAATAACCCTGACACCAGAGTAGATGATGTTGGTCAACCATCTCACAACCCAATTGATAGAAAAAGATGGATCATGATAATATCTTGTACACCAGAGGAATCTCTTCGAAATACCATCAGATACCGATTACCACCACCACCACTTTGTAATTACCGGAAAACGTTTTTCCTTCCACTTGTCCATAGAAAAGACATACTTAGTGTTAAGCAACAATGTCATTAAAAGATAATTACATATTCCAAACAGTGCTTATAGCAGATAAGTACAAGTTCTATACCTGGTGATCACATGGATTAGCATTAATTTATTCCCGCTAATTACTACAATGAGTTCGATCGCTGCTAATTGGCGTCCGTCTGCGCGCCGCGGTCCGCCCATGGCGCGATCACTACCATCACGCCCGCCATCTTACCCATGCCACCCGCCAATACAATATAAACTTTAGCGCGTCCCTTTAAGGGCCATGTTGCCGGCACGAGTATCATGGCAGCGCTCAGAGACGCGCGGGGGTGGGGTGAGGTAGGGGCGGGGCCGCTCCCCCCGCCCCGCTGCGCCGGCTCGGCCAATCAGCGCGCGACAATCGCACGACTTCACCTTGCACGCACGTCCCAACGTTTCGTTTTTTTTTTAGACTTGTGCGGGATTGTTCGGTTTTTTACACGGCTTATGATTATGATGACATAGCAGCAGTGGATTGTAGTATTCATTAATTAATATGTTTCTAATACGTTCGTGTTTATTAGCTGTTTGCTATCTACCTAATTTGTTATTGCGTTTTCCTTTTGACGCGTAAAGGCAATTTTCTTTACCCAATGGTAAAGAAAATTGATTCACGCATGTCAATGTTTTTTGTAAGACAATTTACACTAATACCTACTTACTACTTACAGACGCATTTAAGTATCACTGTAATAAAACACAAAGAGAAAGCAGTAACCAAAATTAATAAACGCCGCTCGCCGCTACAAAGTCACCGCGCGCGCTCCATATCGCCGGCACCCCTCGCCAGTAAAACCAATAAGACGCGAGGGTTCCAAATACGCCCTTAACACCGAAACGCCCTACATCCTCGCAACCGCATTATACTTTCAACCTTATTATCTCTTTTAAAAAGAATCAGAATGAGTTGTTAAGGTTAATCAAATTAAGGGCTGAGAGAAGCCCTTGATAAAATATGCGGTTTTATATTAAGAGTCCAGGTAGGCAATGTGTGAGTCAACAGATGCGATCTATAGGAGTAATATTGGACTTGGAATTTTAGGGTCAGCTGGAGGACAGTCCCCACCAACTCGCAGTAGACTCAGCCTGGCATAATGGTTTATGCGAGACTTTGCCACAGTAGGAAATGTGACTGAAATCGTGTGTGTTTTATAAGACAAGCATACTTACAAGTCACACCCCGGAAACTTCATACAAAACACCTCGTTTTACACAGATTCTAGTACAAATTGACGTCATTGTACAAGCGCATCTGTGTGTGAGACGTGACGGTTTCCCTCTTGCCTTCCTCTGTTTGACGTGAGTGGAATAGCGCCCAGAGTACTTAGTCTATTTCAAAGCCGTACTAGGGCTCTTGTCCTCCGCTTCTGAATAGGTAGCACTGAAGTTACTTCTGACCTCTGTATCGTCCTGTAAAATCCGACTCGAAGGACCAAAACGTAGCATGAAACTACACTTATGATAAGGTGATAGAAATGATAAGATAGACGGGGACGGAGTAAAGAAAACAACCGAAACGGCCGAGTGGCTTGTTGGCACTAATTTATTAAATGCTGTCATAAACAAATACTTATAAAATTGCACATATCTGTGTCTTAAAATCGTACGCTTCGCCGTACAGTCAGGTTACAGTCCCTGTGACTTGCTCCTTCCGTCCTGCGTTGCCGTACCGCTGGCTCACATCTCCACCTCAACCGTTGAGGTCTTTACCCGTATCTATCCCTGAACAAGGGTTCTACACGAGTACCTTAGCTATTAAATTTTAAAACCTCTATCTAGTAGGTACCTTACTGGGGAAGGAAATCACCGTGAGGAAACTTAGTTTCTCGAGAAATGCGTTTCGTAACCTAACCTAACGTGTATTAGGTTGTTTACCCTTCGCGGGTTAGAAGAGCAGACAGGCAGTCGCTTCTGTAAAAAACCGGATCTGTCAAATCTTTAGGTTAGGTAAGAACATGTGAAAACGGGGTAACATTAGGGAGATGATAGCTAGTTTCATTAGAACAAAGCATCGCTAAAAAGCCATATCTATTCTTTCAGTCACAGTGGTCCTGTGGTGCACCGGCTTGCTTTTCAATCGGGGAGCGCCGGTTCGAACCCCGGTACGGTCACGAGCATTAATATGTACACTTTGGTACCATGTCACATTAACTTTTTTGACAAATTGAACTGTCATCATCATCATCATGATCAGCCCAATAACGTCGCCACTGCTGGGGCACGGGCCTTCCCTATGGATGGATAGGGAGATCGGGCCTTAAACCACCACGCGGGCCCAGTGCGAATTGGTGGTTATTAACGACTGCTAATGCAGCCGGGACCAACGGCTTAACGTGCCTTCCGAAGCACGGAGGAGCTCGAGATGAAAACTTTTTTTTTTGTGGTCACCCATCCTATGACCGGCCTTTGCGAAAGTTGTTTAACTTCAACAATCGCAGACCGAGCGCGTTTACCGCTGCGCCACCGAGCTCCCCAACTGAACTGTAAGTCTCACTAAATGTCAGATATGTTAGTGCGACAGAGTCCTAAAGTGGGTACATTATATTGCTCATGACTGTACCGGACTTGCACCAATGAGTTATTAATTTATCTAAAGTGCATATGTACATATGTACCTCTGACTCCTCCAATTGCGATACGACTATGAGCTTATGTTATGTTATGCTAATATCCTTTCTGGGCTACATTGTGGACAATTTGGTACCTACTAGGTAGGCCTTAGACCTTGTAAAAATATTGTTTCCAACGTTGTAAAAGTTACCTATTAACCTGACCTATCCCTCGACATGTTTTTTAACCACATCATAAATAAAAAAGGTTTCCATACAAGAAGTAGGTAGTAAGATAGATTAATTAAACCTACTTATAAAAAACGTACCTAACTTCCAATACGTAACAATGTCTTGCTTTCTTCTGGAATATTACAAACTTATTTAGAGCAATAAAGTGTAGGTATTTGTATTGTATTGTAGAACATTATTATTTTCCACTAAAAGCTAAGAATCGGCATTTATCTGCTTGGGTTTTTATGTGGTATGTCGCTTATTGCATGTTATGTTTAATGCATGTGGGCTGATGCTTATGTGCGTGCAGTAAGGGTGTGTTGACGGCGGTTTCGGGTTCGATTCCGGGGGAGATACGCGACAGCTGGTCGAGGCAGGTGCGCCCGAAATGTACTGCGAACTTAAAGCATACGACGCACACATTCCAAGTTTTCTTTTCCTTATTTTTGATGTCCTTATAAGAGTAATACTATATCATAAAAAGCATTTGACCGGAATCTATTGATGTCGTTTACAAGTTGACGTCTTAATTATTAAATAAACATCATTATGTTACCCCCCCAGCTACGTGCGAGCTAACTAGCCCCTCGTAATTAGCGCAAATAATTCGCGGCGCTGCCTGCCAGTCCGGGCGGGTCGTCGCGCCGCACGCTCGCCTCCACGCCGCATTCTAACCGTCTCCTTTAACCTTTTCCAGAACAAAGTGGAGTACTACGTCAAATGGAAAGGGTGGAAACCGAAACACAACACCTGGGAGCCCGAGGAGAACATACTCGACCCGCGGCTGATACAGAGCTTCGAGAGAGGAGAGGAGGTGCGCCGGCAGGGCCGCAAGAGAGAGCGGGAGCACTCCGGCGAGCGCGCGCGCAGCGGCTCCGGCGACCGGCAACCGCCGCCCGGCAAGCGCAAGGCCGAGGTGCTGTCGCGCGAGTCCGGCAAGATCGGCGTCACCATCACCATGAGCCCGCCCGCGAACAAACAACGGCACGATAAACCTAACGGTGCGCGCGGAACTCCACTGTCGCCGCCGCCGGCCGCTCCCGCCGGGGGTGCGCCCGCGCCGGCTTCTCCTGCAGCTGAGGCGGCTGCGCCACGCTCCGGCCCGCGCCGCCCGCCGCACTCACCGGAGGAAGCGGACGCGCACACGCCACCGGAGCGCGAGCGCCGCACGGACTCGCAGCCGGCCGCGGCCGCCCCCGCCGAGCCCAAGGGTGCGAGGCCCCCGCCACCCGCGCCGCAGCCCGAGGACGAGGACTCGTGGGGCGAGCCCCCACAGCCGACCACCGCGCCCCCGCCTCCCCCTCCGCCGCCGCCTCGGCGCGGCGTCGCCTACTGGTTGTCGCGCTCACCCGTCGCCGACCAAATCTTCATCACGGACGTGACGGTCAACCTACAAACGGTCACCATCCGGGAGTGTCGCACCGAGAAAGGTTTCTTCCGGGCACGCGAGCCCCGACCACTGGACGTGACGTAAACGATCTTATGGACTTATATTGGACTTGTACAGTTTTAGCTAGCTAGTGTATTTATTTAGTTATCGTGGGAAGTGACTCAGGTCTCGGAAGTGTGCGAATTTGAAATCCTCCACTGTAGGCCTAATTAAAGAGTAGTGGTTGTAGAGGGGGACCCTTCCCTTAGAGTTGTTAAACCCCTGATTGAGAAATTGTATGGCTTCTGAAGTGTAGTCTGAGACTTGCGATAGCTTGAATATGGATCATATAATTTATGTAGTGTAATATTTATGCAATGTATGCAAACCATCAAGTCGAAGAGGAAAATTGTAAATTATTGTCAATTGTTAACAATAGATACTTATATTGTTTGTTGAATTATTCATTAGAAACTGTTGGTGTACAGTCTCTCTCGACTAAGTGCATGTCAGTTTGAATGCGAATTGGAATAAGAATTCCAAACATTAGTATTTTACGATCAGACTAATATAAGATTTTCTCTTCATTTATCTACTGTATCTGTATAGTTTTGGCAATTACTCATTTTGTCCTTTCGTAACTTGCCGAGATTCTTTTCATTTCACTACTTGTCTCCAGTTATTATTCAAGATAGGGTCCAAAAATATTAATTCATGTTTAATTAATACCAACGAAAGTCGCTGCTACCAGAAAAAGGAATGCTTTATCAGTATTGGTAACACTGTTTACCTTAGTATTTGTCGTCAAAATTATTAAAAAATAACATCTTAAATTTCTTTAGTTAGGTTGCTCGCATTACTGTGACAGAGACTTTATTTAAATTAAATATTAAGGTTCTATAAAACAAACGTATATTCGCATTAATACCTATAATAGTTCCAATCATGATTAAAATGGATAGGTTTTATTAATTACTATCATGAAGAACTTGTAGACCCTATTGAAACAATTATTATACTTACTAACTTTTGACAATATGTTTGCTTCAGCTAGATAATATTTATTATCTTTTAACTACTTTATTAAATAATAATTATCACAAACACAACATTTTGCCATATTTGTATACCCAGTGAAACTTAAACAGTACAATATTCTATTACGTGAAATATGTATAATTCATAAATAAATATGATATTTCTCAATGTAATAATAATAAAATAACAATACCTAATATTTCCTTAATTATTACTGGTTCGTTTATTACATTTTGTTTTTGTTGTTGTTATTTATGTGGATTTAATTTTAATAATGAATTCTGGTGATTTATGATTTAAATATCATTTTAGTTTAAGTTATTTATATTCAGTAATTTGAACAGTTAGACGAAGTCTACTGGAAAATAGTAATTATTTTGAATAATAATAAAAAGTAGATCTGGTTTTTATTACAGTTATCGACGTAGATGTATCCATTTGAAATGTGTTTACAACAAAAGTAGGACCTATTTCTATTAATAATAAAAGTTATTCTGACTTGCTTTGTTGCTGAAAACCATCGATCGATATAGTATCAATTTCAAATAATCAGATCTGTTTTTCATAAGAATATTGTTTTCTATAAACAATGAAATAACGATTTAAGTAATAAGTATAATTGGTTTCAGTAACACGGATCACTTCTGCGGTAGAATATTCTTCTGAATTAAATATAGATTCCCTGTTTGTGATAGATATTTAAAAGAAATTGGTACCTAAATGGCAAAAACGCATTAGAGATCCTTTTCTGAAACACAATTATTACATGTAATAAGCTTAAAACGACTTTTAATTATTATTTCTTGAATAAAACAAAGGTATAACTCTAATGTATGAAATTGCGAACGCTACTGTTCTCCTTTATTTTACTTACCTATTATTGTTATATTTTGTTCCTCTAATTAGATTAGATAATTATTTGGATGCGTAGTCTCATCCGAGTTGTATGTTTTAATTTGCATTTCTATAGGGAAAATGTTGTAAATATTGTAAATATAATGATAGCCCTTGTTTTATAATGTGATACAGTTCTCACATTGTAGTCTGTAAATAAATGAAATGAAATAGAGTTGGCTTTTTATTCTACAGTAAAACTACGACCCACCTACATATTTTAAATATAAAATGGATAACGGCAACTTATTAAAAGTGCCGTACAGGGGGTTAAAAATGCCACAATACATCGAAATTATTCATCTAAAAAATCAATTTTACAATTTGACATTCGCGCATATAAAAGTAAGTCCGCAATGCAAACAAATGGCGAATAGCAATATTGCTTTCTTAGATGAATTGCAACAATGGGGCCTTTTTAGACCCCAAGGTTTCATAAGGTAATAATAATAAGAACATAAAATCAAGCACAGTAAAAACTTCCATTATCCCCTGTTGTAAATTGGCGCCTTACCGGAAGTACTCTCCGCTTCCAATATCCACACAAACAAGCCAATCAGGTTGAAGGCACTACTGCCATCTACAGATACCAATGGATATTAAACGGCTGCGTTTCCTTAATGCGTAAATTCTATTTTTTTTTAGAGAGCACTCACAATACAGAACAGAAAACTAACAAACACTTCAAGACGATAAAGAGAAACGAAATCTTTTTCTTCGATTATTTATGTATTTTGACACATTTTAATCAACTGTTTCTCTTCTATAAATATGAAAACTTTCATCAAATATGAAAACGAAACGCAACTTGAAAACAACTGTCAATGTCAAAACAAATCGTAAACAAAACTCTACGACAGTCGGCCAAACAAATCGATAGATTTCTTCACCTGCGCTACTGCAGACTTGATTACTTGCGTACAATAGCTTGTGAAAAATCGAGCAACCAGTCGCACGTTTCTAGTGCAAATCCAACTAAGTCGACAAAAGGATGGAGTGGTCGAAAGACAAGACGTTGAAACTCATCGAGCTACTGCAAGTGAACGCCACCCTTTGGAATCCAAGTTTATGTGACACACGACGAGACAAACAAAAGCGTAAAGAGGAACTGCGCTCCATATCTGATATTCTTGGCGTATCTTTACATGATCTGACGAAAAAAGTCCAGCATCTACGCACGCAGTACAATAGAGAGTCGGTCAGAGAAGCAAGAGCAAACGCCGAGGAGCCAAATGAAAGATACGTCAGCAACTGGTATGCTTTTGAGTTTCTACACTTTATGAAAGACTCAAACAAACCTTATAGACTCTTACAATCGGTGAGTATTGATAATTATTTTAACTAGTGATGGTTGAATATAAATTATTTTTTTAATGGCAGAGTTTCGCAATATTTGATTGTATGAAAGAGCTATAGGTAAGAATTATTTAATCGAAACAATAACATACAAATACATTTTGCATCATTTGCATGAATTAAAATTACATAATATAAATCAAGGTACTTATATTTACACTAATTATAGACTGCAAGTGAGAGATGTAACGGTAGAAACTGCAAAATAATGCATTTCCACACTGTCATAATGAAATTATAGTTTAGAATTTATTTTAATAACTTGTACATTTCTTATTTGCAGGAGGACCATGCAGAACTTAATGGGGGCCTACCAACGCACCCTAGCAACTCTCTTAGTGACTGCAAGACAGAACCAGTGCACACTGTCAAATCCGAACTTGTATATCCAACGTCTCCAAGAAGAAGGGATGAATTCTCCGTCTTTGGAGAATACATAGCCAATGAGCTCAGATCTCTTAAAGGAGAGAAAAATTTACTAGTAGCAAAGAAAAAGATACAGGATGTTATATTTGAAGTGAAAATGGGCATGATCTGTGAACCACGGGCTGAGGCAACAGCACCTATTTACACTCACAATACTAATATTCAGGGTGGGAAGATCTTTACAACTCCTGTGATGAGTACTTCAACACACATAGATCCTTTATCGACAACACACACTCCACCAACATCTGGCATCAGTGAAATCATTATAAATGGGGCTTGCCACTATACCAATTTTAAAGTTGACAGTCAATAGCAGTGCCATCCACTTCCTGAGGAAGTGGATAAAAATGAAACTTATTCTCTAAGAAATTGACTTACAATTCTAGTTTTAATCAATTCAGTTTATGAACAAATGAATTTTTTAGTTTCACTGAATGTTGAAATACCTTCTAAGGATTAAACTACTTGTTGATAGAAGCAAGCTCATAAATTTGGTCTCGACTGTAATCAAATCAATATAAAAAATATAGAAAACTGAACTGCTAAAATGGTGTCATGGTGCTACACCTATTTTAGATAAAAAATAAGTCCCTAAATGCAGCTGGCTGTATTTTAACCGATTCTATTTGTGTAATTACAATGTAATTAAGTGTATTTTATTTTTAATAAACTAATATGATAATTATACTTACTAGACATTTTCAGTCTTGGCTTAAAATTACTCATTATATAATCTACCTATTATGATAGAAGAATTTATTATCTGATATTTTTAAAGATCTGTATATTCAATAAAATAATCCATACATTAGTTAGGCTAGACAGATTAATAATGTATTTAGTTACATATACTTTAGGTTCTATGAATTTTGTGCCATTGATATATTATAAAGTATTAAAATTTCTCTTTTGAGATTGTAATTTAAATGTTATGAACTTAGTTAATTGTAAACGACAGTACACTAGTGCTACCGGTAGTGTCTTTGCCAAAAAATAATCTTATGATGAAGGTTTTTTAATAAATGCCGTAAATTATAAAATTCAAAATGGTTTAATTTTCAGTATAAAGGACCCCATGATCCTCTTGAAAGTTTGTCAAAGATGATTAGTATCGTCTAATAAAATATTATTATTAGTTACAACCGCCTTTATAAAATTGCATAGCAATCAATTAGAAACAAAATATTGCTACTAATGATTTACCAACTATACATACACGACGTACTTAAGTTTATATCACAAGTATTTTAATAACTTAAAAGAAACTTCAACCGCTATGAGTTACTTATTTTGGTAAATAAATCAATTTTCATTTTCAAATAAAGCATTTTACATTTTCATTTCACGACGTACGTTCTGCGTAGGGATTATAGGTAAATAGATAAAAATATTTATTTAAGTAATAAATAGCCCACATTTGCAATGCATCGCGGAGGTACCTATCTGTTATCGCATGGTTATGTGTCGTTACACTGAACATCAATTAGACAAATACTTATTATTCACTTTTATACTCAATATTTACTAATATGCTCATAAATATTAGGTATTTCTACCGATAATTGTAATTTAAGTGACAGTTACAGACACTTATATCAGTCCATTAATTGATGGTTTCGCTGACCATAGGAAATGAAACAAAGTATATTTTTCGCGCTCTTCTGCCTGAAGCGACGGGAGCAAAGATGTCTCTTCGGGAATGGAAGCTCTGAAAAATTCGAAGTGTATACTTAAATGTTAAAACCAGGTGGACGCACCAGATGAACTGGCAAAGTATAAAGGAACTTACGATACTTACAAATATTATTCCGAAAGATAAAAGATACAAACCTGATTGGGCTGATCTGGATACATGACCATTGCATAGATGGTATGATTGCGCCAAGATCGACATATTTGCCTACGGGGCGTCTACAGTGTACCCGGCTTTTTGTCTGAATGGTTCTGGTTATATTGGAACTATTGGAGGGTGGAAAGACTTTCTAATATGGGTAGGTATATGGGTAATCTAATATGAGTATATTAAAAAATCTTATCACCCTTCCAATATAACCAGAACGATTCAGACAAAAAGCCGGGTACCTGTAGACGGTCCAGCGGACAAATATGCCGATTTGAAGTCAAAGTACGACAGGCCGACAAGCGAACACAACTTTGGTTCGGATTGCAATTTCATCTAATTCTCTACGGAGAAGATAGGTTGTCTGCGACCTGGTGACACCCCTGTCATAAAAACTGGATCCACTCCTGGCGTACCTACATATAATCCTATCAAAATATTATTTTTTTTTATTTTATTTTTTATTTTTATTTAAGGAAAACATACAGCTTAAAATAACACATGTATCAATATAACACACTTAAGGTAGTACAGAAGCCAATCAAGTTTTCACCAAGAATTAATGCATGCACTTGGGTATACAAAAAGAAGTAAAAATAAAACACATATAGGATGATTAAAAGAGAATACGAATTTAGACATAATAATAATAATATTAGTGAGTACAGTATATCTTTGAGTACTTACTCTTCAGTAGTCAGTTTAACTTACTAATAACAAACAAAATAAAGAAAGAAACAAAACACACATAAGTACTTATTTTAATTCAATTTAAATAGGATTTTTTATTCTATTTTTTTTCTTTCACCGTTTTATGTTTGATGGCGGAAGCAAATTTAAGAAATTTAAGGTGGAAAATATCAATTTCATTAAACTTGGTATTATATAAATGAGGAGCACGTCTAACAAAACGATTTTTAGCATAGTTCGTACGGAAACGTGGCAATGCGAATGTTGGCCTTATATCTGAAAAAAAAATGTTTTCCGGTAAGATGATGAAAAATTATCCACCTGGATTCTCTTATCAGCAGTTTGCGCCAATGTTTAAAGCTGAGTTCTTTAATCCTAAACTATGGGCACGTCTCTGCCAAATCTGGAGCTAGGTAATGATAACTAAAGTAAAGTTAAAGCTAAAACCGAAAGCAAGCAATTCTGATAAAGCAAACAATAGCCTTTGTACTCACGCAATACTTATGCATCTGACTGTCATTGTTTGAGGCAGTTTTTAGAAGTAATTAAGGTACGAGTAGATATAGGTAAAGAACGTCTTACTTATAGGCAGTTTAGTCCGTCTTTCACATTGATGTATAATATTTTTTACATTAATATACAGAATGTTGGTGACATCGTAACGCAAACTTTGAGGGATGATTCAGACCATGATTCTGAGTTGATATCAAGTGGAATTTTCCGTCGCAAAAGTATGGAACAGAAAATAATTTAAAAAAAGACAGGAAATTCCACTTGATATCAACTCAGAATCATGGTCTGATCCATCCCGCTCAGTATTCGTTACGGTATCACTCTATACCTACTTGTATTGGTTACTTGTATGGCTACCTGTATGTACTTGTACGGGTGTAGGTAAGTGGCATCGTAACGAATACTGAGAGGGATGTTTGAGCTCATTATTCTGAGTTAATATCAAGTGGAATTTTCCATCGCAAAAGTATAGAATTAAAAATAATTAAAAAAAAACTAAAAAATTTCATGAATGCGGCGGAAAATTCCACTTGATATTATAACTCAGAATCGTGGTCTGAATCATCCCCCTCAGTATTCGTTACGATGTCACTAACACCCTGTATTGTTGTAGAACCGACAAAGGAAGGTACATACGATAGTACCAATATTCCAAAAAAAGACTATTGGCATTAGGAGACTGGCTCCAAATTAACGGAGAGGCCATCTACGACACTTCACCTTGGTTGCATAAAAACCACAGTAGTATCAATGACGAGGTTTGGTACACTTGCGCCAAAACTGAATACAATGGATTGCGCCCAACAGCAGTGCCTAGTGAGAGTGATACTGTCACAGCAATCTACGCACTCTTTACAAAGTGGCCGGATGATGACCAACTAAGGCTGAAGGATATCGTTCCGGTTCCGGCGACTTTTTGTGGCTTTGCTATTCAAATTCAACGTACCTACCTATTAAAGTACCTACTATTTGAAAATGCTGAGAGTCCGCGCCACGGAATAAGTCCCGCAGCACGGCGCTGGCGTCGCATTATTTATCGTCGAATTATTATGACTTGTCATTTAGTTCCATTAAAATCCGCCGGACTTCGTTCCTGGCGCGTTGTACCTACTCTACCTGCTTATGTTTCATTGTTTCAATGGAAGATTGACGATGAAGAGGATGTCATATAATAATAGCTTCCAGTAAAAACTAAATCCAAGTAGGTATGCATGGGCGATAAAAATAGTACCAAAATAAAATATTTAACCACATATTAGTTTTTTTTTTATTTCACATACCTACCTGCTTGACTAGTAAAAAATAAGCGAATTCCTTCACGACCCGCTGCTTTCTTTAAACCCATATCACCCCTGACAACAAGAGTGCGTGCGTACATAATACTCATTTGTCTATTAGATGTAGACCAGTGGTTGCAAAACTGCTGATAGCTGATTAGATGACCTTAAAACCCAAAGTTGAAAACACTCAATATTATTATTGATAATAATATCATGAAACGCGACATTACCACACATAGGTACTCGTATCAGTATCACAGAGTACTTTTATATATACGATCAGTATCTGACGATAGCACAAAGTACATTAATGTCTACATACCTAGCGTAATCGATATTGCCACCGGTTTATAATATACATCACTACCTACCTACATAGTACTTTTCACTTTTAGACAGTTTAGCCTAAAAGCCACAAATTGATTAGTTTTTAGCCCGACTCTCGGATCAAGGCCTACCCTACCTGACTCCTAAAAGGGTGAAGGAAAAAAGCTCCAAAAAAATATATGCAGCGATGCCAAAAACCCCAAAATAAATAACACTATGACGGTTAATAACGTTTGCGGCGCGGCGCGTTAATTTTATAAGTAACAAACTAGAGTTTGCGCCACAAAAGAAGTCCCGGTGCCACATCGCTAGTGTTGCAGTTTCGATGCAGTTTGGTCGCAGTACTTCTCAACTAGTTTCAATAAAACCCGCGGAACTTCATTCATGGCGCGTATTCTATTTGTAAAAGTGTTGTCTGTTTAAAATTATTAAAATAATAATAATGGTCTTAACGTGAGTAAAACGGTTACGTTACCCATAGGTAAACGAAAATTCTCATTTTTTATTATTATTGATTATTTACATATATTTTATTTATACATGAATAGTCCATCCACAACAGAAAAGCTATTATTATCGATATCGATAAACCATCTATGATTTCGCAACACTATATAGACTATGTTTTTCAGTATGTTGCATTTCCAATCTAGCACTCATAGGGGCTCATACTCATAGGTCAAGCAGTTCATCAGCTGGCAGATTGACAAGTGGAGTGATAACTTGTCGACGCGTGCGTTAGCCGGTGAGTGTTTTTAAGTTTTTATGTGATTTTATCTGTTTTAAAATTACTTAAGTGTATGTTTTTAATTTAATATTATTGACAGTTATTTTAGAAATATGAAAACGTTCATATTTTTCGCAATCATCTGCGTTGCAAATGCGAAGTGGATCAATTCTGACTCTTCAGATGAAAAAACCCTAGAAGAGTTTTACAAAGACAACCAAATTCGAAATAACGATATAGACAGTGATTGGAGTAAGGTTAAAGATTATTTTCCTAAGAGGCAAATTAACACACTAGGCGATCCAGTAACAATAAAAGTTGATCATAAGGCAAATAAAGCTAAAAAGTATAAGCCAGACTGGAAGGATTTGGACTCACGACCGTTACCTGAGTGGTATGATCGCGCCAAAATTGGCATATTTCTTCACTGGGGTGTCTATAGCGTGCCTAGTTTCCATTCTGAATGGTTCTGGTACAATTGGAAAACGGCTGGTAAGATAAGTTAAAACATAGCCTAATCAATATAATAGAATAGTTTTTATTTTTATGAATGGAATGAATCAAAGAATTTTGTCGCTGATTATTTGTATATTTTTTTTATTATTTTCTACCTTTTTCGATAAAAATAGTTTTTTTATAAATTGAACCAAAATATCAGTCATATAAAAAAATATATTTTTCATTTAAATTGAATCTCATGTATGTTAATTACATTTACATTTCAGATGATAAGAAAATAACAAAATTTATGGAGCAAAACTATCCACCTGGATTCTCTTATCAGGAGTTTGCACCTATGTTTACTGCAGAGTTTTTTGATCCTAAACAGTGGGCAACACTGTTTACCAAATCCGGAGCAAAGTACGATACTTTTTGACTGAGGTTAATAGAAAAACTGAAGAAAAGTCAATTACAGTATTTCTAATAATAATAATAATAATAAGCAAAAGAATAATGAGTAAATAATGCGCAATACCTGCATCAATATTTAATGCAATACTAATAATCAATACTTATGAATGTAGGCTGTTCAAACTATTGTCATAAGTTTGAACTGCAATTATGGCACATAAATACTAGTATAAAATATCTTCAGTTTTTTAAATCTAAGTAAAAGCGATATTATCTGTATTTTATACAAGAGTAAACTTAACAACTAATGCCACTTATTTCAGGTACGTAGTGCTTACGAGCAAGCATCATGAGGGGTTTACTCTTTTCCCATCAAAACAGTCATTTAGTTGGAATTCAATTGATGTTGGACCTCACCGTGACCTTGTTGGCGAGCTTGGCAAAGCAATAAGACAAGAAGGCCTAAGATATGGTTTGTACCATTCTTTGTATGAATGGTACAATCCTAAATACTTGTCAGATCAATCTACAAATTTCACAAAATTTACATATCCGCAAGAAAAGCTATGGCCTGATCTGAAACAGCTAATTAATGATTACCATCCGTCTGTTATATGGTCCGACGGAGATTGGGAAGCTGCAGACACCTATTGGAACTCCACTGAACTGCTTGCCTGGTTGTATAACGACAGTCCCGTAAAGGATGATGTGGTTGTTAATGACAGATGGGGTAGGGGTACAGGGTGTGTTCACGGAGATTTCTACAATTGTGCAGATAGATATGATCCTGGTAAGAGAATTTCATTAGATCATAACCATACGAAGTAAGTAATATGTATTTGCCATAACTGAAATTAACTATTTTTCACAGGAACTTTACAAAAACATAAATGGGAGAATGCTTTTACTGTCGACCTTAACTCTTGGGGCTACAGGAGAAATATGAATATAGGCGAATTATATAACATGGAAGATTTGTTGAAAGTCCTTATTAGGACAGTAAGCTGTGGAGGTAAATCGAATATTCATTAGTCGATCCTTAAAATATACTTACATAACTAATAATGTATTTGGTAACCCATCACAGGCAATGTCCTCATTAATGTAGGACCGACAAAGGAAGGTACGATAGTACCAGTATTCCAAGAAAGACTATTGGCATTAGGGGACTGGCTCCAAATTAACGGAGAGGCCATCTACAACAGTTCACCTTGGTTGCATCAAAACGACAGTAGTATCAATAACGAGGTTTGGTATACTTGCGCCAAAACTGAATACAATGGATTGCACCCAACAGCGGTGCCTAGTGAGAATGATACTGTCACAGCAATCTACGCACTCTTTACAACGTGGCCGGATGATGACCAACTGAGGCTGAAGGATATCGTTCCTCTACTGCACAGTGGTGGATACGAAGTTCAAATGCTGGGACAAAAAGATAATGCACTGAAAGTAGGTATTTTAACTTAGTTTTTTCATATAATTTTCATAATTTGTTCAATATTCAAAATCGAAATTTTATTTTATGTAGGAGAATGCCTATTTTTTTATTTTGGTTAGGTGTTTGAATACTGCTTTTGGTTTGTATTAAAATACTTGTATTGTTTCAGTGGGAAATTGCCGACGAAATGGTTGTCATACAACTTCCACTACGTACTAAATCAAAGAATGCATGGGCGTTAAAAATCATTAAAAAATAAAATATTTTGAGTACGTGCCTATTTACTAACTATGTAGGCATAAGCTTGTGTAGATAAGAAATACGAATACCTACAGTATTTTGTAGAATTGTTCAATTTTGAGATTACTTATAAGTATTTGTATTTTATGCTTCTAATTTGTTAAATATAATACAATACAATACACTCGCATAGAAGAATACAATACAAATATACTTTATTGCACCCAAATAAAAATAAATAATTACAAAAGAATCTTAACTAGGTAGATGGCCATTTGCATTTGGCGGTATAATATTAAGGTTAATAATGTCAATATGGGTTGGGTAGGTCAAGGGATGGGTGGGTATGGACTTAGAGCGGCGCGGCAGCACGCGGCCGCGCACATTCTTCCGCCTTCTTCTACATTCATAGAACTATAATATCGATGCCGCTCGCGACGCTCTAAACAAGTAGGTATGTTTTTCAATTCAAACTTAGTATTTTAAATAAAGTACACCTTCATGCATTATTTTCAGTATAGTATTATTCTTTATGTCATTCTTTCAGTTAGAAACTTGACACTCATTATTATTCTCTTAAAACGTTGATCTTTTTTGTAAAACTATACTCGCTACGGAAGTTTTTACGGTTATATTATTTTTTTGTTTTTTTTTTTCTCTTATCTATATGAGTCCACTCATTGAGTCATCTTCATTAAACCAACGAAATACAATCGATATCGATAGTCTCACATCCAACGCTATTTATAACACTATGAAGTGAATCAACCAATCAGAAATTGGCAATCAGCTGGCAGTTTGACAAGACAAGTGACAGACACAAAAGCCGGCAGAAGCTGTAGCCGCTAGCCGGTGAATGTTTTTAAGATTTTATGTTTTTAAATAACTTACATCTTCGACTTAATGTTATTGAATGTGAAAAATATATACATTTCCAAGAAAATGAAAGCATTTCTAGTTTTAGCAATTATTTGCGTTGTTAGTGCAAAGTGGATTGAATCTGGCGCTTCAGAACAATCAAAACCGAAAACTTTGAATGATTTTTTTAAAGACTACCAGGATAAAGATGCGAACGACGATTGGAATAAGATTATAAATTCTTATGCAACGCAACTGAATACCCTAGGCAAGCCTGCGACGATAAATGTCGGCCATAAAAATAACAAAGTTAAAGCTAAAAGATATAAGCCAGATTGGAAGGACTTGGATTCCCGACCGTTGCCTGAATGGTATGATCGCGCCAAGATCGGCATATTCATACACTGGGGCGTCTTCAGTGTGCCTAGCTTCCATTCTGAATGGTTCTGGTACTTTTGGAAAAGTGAAGGTAAGCCTTTACTAAAAACTAATTATATAGATAGAACAAGTGTACTTTTCATTTAGATGGATCTAATCTTATGAAAGGATAAAACCTCTGTCAGTGTTTCGACATGCCTAGAAAGATAAGGAGCTGATTGTGTTCTATGGTTATTTTAAGTAGAATAATGTTATCTAGCCTATTTGATCCTACTGCTGGGCAAAGATTCTCCCCTTGATGTTACCACTCCACTCGACTTTGCACGATCTCCGGCCAATTCCTCCAATAAGCTTTTATTTGAGGCATACGCATAGATGCCTGCCTAGAATATGTTATTTTAAATTACAAAAGTCTTGTTTTTAATAATTGTAACCGTGTCGAGGTTTTAGAACCCATTCAATTATTTTAACCCTTTATCTAAATTAAATCTTGTTAATGCAACTTTAGGTAGGTACAAACAAATGTAAAGTTATGGTTTATCAAAAAGCCTTTACAATGTAGATATGTTTTTATAATAATATACCTAGCATTTGTATACTTAATTATGTTTGTATTTCAGCTGATAAGGACATTACAAAATTTATGGAGAAAAACTACCCACCTGGATTCTCTTATCAGGAGTTTGCTCCTATGTTTACAGCGGAGTTTTTTGATGCTAAACAATGGGCAACGCTTTTTGCCAAATCGGGAGCAAAGTACGATATTAACTAGAGATGCCACAAATATTAATTTTCTTGTTTTGGTATTCCGCCAAAACACTATTTGTGGGAACTCTAATATTAACTTAAAGTAAAAGTAATTTCCAGTGTTTATAATTAATAATGTAAAATGTATTAAACCATATTAATGTTTTTGCACAATAATATCTCTATAATAATAAATATATATTGAATTGAATACCAACAGCAGTATTCTGCTTTGATCTGAGAAAGAGTGAGATTTAGTATTAAACAGGGAGAGCATTGATAAAAAATAAGATTCATTATTATAATAACCCTGATCAATAATTACATTAATCTCTCTAATGAATTAGCCTCTCATTTCAGGTATGTAGTCCTAACAAGCAAGCATCACGAGGGATTTACAATGTTTCCATCAAAGCAGTCATTTAGTTGGAACTCTGTTGATGTCGGACCTCACCGTGACATTGTCGGAGAGCTTGGCAAAGCAATAAGACAAGAGGGCCTAAGATATGGCCTGTACCATTCTCTTTACGAGTGGTACAATCCCAAGTATTTGAGTGATCACTATTTTAATTTCACAAGATTTACATATCCGCAAGAAAAGTTATGGCCTGATCTGAAACAGCTAATTAATGACTACCACCCATCTGTTATATGGTCTGACGGAGATTGGGAGGCTAAAGACACATATTGGAACTCAACGGAACTACTTGCCTGGTTGTACAACGATAGTCCTGTTAAGGATTATGTTGTTGTTAATGACAGGTGGGGTAAGGGTACAGAGTGTCATCATGGAGACTTTTACAATTGTCAAGATAGATATGATCCTGGTAAGAGAATACAAGTAAATTATCAAATAAATACTTATGCACCATTCAATTGTGGGCTGTGGTATTACTGAAATGAAAACTTTTTTTTTTTATTTTTTAGGAAAATTACAAAAACATAAATGGGAGAACGCTTTTACGATTGACCGTAAATCTTGGGGCTACAGGAGGAATATTGAAATTAAACAAGTGTACACCATGGAAAATTTATTGAGTGTTATTATCAGAACAGTTAGCTGTGGTGGTGAGCAATAAAAAAGTATTAATAAAAAAAAATCTACACTTATTTTTAAAAAATAATCAAAAAATTATTTTTTGTAAAACATGTACTTATAGATATAGGTACTTTTTAATTTTTTTTTCTTATTACCTTCTTGTTTTTTGTTTAATTTTTCTGTAATATTTAACACATGTTAAGTATTTTTTTTTTACTTTTCTCAGGCAATGCTCTTATTAATATCGGACCAACAAAGGAAGGTACTATAGCACCAATATTCCAAGAGAGACTACTAGCATTAGGGGATTGGCTCAAACTGAATGGAGAGGCGATCTATGATACTTCACCATGGCTGCATCAAAACGACAGTATCAATAACGATGTTTGGTACACTTGTACCAAAAATGAATACAATGGAGTGCGCCCAACGGCTGTGCCTAGACCGGCTGAAACTGTCACAGCAATTTACGCACTCTTGACAGATTGGCCTAATGATGATCAGCTGAAGCTGAAGGATATTGTTTCACTTCTTCACAGTGGTGGATACGAAATTCGAATACTCGGCCAAAAGGATAATCTTTTAAAAGTAAGTATTTTAATTAATTGTTTGATGAGGATTATTATTACATGGGTCATGTCAGGGGTCTATGGCGGCTCAGTAATAACCCTGACACCAGGGTTGATGGGGTTGGTAATTCACCTCACAATCCACACGATAGAAGAACATGGGGATTATTAATTCTTTTTTTTTTTTCGCCATCGATGGCGATGACGAATAAAAAAAAATTTTTGGGCTAAAATAATATTTTATATTCTGTAGTCTTACTGAATATTGTTGGTTTTAATGAAAGTTGCCAAGCATAGTGAGAAATTAATAATATTTTTCCCTGTAAAATGAAAATCATGATTTTATGTGACATTCAATAAAGCTAAAATCTAAATACGTTTGTTTCAGTGGGAAATTAGCGATGGACAAGTAGTGATACAACTTCCACGACATACTAAATCTAAATACGCATGGGCGTTAAAAATTATTAAAAATTAAAATGTCTTATTGATCAGAACTAGGTACCTACCTACCTACCTTACATAAATCTTTTAAGTCTAATTGTACAGTAATTTGGGAATATTATTATTAGTTTTTAAATATATTACTATATTATTTATTATTGTTACTCTAGTTGGTTTGAGTAGATCTACATTTATTGATTAAAAATAAATTTACTTTTTATCATTATCTTTATCCTACTTTATTTGTAATTTTAATCTCCTTTTCAGACAGAGAAATATTGTAATTATATAGGGACTTTCCAGGCTACGTGCGTTCTCCAAAAACAATATATTATGACTTCTGAAAGAGTATTGTGGTCCAACTATTTTCACAGGTACTTAACAGGTTGTCAGGATTTCGCGTGTATTCCAACTAGTTGGACGGAGCAGTTGGAAGGGGCCACAAAATAGGTTAATATAAAAAGCCTGTAAGTTCATTACTTTTTGTATGATGCTCTCGTCTCGAGCAAGCAAACAGATCAAGAACAGTTTACAAATCCTCTCCTGCCCTGTACAAGTGGGAGAACAGTTCTGTTGTATGCGGGCAGCGCTAGAAGGGAATTACTTGGAATAATCCGTAAAAGTAATAAAACCTCAGTTATATTGTCAAACAAATATATTCAAATATAAGGTACGTACTTTATATATAATCGAGAATATATTATAATAGTCCGAAATAGCAACGCAAATGACGTTCCGCTCAATTACCAATCTTTAACATTAGGATTATTACACTGTTGTTGTAAAGTAACAGGAAACCGCAAAGAGGAAAACATGAAGTACATGAAGTAAATACACATAATGGCGCAGATTCCTGTATACGCCATCTAATTTTCAATTAAGTTACACCTGTCCTTTTCTTATTCGCCCAAAAGGAAAGGGACGGAAAATCGACAGACAAAAATTATGGAACGTACGTAAATTTTGAGCAGAAACAAAAAACACCTCCAAATTTTACATTGGCCGATAACCCGACAGAATTAAGTAGATAACACACGTCAAACGAGTTGCCTATTTGATTCGCCCGGGTTATTCATTTTAAAATCAACAGCTGTCAATCATCCGTCTCTTTCCTTTTCGGCGGATAAGAAGGTGACAGGTAAATTAGTTGTCTGCAGGAGTCAAGGCCAATGTAGGCAAATAATCAACAAATGTATGTTAATGTTTCATAGCATGATTAGCGTTTTATTTAAAATAATATACCTCACGCTTATTACTGTTATGTACACACGAACATAGATATTTAACAGTTTAAAATTATAGCCATACAGTATATTTTTCTACTTTAAGCTATAAATAGTCCGCTAATCCGCCGCCGCCAGTCGGAATAAAGCAGATTAGTGTTTCATGTTGGTTTTGTAAACAAGTATACGGGCAGGAGAAATTAGTAGAGAACTTTTAAAACTTAATATGCGACTATTTACGTACAATCCTAAGAAGCAAACCATAACATGTACCGCATCAAGTTATTATAGTATACAGGGTGTTAGTAACATCGTAACAAAAACTTTGAGGGATGATTCAGACTTTTCACACACAGATTCGGAATTTTCCGTCGCAAAAGTATAGATTTGAAAATAATTTAAAAAAACAAAAATTTTCATGAATTTCCCGACAGGAAATTCCACTTGATATCAAATCAGAATCATGGTCTGAATCATCCCCCTACTTGTATGGCTACATGTATGTACTTGTATGAGGTGTAAGTGACATCGTAACGAATACTGGAAGGGACGATTCAGGTCATTATTCTGAGTTAATAACAAGTGGAATTTTCTGACGTAAAAGTATAGAATTGAAAATAATTAAAAAAGAAACATGAATTTTGCGACGGAAAATTCCAATTGATATTAACCCAGAATCATGGTCTGAAACATCTCCCTCAATATTCGTTACGATGCCACTAACACCCTGTATGTTTACTTTTTGGTACATTATACACTACTTCTTACTCTCTACTACATTATATAACTGTATTATGTATTCGAAATTACAAACGCGGTATTGTCCATTGTCCTATTGTAACATTAGTAGCTGATATTTCACAAAACTATCAAATGAAAAGGAAACGCATTGCCATAATACACTTCTCATCAAAAAAATCGAAACACTTTGCAAGTTTACGTTTTGTCAGGATTATCAGAAAAATGTGTACATTTAGGAATAAATGTTAAATGTCGTTTAATAGTGAGTAATATGAGCTTATCAAATCTTAATGTTAATGTTCTAAATTTAAATGAATTTTTCATAGGTTTCGTATTTTGTTAAATGAGTCATTTTTATTCCGTATGGAGTATAAAGGAAATGGATAAAACAACACACGTAAATGAAAAAAAAAGCTAAAAAACGTTTATTAATAACTTGTATTCCCTCCCCGAGCTCTAATTACTGCTTCCATACGGTTCTTCATCGATCGGATGAGAGTCACGATCACATACTGTGGTATATTGTCCCATTCCTCTTGGATTGCATCTTGCAGCTGGCTAAGTGTTTCTGGGGCAGGATCTCTTGCTCGAATTCGTCTCTTTAATTCATCCCACAGATGTTCAATGGGATTCATGTCCGGGCTTCTTGCTGGCCATTCCATAATAGAGATATCGACTTCGTTAAGATAATCTCGTACGACGCCCGCGGTGTGAGCCCTAGCATTGTCGTGCATGAATATGAAGCCGTTGCCAATAAAATGTGCATAGGGCATCACATGAGGCTCGAGACACTCTTCGACGTACCGATGACAGTTTAGTGCAGGCAGACGTGGCCCAGACACGAAAGCAAGCTCTGTCTTACCGTCGGCGCTGATTCCTCCCCAAACCGTCCACGAACCGCCACCATAGCTGACCTTTTCTTCAATGCAGCATTGTGCATAGCGTTCTCCGTCTCTTCTGTAGACCTTGTTCCTTCCGTCGTTACCATACAGCATAATTTTACACTCATCAGAAAAGAGAACTTTGCTCCACTGTAGGTATGACCAATTTAGGTGCTCACGTGCAAAGTTAAGGCGCGCTCTTCGATGGTCTGCAGTTAATTTCGGCCCATTTGCTGGCTTATGCGGTACCAGTCCACGATCCTTCAACCTTCTTCTAATTGTAGAGTCACTTACAGCCACCCTTCGTACAACACGAAGCCGCTGCTGCGGTTGAAAAGCGTTAAGGCGTCGATTTCTTAAAGAAGTTGTTACAATAAATCGATCATCTCGCTCAGAAGTGACCCGATTCCTGCCAGATCCTGAAACGGCGCGTGAACAAACCAGTCTCCCGATAACGTTTATAGACTCTATGAACAGATGACAGGCTTAGATGCAGTCTTGCAGCCACAACACGCTGACTAAGGCCAGAATCCAGCAATGCCACAACTTGGGCGGCTTCTGTGGGCGAAGTATCCATACGTTTTAGAAAAAAAACCTTTTTTCAGACGTCCCAAAGTCACAGTATTGAAATAAAAAACAAAAAGTTTAAGGATAGGCGCCAATTTTTAGTTTTTAAACGCTAAATGTACTCCAACCCTAAACACACATTTGTCTCAAAACAGTGATTCATTTCGTTTATAAGATAAACAAATGAAATTCTAATTTTGAATTTAGAATTTTCGCTTATTACTGTAATGGCCAAATGTATTTTTTTTCATCGTATGAATTCTTTTTTGTGTTAAATTCGGACAGAAACAATGAAAACGGAAGTGTTTCGATTTTTTTGATGAGAAGTGTATTATGAAGTAGATAAATAGCTAAGTGCTCCTGCCGCTATTAAGTATAATTACGAGATTGTTATATTGTGCTTCTATGCTGTTCTGGGAGCAAATAAAAAACATAGAACACGTTCAGCTGCTTGTCTTCCCGGGCATGTCGTAAAAACCGACAGAGGGATTGTGTCCTCTAACATGATGGACTAATATTATGGGCGATAGGCTGATCCCTTATCACCATAAGGTTCATCATATCCAGCTTACGACATCGTATCAACAGTGGCTGCAAATTGTCTTCGATTACTTGTGGCTCTGCCCACCCCATTAGGGATTACGGGCGTGAGTTTATGTATGTATGTAACTATGTATAGTATCATCTATATTTTTTTGGGAACGTAGCCAGGAAAGCCCCCTCATTATTTTATACATATTGCAACCGCTTCACTACTAATAGGCACTTGGATATAAGTGGTTATTTTGACAGTATACATACATATATACACTTTGAAACCATGTCACATTAATTTTTTTGACAAATTAAACCGTAAGTCTCATTAAATGTCAAATATGATAGTGCGACAGGGTTCTAAAGTGGGTACATGATATTGCTCGTGACTGTACGCAACCCTAAAAAAACAGTTTCATGTACATTTCTTGTCTACATAAAGGATCAAATAAACAATGACTTACTGTAACAGCACATTGAATTCACATAATTTTCTACTAACTTGTAAAGCCAGTATGTTTACAATGATTAATACACTATTCATTGATACATGTTACTTTTGGATTGCTACTTTATTGTGTAAAAATAACATGAGCTCACTACTATACTCCCAAGGCTAAGCCAGAGTCACATCTATCGTAAGATGAGTTCTCAGTTGAGTACATGCTCTTTCTGTTAGGCCAACGTGATTCGCTGTATCGCCGTCTAACAGTGATAAAGCCAACTGTATTAGTAAAAAGTATTAACCATATTATATATACACTAATATTTTCTTTTTATACAAGTTATAAAATAACGGATAACATCTTGGCTATATTAAAAAGCACCAATACAAGAAGCACTATGGGAAAGCTAGCATACCGGGTGCTCAAATATATAGTTTTATAACCTAATATTAATATTAAAATATATTTATCTTGTACTGTAACTAAGCTAAATGACATATATAGTTCAGCTATATTCGCTTTCGTTCAATATTTTCATTTAACGTGTGTAAGCGGACTAAGTAATTGCACACAACTTTCTTCCCTTTTTATACCCATTAATTTCACGATAAAGATCTGTTTCGAATGACACACTGTGCAGTATCTAAAAGCTACAAATACCGTATATTATTTGGTTCGAGTCATACATAACTATCCATTATCAGATATATCAATATTATGTATGAATATTGTGATAAATGCAACGGTTTAACAGTAGGTACATAATTATGTAAAACATTACGAGTTATTTCCAATACATTTGACCATTCGGACTAATTAAAATGTTTCAAACATTCGATTTTGAAATATTATTACAACCTACATACATAACAACTAGTTAAGGACATTTTTTTGTTATTCCAAAGCTAAACCTAATATGGCTACTTTGTTATCAAAACAATTTCATTATCACAAAAATATTAAATACAAAATATACTTACTTGGAATGCACGTATATCGCAGTTAAATAACAATGTGCTTTACAAAAAGAATTAAAAAATACATATCTTATTATACAAACAAGGTTTTATTGCCCTGCAAAAACAAGTATTTATGTACTAAAACAATAAATTGATTAGAAAAAAGAAAACATAAATTTACATAACATATGTTTTGTTATTTACATATTACCTAAATATTTTACATAGTGAAATAATTGGTATATATTGCATAAAAACGTTCGTCGATATAAACGCTCAAAATTGTGGTTTAGTAAAACGACCTATTCGCAAAACACCTTACTCCTGAAAGATATACCTTATATAGAACACGGTATTTCACGAATAGGGTATCATCCAATGAATATTGAATTTTACGAATAGTGTATTTCGTGAATAGATATAATGGCATTTTGCGAATAGGAAGTTTTAGCACTTGGCCAACAAATTGACTTCTACAACAGAAAATCACTCTTACTTAAACATAATACAGTAAAGTTGTATTATAAGCACAACTGTCAGTAAAAACCATAATTAACAAACTTCATGGTAACAAAAAAAAATTTCGTAGTGCGCAAAGCATCGGAACAACATGCGTTCGAAAATACGTTTCGCGATACTAGCGAAATCGTTTTTCAAAATATACCGTGATTTAAGATACTAAAGGTATTTGATTATGACCTAAAATAAAAAAATAACTTTACACAGAACAAGCATACACGGGTAGATCTTCGAACACCGGAAGTCAATATCGTTACCATGAACGCAAAAATATTCTTAATTTATTTTTTACAAATATGTAGTTAGAACTTATGTATGTCGTAAAGTACTGTCAACGTCGCTATATTAACAGTAACTTTGCGTCCCACTTTGGTAGTAGTAAATCTATGTATTTTTGCATTAACGGTAATGAGATTTACCACCGGTGTTCGAAGATCTACCCATCTGTTAAATGCATGTTTAAAGATACATTTACAATCCGAATGAGGTGATTTCTGGCTATGACATGGAGTGTAGCCTGTCCCTCTGTCTTAGAGCCTCTAACGCTGGCAAGAGAGACACTTGTTTGTTGAAGAACTCTTCTAGTTCCTCCTCCGCGAGCATGGTGGCTAAGAACTGCTCTAGGGTTATTGACCACACTCCATCAGGGTCTTCCTTATCCTTTGAAGGGGACGGCTCCGGGGGATTTTGTACTGGCTCTGAAGGCGGCTGAGGGTTGCCATTGGGATCCACCTGGAACAGAAATGTTTAGAATAATATTCTATTTCATGAAATATGACCATTTCATGAAATGGTCGAACACATCATGACATGATCAATTCCAAGATCTGGCCACGACATATACAGGGTGTTAGTGTCATCGTAACGAAAATTTTGAGGGATGATTCAGGCCATGATTCTGAGTTAATATCAAGTGGATTTTTCCATCGCAAAAGTATGGAACTGAAAATAATTAAAAAACAACACAAAAATTTATATGAATTTTACGACAGGAAAATCCACTTCATAACAACTCAGAATCATGGTCTGAATCATCCCCCTTAGTATTCGTTACGGTGTCACTAACACCCATTCCTACTTGTATGGCTATCTGTATGTACTTACACGGGGTGTTAGAGACATACGGTATAATATACGGTATTCGTTACGATGTCACTAACACCCTGTATAATGTATATCTTACCTCGTCAATAACGAGTTGTTTGGCGGCAGCAGCGAGATACAGGCTGTCCTGTGATATCTCTCGGTCGAGATCGGGACGCTGCGTCAACGCGCCCAGTTGCAGTAACAGGGTACCTGTGTACATACGTCTGATTAGGAATTTGAAACAAACAAAGAAAAATGATTTATTAATATGTTACACGCCAGACAGACTTAAAGGAAAAAAAGGAAAAAGAAACAAAATAATAAAACAAAAAAAGACACTTACCACACCCCTTTTTAACGACACATTGACTTTACTGTAGGTACACGCGCATTTGATTGAAGACTAAAGTTACACACTTAGCTTCGCTTAGGTACACTTCTTAGCGAATGTGAGTTGTTTATGGGAAGTCAGTGGGTGCGGATTATAGTATAAATATGTAGTAACCTGCGCGGACGACGGCCTGGTACACGGGCTCGCTGTGCATGGTGATGGCGTGTGTGGCGGCCAGCAGCTGTAAGAAGTGTGCCCGGGGCAGAGGCGGGGCGGCGGGGGGAGCGGCGCCGCAGCTGCCCGGGGTGGAGGGCGCCGACGCTGCCAGCCCCGCAAGGGCGCAGGCGCGCACGCTCTCTGCTAAGTACGGCTCTGATGAGCCTGGGGCGAAGGGAAAAAAAGCAAAATTATTACATGTGATAGCCAATTAGGTAAACATTACAGGAAAAATAAACCGATGGCTCCAGCTAACATATGTTTCTTAGTTATAATTGAAAATGACTTTAGTTCCACAATTTTTCCAGAGATGGCACTGCTTACCCCAAAAGAAAAACAATGTAGGTAGTAGTCATGAGCAATATCATGTACCCACTTTAGAACCCTGTCGCACTATCATATTTGACAATTAGTGAGACAAAAAAGTTAATGTGACATGGTATCAAAGTGTATACATATTAATGCTCGTGACCGTACAAAAGAAAGGTCGGTTGTATATTGGACGTATATGTATGAATACACACGAACAATCACGACTCTCCAACTATTATAGGCTATTCATTCATTCACTCATTCATTTTAAAATCATCCGTCCTTTTCGTTTTCGACGGATAAGAAAAAGACTAGTGTATCAGGGCCATTAACACGTTGACAGTCCAGTGATCCATATACGGGTCATGACGGACTAGTTCCATACGTCTGTCAAAAACAACCGGGTACGCACTAAGGGCGGGTGCTCCACTTGGATCCCGGGTAACTTAGCAAAGGTTTGTATTACAGTATGTTTGATGAATGCTACTGCACTCAATACGTATTAAGTGTTTAGAATACATTTATTATTATTTACGTTTTTAAACAGGACGTATAAAAATTTACGTATAAGAAATTCCGAACGCTAGTGGAGATGGGCGGGACACATTGCTCGAATGAGCAAAGAAAGATGGACCCGGAGATTGTTGGAGTGGCGTTTACAAGACCGAGAGGAACTTAAACCACCAATAAGATGGAAGGACGACATCGTGCGGCACGCAGGATATGGCTGGATGTCGATAGCCCAAGATCGTCGGAATTGGAAAACATGGAAGAGGCCTACGTCCAAAATTGGGTATGAATTTAGGCTGATATAGATAGATAAAAATTTAAGTAATATGCGGGACTTACAAGGAAGTCAAAACATTTTGTATGGGATAATATCTGTCAACGCGTTAAATCAACCTTGAGTTAACCAGTTTAGTACGAGTATGTATATCTCACTCACCTGATTGGCTATTGGCGCTATCAGTGGACTTGTCCATGTGGTTGCCATCTCCACAGACTTGGCTGATGGAGCGCTTCAGAGCCGGGTCCACTGGCTCGGGCGTTGACGGATTCTCGATGCTGGACGAAATTCATTATGAAATTACTGGGGGGTTAAAAAAGCGATATGGAAGCAATTCGTCTAAAAAGCAATATTACAATTTGACATTTGCGCATTTAAGGGTGCGCAATGTCATCAATTGATTTTTTTTTTTAGATGAATTGCTTCAATGTGGCTTTTTTAACCCCCTGGTGTCAGATATTCAAGATAAACTGCCCGAAACTTATGAACGCAGTCCACATAAAACCGCAATTTGTCTTGCAGCGAGATATACTATCTGATGAAATCTTAATATAGATGATGATAGGTATTGAGATAAGTTACCAGTCGCCTCTTCTGTCGTGTCAGTTGTCATGTCAGATGAGGTGAATCACCGATTTCATCGACTCTGGTGTCAGAGTTATTATTGAGCCGCCAGAAACCGTAAAGTACAGTTATATCAGAGGCAGAATCCTTTAGTTCGCTCTGAAAGTTTGCTCTGAGACTTGTGTAAGGTGTTCCTGCGCTCGAACAAAATGTATGGCACGAAGGTTTCTGAGTCTAATCAGGCTCCCGGAACCGGATGAAAAATCCTGATATCGTCGCCTTATTAAAAAGCCACACTCTTAACAAAATCACGGAATAGACAAGTTAGTTTCAATCCAGGGAAAAAAAATGTGGTCTCGATTTACCCAGAATGAAATTAATTGAAAGAAATCGTAGCAGAATGTGGTTTTTCGAATAGGCGCTTATGTGTTTTTCGGTTCACTAATGTTTTACAAAAAACGTATAACAAATAATCATTTTACAAACAACGTTTGGAAAACTAATCATTTGACAAACTTTCATTTCGCAAACATATTACTTTAAAAACAATCATATGACATATTTATTTATTTATTTATTGCAAAGCCACAGGTTATTATAAAAGGTGTTACATAATTAATAAAGTATAAGTGACACCCTGCAAGGGCACAGCAATTTAAAGTGTAGAGAGGCTACTAGATACAATAAAAAATAAATGATATTAGTGTTCTATTCTATGTTAGTAAATTATTTATATAGTGTTAATATGTTAGTTAGTACTTATTATCTATAATATATATATTTTTCTCTACAATTAATCAACAATAAGAACTTTACATATTTTCTTTATCATTAAAAAATTCTGAAATCGTATAATAACACTTATTTTCTAGGAATTGTTTTAATTTTTTGATAAATAAAGAAGGATTTTTTATATTTTTTATGTATTTCGGTAGATGATTATATATTTTGATCACCATATGATGGGGGCCATATGATGGGGACATAATACAGATTCCGCAAATGTTTTACTTAGAAAATAATTCAACTGTTAAAATATTATATTTAAAATAATCACATGACTAAATAATTCGTTTGCCAAACTGGTGATTATACAAAAAGTTACAAGATAATTTTTTTTTTTAAAATAACTATTTTTATGTGAAGCCGTACAAAAGGCGGTATTTTACAATAATTTTATTGTAGTACCCACTTATTGCCGCACTATTTCGTTTATTGCACTGTCTTTTAAAATAAGTGTGACTGAGACGCGTATTGTATTTTTTTTTAACTATAGTAAACAGAGAAAGATTTTTGTTGATTAACATAGATTTTGGTTAATAAAATATTTACCAAGCAATGCATTTTGTCAAATGTTATTTTTGCTTTACGTTGTTTTGCCGTCTAACATGTTTAAAAAATAATCAATTTGTAAATTAATGTTTTAGCGTAATAATTATTTTTTTTTGTAAATATATTGTGTAATGAGTAGTTTATTAAACAATAGTTTGTAAAATGATACATTTATCAAATATAGTTTTGACAAATGTTGTTTTTCAAATGAAAATTTATTATTTGTTTTTTGTCAAATAATCGGACACCGTGTTTTTCAGTATAATGGGATATGCATTCCCACACAAAATTTATGCTTACCTGTCAAAGAAGGATATGGCATCTGTAGCGAGCTCCTCGCCGGTGTCAGTGAAGTGTGTGGGCTGCAGGTCTAGCTCGGACAGCAGCGGCGGCGCGTGCGCACAGTACAACGCGCGTAGTCGCCGCGAAGCTTCGGCGCGCGTCGTCAGTCCTAAAGCCACGCTCAGCCCGCGCGCACTCACGTAGCCCGAGCCTTCTTTGTCCATTAACTATATGAAAAAATGCGAATTTTAATAACATAACATAAGCTCAAGAGTATATCTCAATTGGGGTAGTCAGAGGTACATCCATCGCAAGATGAACTAAGTACCCACACCTCACCGAACTCTCTGTTAGAACAAACTTGATAGATGGTGAGTCGTATCGCCGTCTATAATGCTCGGGCCAACTGTGTTAGTGAAGACTACAATTAAGATAAATTAATAATTCATTTGGTGCACTCCGGTACTGGTGTTCGAACCGGCGCGGCGTTCTTCGTCGATGTACCACTTGATCACAGTGACCGAATTTTAATGGTGGTTTACATTATGTTATCGTAATAATTTTTTTGTCAATTTTCTATCCATGACATTTGACAGCACAAGATCCTTTATAGGAATTCTACGATATGCCTGAATCGATATCATGCATCTTCTTTTATTTCTCTTCGCGAGACTAGACGTTCTAAATTTTCTTGTAAAATATAACAACATATATGGCAATTTACACACCTTGAACATCCTAGCAGTGATAGCTTCAGCAAAATCACCCTTAGCCCAGGGGGACAAGGCAGTGAACAGTGTTTTGAACTGCGTGTAGTCTAGTCTGTACGCTTCGTAGGGCGCTTCTAGTCGCTCGCAAGGAACGCGCTTTGCCCATAGCAACTCCTCTCGTATTACACTTAGTAATTCCTGAAATAAATAATACACCATTGTATGGTACAATAAAACAAGGTATGCTCAAAAGTGACAGCTAAAATTTCAAGGTTAGCCGCGCTGACGTCATCTCTCCCTCTATTGCCATTTTGTAAAAAATAAATTACCCACTTTGCAAGGCAATTTTAAAATTATAGTAAAAGATTTACTTATAGTTATTTACTTACAGTTTTAATGATTTTTATATATGTGACAAGTGGTAATAATTAAGTACGTTAGTCAGTAATTCGCTTAATTTTCAATAATAAAATTTAAGTCCTTGGAATGCTGGAGATACCAATTTAAAGGTAACACTCATGTAACACTTACGTCATCAAACGGCTAGTAATGGCGGGTTTTCATAGGATTAATCACACCTTGTTTTATTGTCGCGGAGCAGCGCGGAGGATAGAGTCGGTTGATTATGTATATATGTATGAATTTATGTATATCTAAATTATTTTTATTTGTGTATTTTATGTTAGTAGGTAGTTGTTTGCTTATTGTAAATATTTATTTTATGCTAGATGTTGCACCGTCCCGCACCCAATTAAGTTACGTGTTTCTTTTTTTTTTTACCACTGGTTGCCTGGAAGAAATTGCTGCTTAGCAATAAGACCGCCAGATTGTACTGTATCCTTCGTGTATGTTTTGTGTAAAACTTGTTTTGTATGTTGTGTGCAATAAAGTATATTTGTATTTGATTGAGAGGAGGCCTGTCCCCAGCACACTATTTACGAAGGCACGCTAACCCGTTGGTCCTGGGCTACTAGCGCGTAAAGTCATATAATAATTAAATTAAAGTCATAAAAAGTAAGAAAAACACACCTGTAGTTCATTAGCGTCTAACAACCGATCCTGTTGCAACGCCCGCAGCGTATTCCTCTCGAGACTATCTTCCAACTGCCTCACGACACGCAGACGATGTTTCAAGCGCAAGTGCTCTATACACTCGCTCGACACACCGCTCCCGTATGTTGTATACGACTTGTAGATTAGCTCTTGGATTTTTATTGTCTGAAATACCGTATTTTACTGGGTCAAAGACAAATTTAATAATTTATATAATTTAAACTGGCGTCTAAGAAAATAAAATTGTTTTCATTGAATTTAATCATTCACATGCTCATCGGTGATGGACGGACAACATCGTGAAGAAACCCACATACCCGAGACATGAGTGTCGAAGGTATGTGAACTAATATAGTGGGCTGGATTTTCCTTCACAGGCTTTTGTAAAAAATCGGACCCCATGCTAAGGAAATGAGACTGGCGTAAGACGATCAAAAATCAATGTAATTTTTCTTTTGATTTATTTCCGAATTGCGTCTTGTTTATGAAGTTTATACAGGGTGTTAGTGACATCGTAAAGAAAACTTTGACAGATGAAAACTGGAAGGGAAAATTCCACTTGATAAAAATCAGAATCATGGTCTGATGCATCCACCTCAGTATTCGTTACGATGTCACTAACACTCTACCAAGTTGACAGCGCATCATAAAAAGTTTTTTGTTAATAGATGAGCATTGTCTAAGACTTGACGGTCGAAGAATACTCTGCTCTGACACCCTGACCGTGCCCTGACTGGCAAGATCGGTCATCGACCTCACAACCAGTAGGATAAAAACAACACGCGAGAAGAAGACAGTGGTGCTGATTCTGGTAGTCTAAATTTAATTTTATTTTAGTCTGACAGCTCTAAACATTGCCGTCCTTGACTTATTACGAGTGCAAGACAGAGATAAAGCTAGTTTAAGAACTGCTAGCATTTAAGAAACTGCTCAACAGCATAACATAGGATCATGACTGTATCCCAATTGGGACAGTCAAAGATACATCCCTCGCAAGATAAACCAAGTACCCGCACCTCACCGAGCTTTCTGTTAGACGAACATGATAGGTGGTGTCATCACCAATGATATACGGCTCATGCCGTATCGCCGTCTTAAATGGACACGCCAATGTGTTAGTGAAATAATGAAAGGAAAAAATAGTTACCCTGTCAGCAGTGCGCGGTTCAGTAGACAGAGCCATGGCCTCGTCATTGTATATGCCTTCCAGGTACTCGTTCAGCACCTGCATGGCTTGCCCGTCTTCCGTGCACTTCAGCAGCTTATCTCGGTTTATGTCCAAAATTGTTAGCGTCACCTGAAATTTAAATGCAAACTAGTTAAAAGTGGCAGATAGGGACGGAGTCTTTCAGGTCTTCGGGTGGCGTATCGGGGGATTCGCCATTCGAACAAGGGCCTCGTATCGCAGACAGCTTCCTCCCTCGAGGAAGCTGTCTGCGATTGTCCCTCACAAACCCCTTGACAAGGAGTGACATGTGACCAGACACATAAAATAAGGGCAGAGTCACCTGGATGAATGCTTTCGCACTCTCGTGCCCCGCCAATTGGTGCATATGTGTCTGGTCTTATCCATCAACCAACACATACATAGCAACATAACACATCATCAATCCTGTATCTCCGAAAGGGTGTATAGTATAAACACCTCTTTGCTGTATTTAAGTCCCTTATAATAGGATGCGAGCCTATTGCTATTAACCGGGCACAAATCCTGGAAACCTGATATCAATTACCTATCAGTCAATGTTAGATTAATCATACAAAACTTACCTGAAAAATAACCTTAGCGCCGTCATAAAAGAAACAATCCATCACATTGACAGCACACTCATAAGGCATGACGCATATGAAGAGGGTCAGGAACCATGATAGGGAGATCATCTTCATCATACCCAGCTCATCAAGCTTGGCTTGAAGCTCTGGTAAATGTGCTGCTGTTAGGTCTTCTAGGACTCCTTGGTCTACCTGTAAAAGACGTAATAACGCCTTATTGGTTCAGCTGGTTTAAGCGCATCGTGAATCTATTGTGTAGTATGTCCTTAGTTCAGAAAGGGTACTCACAAGTATAAAAAATATACGCTTTCCAATTTCAAGTTACAATTAGATACATAAATACCGTTTTGCTAGAAAGGGACAGAGCATTCTCCCACCGTTAGACAATATATTGAAAAACGGATTTGAGATTAATCTTCAGCATGTTTACTGGAGATTGGTAAAAAGAAAGAAAAAACTATCAACTACTCTATTCTTGACGGGTATATTTTCTAAAAGATATGAGTGCTGGGGAGTTAAAAAGGCCACTTTGTAGCCATTCATCTAAAAAGCAATATGAAATTTGCGCATAAAAAAGTGCGCAATGCCAACAAATATCAAAATACCTTTTTGCATTTCTATTTTTCAACCTCATAACTGGAAAATGAATTTCATTGTCACTGGCGTGAAGGTCACTCTTCGCGAAACAAACTATACAGAATCTTTGCTGGGTTTGAAGAGATTTCATTATTAAAGAATCAGATCCGATCAGATCCGAATGCATATAACCCGGGTGCTTTCAAGGACAGAGTGAACAGGCACCTACTGGGCGAGCTCCATCTTAGGCCTCGTCAATGCCTTCGGGCAAGTCTGGGGCCAAGAGCAAACCCATCAAAGGTAAAAAAAAACAGATTGGCCTTATATAGAATTGGAAGAAGTTAGAATCGCAAACATCTGTATTAAAATAGACATATTTTATAAATTTTCACATTGCGAGATAATAAAACGTATTGGAAAAAGCTTCCAAGACAACTTACCAAAGCCCCGACCACCCTGGTATTATAATAGTCAGGAAGCAACGTCTCACAGATGGTAGCTAACAGCCAGAAGGCTTGTTCTTCAGGGCAGTAGATCAGCAACACGGAGGCGACTATGTTCATAGCTTGGCAATACCCAATTGTAGGGTTCTTTAAAGCGTATGCGCATAGTACTCGCCTTAGAGCTGATATACCTGAAATGGAAAATAGACATGAACATCATTATTGATTGAAAGAGATCCAAACATTCGATATAGTTTATTTTGTATATTAGCTTTTATATTGTTTTCACGGCATACAGCGCATAATGCGCTGCGCTAATGCGCTAAGGTACATACAACATTACAGTGTAACCTAATGGTTACACTGTAATGTTGTATGTACCTTTATAAATAAATAATAAATTAAAAAAGAGTTCAATATTTAAAAGTTCTCCACAAAACCATAACGCGACGATCCTTTCCTCCATTATCAAAGAAACTCTAACTGGTACACACTTTCAAAACCTTCATAGTAAACTAGTAAAGTAACGACTACGAATAAAATACATTTTTTTAATCCGAATGTAGGAACTACCATATATTACCCACTTACCAACATCATTCTGAAACGCGGGATGCTCAGGCAGCGATCTATGCAGATCCCTTTCAATCTCATCATTTGCCTGGTTTTTGGACGACAAGGCTTCGTTCACCAGCTTCTCATAGAGTCCTTTATTCTGGACCTTCTGCAGTATAGACCCTGAGAATACACTCCAGAGCTCTCCGCGAAGGGACTCGGGTATACCGTTGATGACTAATTCACTGCCGGCCGTGGTTTGGTACATGCTGATCCCACGACCCACTTCTTGCATGTGGTCCTCCCATTGCTTCTCCTGGAATTGTGTGAAAAGAATGTTGGAAATAGTTTTTAACTAATAATAATACTCTCACCAAGAGAAGGCAAAAGAAACCGAGGAAGACCATTCCGACTATAGGAGGACGAAATCGTCAGAGTGGCCGGCAGAACCTGAACTAGAACGGCTAAATGCAAAGAGGAGTGGAATAGATTGGGGGAGGCCTTTGCCAATGGGCACACAGATACCTACCTAAACGTTACCGCCGAATAATGGAATTTGAATAAAAATATTGTATCTGAATTTATGGCTAATAAAAAAAAAAAATCTCTCACCTGTACGAATATTATAAAAAAGTATTATTTATTTTATATTGCGTTCGGCCAAGAAGTGAAATGCACTTCAGCGGTGTTCCCTACAACTTATAACTTAAGTTCCCTAGGCCAAAACTAAATAGGCACCTTCTAGGTAACACCGTCGACACAGCTTATCAAGGATAAATCCAATTTATTTTTAATACACTTTATTTTTTCCACATTGTACATTCGATAGGTATGGTTTTTACAGAAGCTACTATTTCGCTGACCTTCCAACCTCAAACCTCAAAGGGAAAACTATCCTAATAGACTAGTTACTTTTTTTAATTACTGTGGAATTTGTATGACATGCAACATCATAGAAAAACGTGACAAAATGTCGTACATATTATTATTTTTTTTAAATCATAAATAAGTTCAACTGAAAAAGAAAACGTTAGCAATCAGAATTTCATAATTTAACTTTGACCTAGGAAACTACTCAATTCAGCCGTAGGAACTCGGCTGTATTCCCATCAAGTGATTGGAGGATTTATTTCTAGGAAACTTCACAGGAAGTCACTGCGTACCTTCTTCTGCTGGATCTGCTTGATTGGCGAAGTCTGGTGTGTCTTGAAGAGCGTCATGAGCGGCGGCTGCGGCGACCACTGCGTGCCTTCGCCGTCCTCGGCCCGCGCCACCGCCTTCGTCGCCTTCTCCCTAAACAAAACACTAATATTCACGGACTTCAGTATGATGCGACTGTGCATAGTTTGGGTAAATAAACCAGAAATAACATATTGTGCCTTATTTTTATTCTTTCTAACCAACATGTACCCTGATTTGACCCCAGTTAGTGACATGCGCTCTTCATGCTGTCCAGGTAGAAAAGATGCCTGAAAACATACTTTAAAATGTTAAATATAGGTTAGGTTAAAAAGTGTCAACCCTAGATTGAGTTAGTGTCAAAAGAGGACTGGAGAAGTTAGTGCATATTTAGCAATCTTTATAAAATGAATGATTACGAATTAGCACTTTTAAATAAATAGTTAATCCTGCTGCATCCAAAACACAACGCAATATAAATGTGTGAATATGATGACAACAGATGATGATGATGTCGTGTTACGTCATCATCCCCTATGTATAATGCTGACTACACCCCAACGCTGCACACGGCACTAATATATGACGCCATTGATGGCCTAGATTGTTTCGCAATAGAAACTGGAAACTGCTGAAGCAGCGGCGCATCGGAAGCGCGTGTGACCTCGAAGACGAGCCCTGGGAACCACTTTGACACACGCATCGGTCGGGTCGAGTTGTGGATTAGTATTAAGTTAATTAAGTAAAACAGTGTATTTTTTCTATCTTGAAGAAATTCCAATAAATTAATTTGTAGAAATTTCGGTTTTTTTTACATCCTTCGACTGTCGCTTTCGTAATTGGCGCAGTCGGTAGGATACTCGCGGGCTGGTTCGTGAACTACGCATTCTTCCGGACATCGAAGACACATCGCTACATCCGCGGACCACCTGGAGGCTTTCAAGTCCAGTTCGAGTATCCTGAACCTACGGGAGCTGCACAGCCAGGAGGAGTATCCAGAAATTGATACTGCAGAGAAACCGAGATGTATATGTGAGTTACTGAATATATTTCTTATTCGTGTTGCTCTGTTAGTTCCTAGTTCCTTTCCAAAATTTTTCGTAACGTAAAATCAACGCCGAGCGACTCTGCAATCAGGCAGGCTCGCAGGCAACGTAACGTAGATTTAGGTAGAATTATAGATAGCCCTGATTTAGGTAATATTTTAGAGGATATTTTTGAAACGAAAGTAAATATGTCTCACGACCCTGATGTAATTTATAAGGCACTTCGCCCTGTCCCCGAATTTGACGGGAACCCTAACGTTCTCGTTAGATTTATAAAATTATGTGACGCACTGGTAGTAAGTTACATGTCAACTGCTCAGGGCAGTGAATTAGGAAACTTATGTCTAATTAACGGCATCTTGAATAAGATAACTGGACCTGCTGCGACGATTATAAATTCAAATGGTGTACCAGACAACTGGCAAGGTATCCGTGATGCTTTAATCAACAACTTTGCTGACCAAAGGGACGAGACAGCTCTTTACAATGATCTGTCACTCGCTATGCAAAGCTCTAAATCTCCTCAAGAATTCTATAACCATTGCCAGACTTTATATAGCACCATAATGACATATGTGACATTGAATGAAACCTTATCCACCACTATCGAGGCTAAACGTCAGCTTTACAAGAAGCTTACGTTACAGGCTTTTGTGCGAGGACTAAAAGACCCTCTAGGGTCTAGGATCAGGTGCATGAGACCTCCTACTATTGAGAAGGCCTTGGAATTCGTACAAGAGGAACTAAACGCCCTCTATCTCCAACAGCGTAACGATTCGCTACCTAAAGCTCAATTACAGGGTAAACCAACCCCTACCTTTTTACCACCGGTACCTGTACCAGTACATAAACCATTTAATATGCCACCGCAGCCATTCAAATTTTACTCTCCCCCTCAGCAGCATATGAGATTCAACCCACAGCCTCAGAATCCCTTACCTGGACCTTCACGCACGCAGCAAATGTTCCGTGCGTTGCCACCCAACTATAACCCACGCAGTAACGTATTCCGTTTACCGCAAAGGAATCCAGTTCCCACGCCTATGAGTGGTGTCCAACATTTTACACCAAGAAACCTACCTTTGACAGGACATGACTGGAGGAGACACGGGAATCCACCCCCAACAAACTACTTCAAGACTCGTGAAGTAAATGTTAATGAGTGTGCGACCGACTATGATAACTACTACTACCATCCAGATTACTATAGTGACATGACTTACCAGCCGACTTATGACAATGACTATTATAATAGCTATCAAAATTACACTCAGTATGACGATAACTATAACTTACCGTGTCTGTACGAAGAGACATCCCCAGCTGACGTTACTGTACTTACCGATGAGAAAGACGAAACAACCACCCCCTCTGTAGGTGAAAATTTTCAGGAAACCCCGAATACAAAAAGACTAAAATAGAGGTTAATTTGCAAACACAGCGTCAATTACCCTTTATACAGATTTCAAATCCACCTTTGAAACTGTTAATTGACACCGGGGCTAATCAATCATTCATAAGCCCGGAAGCTGTAAAAAAATACTATCCCCACTTGCCACTTAACCATGACCCCTTTGAAGTGACTAATGTGCATGCGACATCTAGAAATAATTACTCAATAACTATACCTTGCTTTCCAGAGTTAAACGACAAAAATGAAATTAAACTGTTCATATATCATTTTCATAATTTTTTCGACGGTCTAATCGGGCTTGACCTATTAACGGATTGGGAAGCTAAGATTGATTTAAAATCACTATCCTTAGCAACTAAACATGCCGTAAATCCAATCAATGTACATAATTCGCGCAATACAAATTTGTATGAAAACATTATACCGGCACAAAGTACAAAATTAATAAAAATACCTATCCATACCTCGGATGGCGATGCATACATTCCGAGACAGATCATATGTAGTTGTATTATTCATGAATGCTTGACAACGGTAAGTAACAATCGTGGAATATTAGAAGTCGAGAATCCGACACCTAATGACGTTATCTTTTCCCTAGACAGGCCCGCACAGGCAGAGTTATACAATATCGAGTGCACGCGTACTGACCGCGCCCATAATGATCGCGCGAAACGTGTATTAGAACGATTACGTACGGATCATATGAACGCAGAGGCAAAAGCGAACCTGGAATCTTTATGTTCGCAGTATGCAGACGTGTTTTATCTGGAAGGTGAACCCCTTACATTCACTAACCAAATCAAGCACAGTATAAAAACCACCGATGAAGTTCCTATCTATACAAAAACTTATAGATATCCGTATGTACACAGGCAAGAAGTTAGGGAACAAATAGACAAAATGTTGGAACAGGGTATCATTAGACCTTCCCGCTCCGCGTGGAGCTCACCAATCTGGATTGTGCCGAAGAAAGCTGACGCCTCTGGTAAAACTAAATGGCGACTCGTTATAGACTTCCGTAAGTTAAACGAGAAAACCCTGGATGACAAGTATCCCATACCCAACATAACAGACGTGTTGGACAAGCTGGGACGATGTCAATATTTCACCACCTTGGACTTAGCCAGTGGGTTTTATCAGGTTGAGATGGAAACATCAGATGGATCCATCCCAAAAACAGCTTTCAATGTCGAAAACGGACATTACGAATTTTTACGCATGCCAATGGGACTCAAAAATAGTCCATCAACGTTTCAACGTGTCATGGACAATGTTCTCAAAGAATTGCAAAATACTGTATGTCTCGTTTACCTCGACGATATTATAGTCTTCAGCGCTTCACTACAGGAGCACATGGTAAATCTGGGTAAAGTCTTTCAAAAACTTCGTGAATCTAATTTTAAGATTCAGATGGACAAGTCTGAATTTCTTAAATTAGAAACACCATATCTCGGGCATATTATCAGTGGAGAAGGCATCAAGCCTAACCCAGATAAAATAGCCGCCATACAAAAATACCCTATTCCGAAGACAACCAAAGAAATTAAAAGTTTTCTAGGGTTGTTAGGATATTATCGCCGTTTTATTCCGGACTTGTCTAAAATCACAAAACCTATGACCTCTATGCTCAAAAAGGGTGTAAAAATAAAACTTACCCCTGAATACGTTCAGAGTTTTGAGCACTGCAAAACACTGTTAACTAACGATCCGATTTTACAATACCCGGATTTCTCTAAGGAGTTTATCCTGACCACTGACGCATCGAACATCGCGTTAGGAGCTGTTTTATCACAAGGTACGATAGGCGCGGACAAACCAGTAGCCTACGCGTCGAGAACTTTGAACGATAGTGAAATAAATTATTCCACTATCGAAAAAGAACTCTTAGCTATCGTTTGGGCTACTAAATACTTCAGGCCGTACCTATTTGGCCGAAAGTTTAAAATAGTAACGGATCATAAACCGTTACAATGGCTCGTTAATATTAAAGAACCCAATTCACGGTTAACGAGATGGCGTTTAAAACTGTCGGAATACGACTACACCGTGGTGTATAAGAAAGGGAAACATAATGTAAATGCAGATGCTTTATCCCGCGTCGAATTACACAACGAAGAAACTAGTTCCATGGACGTGAACCCTTCTGAGAGGCCGCCCTCTCCATCTGGCTCTCGAACACTCACTGCCCATACGTCTCAGGAGAACCCAATCCTCGAGGTTCCTATTAGTGAAGATCCTTTAAATAAATTTCAACGACAACTAGTGTTGTCAGTAGTCGATGACGTCAAGCGTCGCCCAGCCGTTTCAAAACCTTTTGAAACACATACGCGTACCGTGGTCCAAATTTCACATACAGATTTAGAAAATGACGTTGTTAACGCCATTAAGGAATACATCAACCCAAAAGTAAAAACTGGCCTATTGATAACACCTCCCCTAGCAATGTACTCTATAATTCCCATTATCCAAAATAAATTCCGTAGTTCCGCCATGAATTTAGTGTTGAGTAAATCAGAATTAGAAAATGTAAAGGAGTACTTTAGGCAGCAGGAAATAATTAGGAATTACCACGACGGCAAGACGAACCACCGCGGAATAAACGAAACTTATTTGGCATTATCAAAACGTTATTACTGGCCTAAAATGAAGGACCAAATTTCAAAATTTATTAACGATTGTACGGTGTGTGGTCAAGGTAAGTATGATCGCAACCCCATCAAGCAAAGGTTTAATATCGTTCCTCCAGCCACCAAGCCATTTGAAATTGTACATGTGGACCTTCTCACTATCGAAAGTGAGAAATATCTAACTATCGTAGATGTGTTTTCCAAATACGGCCAAGCGTACCATCTACGTGATGGCACAGCCCTAAGTGTAATACAAGGGTTACTCCACTATGGTACTCACCATGGGTTACCTCTCAATATTGTTAGTGATAACGGCCCTGAATTCACGAATCAGATGTTCATCGAATTTTTAAAAGTACATAACATAGATCACCATAAAACACTTCCCCACTGTCCAAATGATAACGGAATCGTCGAACGCTTTCACTCCACCCTACTGGAACATCTAAGGTTGTTACGTCTAAAACAGAAAAATGAACCCGTCGTAAACTTAATGCCTTACGCAGTTATAGCATACAATGGATCTATACATAGTTTTACTAAATGTAGACCTTGTGACCTTATACGCGGCCATCTCGATCCTCGAGATCCCGTAAGCATAAATTTAACAAATCATTTACTTCAACAGTATATAGAATCGCACAGAAATCAGATGAAAGAGGTTTATAACATAATAAATGAGTCTTCTCTTCATGATCGTACAAATCTTATAGAGAACAGGAATAAGGACCGTGAGGACGAGGAGCAGTACCACCCTGATCAGCAAGTCTTCATTAAGAACCCGGTAGCAAGTCGCCAAAAACTAGCGCCTCGTTACACACAGGATAAAGTCTTGGCCGACTTACCAATTCATATTTACACCTCCAAAAAAAGAGGTCCTGTTGCTAAGTCGCGCCTAAAACGCGCCCCTAAATCTAGTAAATTGTTACAGGTTTCTGGTGATGATAGCTGTCCAGTGGGTTCGAGCGACAAAGGACATAAGACTTGAAAATCTAGATGACGGACCGGGACTCTTACCTTTTAAACTAGGACCGACAAGACTTATTTCCCATTACCACACATTTGTGCAATATGTACAAATCAACGACATTAAAGACAAAATTGACATGATAAAACTACAAATACGCGACTTTGAGACTAAACTACCGAATGACACGTATACCCTTTACGAACTACAGATAAATTATCTCTCAGAAAAACTGGATAATGTTATAGAACATTTGAGAAGTCTAGAACCCAACCGCGTTAAAAGAGGATTAATCGATGGCTTAGGCTCAGTTATAAAAAGCATTACAGGTAACCTTGATTATTCCGATGCCGTAAGATATAATGAATTAATTAAAGTTTTACAAGCAAATGAAAACAAAATCATAACTGAACTCGATAATCATGTTAGTTTGTCTAAGGAATGGATGTCGCAACATTATGAGGTAATGTCGCAACTAGCAGAGAATCAAAAACAAATTAATTCTACACTTGAGCTTTTACTAAATTCCGAATCATATAGAGAAAGCAGCTTAATTAAATATGCTAAGTTTTATCAATTACTTACTATAATTAGCGCAAACACTGAACATTTAGTTAAGGAATTATCTAGGATAGAAAACATGTTAGCATTTATACAAGCATCTAGTACTCATCATTCTATGTTAAGTACAGTTGTCTTAAAAAATATGATTAATAAGCTTAGGTTATTATACGGACGAGATAGGATATTAAACTTAGAGATTAGAAATTATTATAATATAATAAAACCAGGGTCGTATTACGTAGGAAATCAATTAGTTATACTTTTCAAAATTCCTATATTAGATATAAATACTTACAATCTATATAAATTAGCGTTAGCACCCAATAGAAATCATCAAGTCATCATACCTCCCTACCCTTACATAGCAACCGAAGGGAAATTATTCATGTACATAGAGGCTGAATGCCCGAAGGTTGAGGAGTTATACCTCTGTACAGAAAATCTCAATCATCAAATCAGAAAGCACGATGACTGTGTCCATACTTTAATCACCAACCAGTCTATTAGCAGCTTTTGCGAACCGACCACTATCGAGCTGAAGAGAGAAGCCATGGAACAGCTGGATGACAGAAGCTACATCGTGTCCTTCCCAAACCTCACAAGAACCCAACTTACCTGTGACGGCGACGACTACGATCAACTTCAAGGGAGCTACTTAGTGACGATGCCGCTACACTGTATTCTACGTACTGAAGAATTCACCATTGTTAATGAAAACGATCAAATTGCTGGCCAACCGCTGAAGCTCAAGAAAATATCCTTCACTGAAAGCCAAAAATCTACTACATCTCCACGGTTCCAGATGAACTCTATAAACCTGAAAGCTCTACATGACATTCAAAAGAAAATTACTTTACAAGCACCCATCGAAGTAGATAGTGTGGTACCACACTCACTGTATCACACAACCATCCCATTTTATGCACTTGTATTAGGTGCACTTGCACTGAGTATCATCATTTTAATACTAAAACGCCAGAAGAAATTCAACAAAATTAAAAATCATTCTACCTCTACAAAAAGCGAAACGAAATATGAAGACATAGGAGAACCAGGCAAGAGGAATCATCCCGCAATATTTTCTATAAAAACATAGAAAATAGTTGCTGTTCTTCGGGAGGGAGATGTTACGTCATCATCCCCTATGTATAATGCTGACTACACCCCAACGCTGCACACGGCACTAATATATGACGCCATTGATGGCCTAGATTGTTTCGCAATAGAAACTGGAAACTGCTGAAGCAGCGGCGCATCGGAAGCGCGTGTGACCTCGAAGACGAGCCCTGGGAACCACTTTGACACACGCATCGGTCGGGTCGAGTTGTGGATTAGTATTAAGTTAATTAAGTAAAACAGTGTATTTTTTCTATCTTGAAGAAATTCCAATAAATTAATTTGTAGAAATTTCGGTTTTTTTTACATCCTTCGACTGTCGCTTTCGTAATTGTCGTATCAACAGTGGCTGCAAGTTGTCTTTGATTACTTGTGGCTCTGCCCACCCCATTAGGGATTACGGGCGTGAGTTTATGTATGTATGTATGTATGTGTGAATATGATGACGAAGCGATAGAACTCGACGAAGTATTACGTAACATCATTATATTACAGGCATGGAAATCGAAATTGGTTACTCATTTACCCGAGCCCGAAATATCGGTGTGTCTTAAGTCGCCTACGTGATTAAATTAATCTGGTTCTTACGAAAAAATGGAAAATTCCCCAAATGGAACAATTTACGGACATTGCATAAGATGGAAAGGCGATCTGGATGTCTTTAAAGGGGATCGGAAAAACATTTTGCTGAATAAAAAGCAGTGGAAGAAGAGAACCTTTATTCAGCAGAGGAACACAGATGCTCTAAAGGAAAAAATACCTTGTTTATTACGCAAGCACACTTACTTAGGCAACTTGGCGAGAAGTTCGGATATCTTATGCACAAGGAAGTCCCTGTCGGCGATGTTTCCGAAGAGGAAGCTGGTGTGGTGCGCTGTGGTGATGAGGATGCTGCCAGAATCGCCGGAGCTACCCGTGCCGGCGCCGTCTGCCCGCTCCACTTGGTGCACGTTGCGCAATGGTATGGTCAGACGGACTAGGTTACGGACCTGTGGGAAGGATTACAAATAAATAAATGTATTTTTTTTAATAGTATATAATAAATATAATAAAAGTAAATAAATACATAATATGTTCCGTGATAGCCCGTGATAACGCGTTTCACAGGTTCAAATTCCGGGTCCCGGGTGGTTTAGAGCCCTAACCCACTGAATTCGACTTTATAGAGTTTGAATTCATAATTAAAACACATAATAACGGGTTCTTACCGCGTTTAAAGCAGGGATATGAGACTCCGTTTTAAACGCGGTAAGAACCCGTTATTATGTGTTTTGGTCCCGGGCGGTTTAGAGCCCTAACCCACTGAATTCGACTTTATAGAGTTTGAATTCATAATTAAAACACATAATAACGGGTTCTTACACAGGGAGTCTTATATCCCTGCTTTAAACGCGGTAAGAACCAGTTATTATGTGTTTTAAGACTCCCTGTTTTAAACGCGGTAAGAACCCGTTATTATGTGTTTTAATTATGATAATAACCGCGTAAACTTTGAATTCATGTTTGAATAATTGATATCATTCAGTTAGTGGTTTCCAGGTTTTGTGCCCGGTAAATGGGTGCCCCGTTACTGGCAATCGGGTCGCCTCCTATTACATGGGACTTAAAACATAGCTAGCGAGGAGTTTTTTTTTTTTTTTTGACGTGACTTATTGTAGATTTGCCGCAGATGGCATTAACTACTTGGCCGGACAAATGGGGAGCGCTGAAGGCTCTCACCCGGTACAACGTTTAAGACAACAGGCCTGAGGGTGCCCAGTTGGGCGCGAACCTCGGCTCAGGGCGTCGTCTGAGAGGAAAAATATTTGAAAGAATTAATCGACCCTAGTGGGTCGATAGCGATAAGCGCTGAATGAGGGAAATCGTCGACCACGCCGGCGGGGTCGGTATCGGGGTCCTGAAGTGTTTGGTGTCGCGAGCTGATTGGCTGCCTCTATGGCTAGAGTAATCGGGTCGTCGGGATCGTATATTACGTCCTTCGGACGCCGATACTTTTCAGTACCGTCCCTAAGCGGGATGTATTCGGAAGCCGCAACTACCAGGGGATTTGGGTGGTGCGGAGCAGAATCGAAAAAACGTTTGGAAGCTAATTTGAGCCATTGGGCAATGGTTGGCAGACCTAGGTCAATGTGCAGATTTTCATTGCGAAGGAACCACGGAGCTCCCGTGGCTTTCCGCATGAAACGATTTTGTATTACCTGTAGACGGTGGATTTGAGAGGGACTCGCATGAGCGAAAACTACCCCTGCATAGGTCATGATCGGACGGATGCAAGTCGTGTAGCTAGCGAGGAGTGTGTGTATACTCTATACTATACACCTCTGCTTACCCCTTAGGGGATACAGGCGTGATGCTAAGTATTATGTTGTGAAATATAAGATCACGACTATATTTCTCAATTGGGGTAATCAGAGATGTAAGATGAACTAAGTACCTGTTAAGTATAAATTAAAACAAAACAGATACCAAAAGAAGTAAAGAACACAATAGGCGACCTTATTGCTAAATAACATTAAACCATTCATATAAAGTTTCAAGGCTAAAAGATGTTTGTGGAGTGTAGAGAAACAGCTCTCTGGCTTTTGTAACGAGATAGGTACTGTACTGAAATTTACTTTTCGATGTATTTAAAAACATACAAATGTTTTTAACAAAAACTGTTGCACTGTGAAATTACATTGTACCATATGTACTGTCCATTTTATGAAAAATTTAAAATGTTCTAACAATCTGTAAACAACAAATCCTATTTGACATGACATTGTAATTGATACATTATGATAACCAGTGGTATTCTCACATAACTACAAGCAAATCACTCTAATTCACATTATCTGTAAGTTCAAATTGTAAGTACAAATATTGTTCAGAGCAAACTGTGTAAACAAATTAGTTAATGTTGTATTATATGTTTCTTTGTAACATTATGTTATACATTTTGAACAACATTTTGTATAATAAATAGCATTTTGCATTCCAATTTTAGAAATACATACATATATTTATTATCTTTAAAGCAAGAGAAGTGTGTCAGGATCGAAGCAAATGGAATTCTATAGTCCCGGTGGGAAATTGGCGTGAGTTTATCTATGTATGTGTATCTTTAGGACACACGGTAACACTAGTAGAAGAGTAAACCTTTCGGTTTACATCTACCCCCAAGCATGCAGCCAGAATATATGTAACGCGATAATCATACCAATCCTATTGGCTCTTTTATCGCGTAATCTGCCAGACTTGGTTCACTTATCACGTCGCATGCTACGGAATGTTCAGCTATTGACCGAGGCCCGCTATGTTACTCGCGCCGCACGCGATAGCGTAACACATGCAGACCTCGCAGATGTAATATTTAGCATAGTGAGTATTTAGTGAGTCACGCGGTTGGCCGCTATTTCTATGCACCGATACGTAAATAAGATGTGCATAATACACTTCTCATCAAAAAAATCGAAACACCTTGCAAGTTTACGTTTTGTCAGGATTATCAGAAAAATGTGTACATTTAGGAATAAATGTTAAATGTCGTTTAATAGTGAGTAATATGAGCTTATCAAATCTTAATGTTAATGTTCTAAATTTAAATGAATTTTTCATAGGTTTCGTATTTTGTTAAATGAGTCATTTTTATTCCGTATGGAGTATAAAGGAAATGGATAAAACAACACACGTAAATGAAAAAAAAAAGCTAAAAAACGTTTATTTAATAACTTGTATTCCCTCCCCGAGCTCTAATTACTGCTTCCATACGGTTCTTCATCGATCGGATGAGAGTCACGATCACATGCTGTGGTATATTGTCCCATTCCTCTTGGATTGCATCTTGCAGCTGGCTAAGTGTTTCTGGGGCAGGATCTCTTGCTCGAATTCGTCTCTTTAATTCATCCCACAGATGTTCAATGGGATTCATGTCCGGGCTTCTTGCTGGCCATTCCATAATAGAGATATCGACTTCGTTAAGATAATCTCGTACGACGCCCGCGGTGTGAGCCCTAGCATTGTCGTGCATGAATATGAAGCCGTTGCCAATAAAATGTGCATAGGGCATCACATGAGGCTCGAGACACTCTTCGACGTACCGATGACAGTTTAGTGCAGGCAGACGTGGCCCAGACACGAAAGCAAGCTCTGTCTTACCGTCGGCGCTGATTCCTCCCCAAACCGTCCACGAACCGCCACCATAGCTGACCTTTTCTTCAATGCAGCATTGTGCATAGCGTTCTCAGTCTCTTCTGTAGACCTTGTTCCTTCCGTCGTTACCATACAGCATAATTTTACACTCATCAGAAAAGAGAACTTTGCTCCACTGTAGGTATGACCAATTTAGGTGCTCACGTGCAAAGTTAAGGCGCGCTCTTCGATGGTCTGCAGTTAATTTCAACCCATTTGCTGGCTTATGCGGTACCAGTCCACGATCCTTCAACCTTCTTCTAATTGTAGAGTCACTTACAGCCACCCTTCGTACAACACGAAGCCGCTGCTGCAGTTGAAAAGCGTTAAGGCGTCGATTTCTTAAAGAAGTTGTTACAATAAATCGATCATCTCGCTCAGAAGTGACCCGATTCCTGCCTGATCCTGAACGGCGCGTGAACAAACCAGTCTCCCGATAACGTTTATAGACTCTATGAACAGATGACAGGCTTAGATGCAGTCTTGCAGCCACAACACGCTGACTAAGGCCAGAATCCAGCAATGCCACAACTTGGGCGGCTTCTGTGGGCGAAGTATCCATACGTTTTAGAAAAAAACCTTTTTTCAGACGTCCCAAAGTCACAGTATTGAAATAAAAAACAAAAAGTTTAAGGATAGGCGCCAATTTTTAGTTTTTAAACGCTAAATGTACTCCAACCCTAAACACACATTTGTCTCAAAACAGTGATTCATTTCGTTTATAAGATAAACAAATGAAATTCTAATTTTGAATTTAGAATTTTCGCTTATTACTGTAATGGCCAAACTGCCAGCTATACATTTATGTATTTTTTTTCATCGTATGAATTCTTTTTTGTGTTAAATTCGGACAGAAACAGTGAAAACGGAAGTGTTTCGATTTTTTTGATGAGAAGTGTAACTCAATTCAATAACGGTTTAACGTTACAGATAACCTGCAGGATAATGTTACGACATATTTACATATTAGTTCTTAGGATATTACGATTGAGTAATCACTCAATTCAAGGACTTTAAATAACCTTTTATAATAAATATAATAAACCATATAACAACTTTTTTTACATATCAAAAACATATGCCTAATATTTTGAGACTTTCATTTGAACAGTATAGAAGAGGTATTCATTATATCTTACAAGGAATACCTCTTACGTTTCAAAGACTCACTGTATTTGGAATTCAGAGATTGTGACTCACCCGACTATCAAAACAAATGAAGTTTTGCGACAGATATAGTCGGCCCCAGTTATGCCTTTTATTGTACGGAGTCCAAAGTGTACATTCTTCTGTACCATCCAGCTTCTCATTCTGGGGCAAACGGAACTTCAAAGTGTACAAATTCGACTGCTTCCTCGCATCCAAGTCTCTTTTCAGGAATGATGGCTTCTTTGGTACATTTTTGCTCAGTTTTGTCAAGAGATCCTTGTCAATATTGAATGAGCCTGACTTATCATCAATTAACCTGTAAAAAATGCACCATACCAATAAACTTTTTTATTATTATTATTTTTTTTTTATTTCATAAAGTTTTTTTCTCCTTAGTAGTAGTAATAAGTCCATTTATATATCAATACATAATGTTATTATAGTGGTAACCAAACAAGTTTATAGATAATTAGCATAACTTGATTTACTCTGATTGGTTGACAACATCAAAATGTTAAAATTGTGTAAAATTGCCTAAATATTATGCACTCAAACCTACAGACCTACATCTACAAGTAGTTTATTTAATAATCTCATTAATTAGGCCTAATCTTTTACAGATGATTTATGTATACAGTGTCAAGGAGTTACTTTAATAACTAGATGTGTATAAAGTAGTGGCATAACTAGGGTGGGGCATCTAGCAGGCCCTAGGGATGGCAATATCACATGATGATTGCTAATTAGAGAATACACATAGCACCAAGGTTCTAGACCAGGCAAAACAGGTGTAATACTGTGTAATGTATATGTCTCGTGTCCACCACGCAACAATTGACACGCAACACGTGAAGCTCAGCATGTACGGCAACGTTGAACAACAGCGCATGTAGCGCGGGTTGTTGTTTGTGTATAGAGTATCGTTAGGCGAGCATTAATTGTTGTCGGGTGGAGACGTGACACGCAACAACACTAGTTCCTGTGGCGACATGTTGCCGACGGCTGACGTAGTAGTAGATGCATAGACAGACAACGTTGTTAAGAATAAGTTTCGCGCCAATTTTCAACACGATGGGCAACATGTCGCGCTACAAATGTTGCCATGTGAAAACGCAGCTATAGTTTTTTATAAACATACATACATAAACTCACGCCCGTATTCCCCGAAGCGGTGGGCAGAACTACAAATAATCAAGAAACTATTTGCGGCCACTTTTGATACATAGTCCTAAGGTGGATAATGATAAACCGTATGATGATAGGTGATCAGCCTATCGCTCTTACAGATGATCCATCATGTTAGACAGGACGCTGTCCCTTTGTCGCCTTTTACGACATGCACGGGAACAATTAAATAACAATTGTACTTACTGTTTCATTGCAATATTAGCTAACTGCTGCATCAAAGCAAATGTCTCATTCTTCCTTAGAAACAGAGTGAAGTAATATTCATCATCTCTTGTCACAACTTTAATAGAATCCGGAAACAAAAGACTGTTTGTCTTAGTGAGCTCCGTCACGTCAGCCCACCGGATCTTTATGGAGGTTTTACGTCCGAAGATGAATGAATAGAAACACATGTAGTGCACTGACAGGTACATCCAACCTTGACGAAACATTTTGCCTTTCCAGTAGCTAAAAAAAGAGATCATTTTAATTTATGGCAAGATAATAACATACAAGTTATACCAATTTAGAGCATAATACAGATAAAACTCACTAACGGACTTAAAATTCAATTATATGGAGGATAATACACAACGTTTGTAATTCATGACTAATGAAATATCATTAACGAAAATGTGCAAGACCATTTTAAAATAACAATAAATGGAAATAAATAAGTTAACCAATTTTTAACACAACTGTCTTTGTCGTCATAGAAAAAGTATTGTTTGAATGTTCAAAAATATTACAAAGTCATTATTTTTGCACCACGGTAGAATAGAATATCTGTATGTGCTTACATAAGAATACATTTACGCAGAGTGGTGTGGTAGAGTATGCTCTGTATCCAGGTCAGTGACAAGCCGGTCCTGTTCCCCTTCTTTTGTTAAAAAAAAAAAAACTAAAAACAGGGCAAGCCATGTAAAAAGAGCTTTATTACCTAGGCTTTACCTAGATAGGATCAGACCACAAGATAGAACAATTTAAATAAAAAAAGCAGTCCTTAAGCATTCCTTCCTATAAAGTTCTGGCATATTACCCAAAATGGCACACCACTAATCCAGATGCCTGTGCCCAGAAGTGGGATTGATATAAACTGTTGACGTTATTGAAAATAAAATATATCTTACCTACAAGAGTAGTAGCAGACCAACTTCTCATCCTTTGGCATATTGAATCTTTGGTGAAATTCGTAGTCAACATTTTTGTAGGTAATAGTATCTTCATCTGGTGAGAAACATGACAAAGGTGTAAAACACACAATGTTATCTTGTGCAGTATAAAATAAAGTACAAATTTGATATATTAATTCAATATAATAAAGTACACATACTGATTAAATAAATTAAGTCAAAGATTTAGCTATATAGACCTATGGAAAATAATTCACCAAAAAGAGAGAAAAGCATATTTAAACAATTATTATTAAACATTAAAAATATACCTTCTGTGAAGTTTTCTTGCTCAGTGGCTATAATGGAGTTTATTTTGCAACAAACAAACTCTGTAACCTCTTCCTCTGTGTCAAAAGAGTGCAGTGTTGGGCTCACATTGTCTATTAACCACTGCCAATCTTGTCGGATCTCTTGTTCCGTCAGCGCCGTAGATATTACTGTGAATAACATTATCTGATACATAAAATACCTGAGTTGGAATTTATATGGAGTAAAACTATAAATTTCCCCTTACCATAATACACCTCAGAATTGGGTGTTTGATGCAGTATCCTAAAAGGCGCCGGTTTCGTGTCTCGAACACTATCTAGAGTTCCAACTAAAAGCGAAGACAAACCCTTAGATTTTCCATGACCTTTCCTCCTTTGCAAAACGAAATACAGAGTCGTCTTGTCGCTGTCCCTAAAGACATAAATAATAGTTATCCAATCGCCATTGAACTTCACAAAAACACTAAATATACACGACACAATAGATAAGAGTTTGCAGAAAAAGAATTACCACAGCGCAGTTTTCAGGAAAATTTCCTGCGGCTTAACCCACATTGCAGCGCTTTTTCTATTCCAAATTACATCCAATGATTATTTCTCACAAATTTATAGCATGATAAACGCAAATAAACATTTTATTGAGTTGTTTCGCAAAGTGAAATAAACAACGACTCAACCCTCTTTTTGTAAAATCTAGAATTTTACCACAGATTCAAGTAATTTTTTTTTTTGGTTTCCCCGAAGGGTAAGGCAAAGGGAACTATGCCCATACAGCCATGTCTGACGTATTTTTTTCATCATAAAGCCTAGTCCATCGTATTATTAAATTCTTCGAGGCTTTTTGGCGGGAAACGGGAACGGGACAGTTGCTTTCTTCATTAAGTGATCTAAATAATTAATACGAAGTGATGTTTTGTGGTTAATGATCGCATTAAGTTAGTCGGAAGACATTCGCGAGTGTTATTATATTGGAGTATTCAATGAATAAAGTGTATCTGCCTATTTTCGCTTCGTGCCAGGAAGCCGCTTCATAACTCAAAAGTTTATGCGGACTTTTGAGTTAATTCGTTTGGGGTTCGGAGTAGGAGTCTACTCCGAGGGTGGGGGCTTAGGTTTCATCATCATCACCTTTCATCATTTCATTAATCATCAAGAAAAAAAATACGTCAGACATGGCTGTATGGGCATAGTTCCCTTTGCCTTACCCTTCGGGAAAACCAAAACCAAACCAAAACAATTACTAAAAAAAAAAAATTCTTCGATTATGCTGTGTACACACCGGTCCAAACCTTATACTTCTTATCCATCATAAGATAGTGGCTGCAAGTTGCAACAAAAAAATAGCAAAGAAATGTATTTTAGGGATTTAATACAAACACAAGCAAATTTACGGTTCTAACCATTATAATTTTGGGACCAAGTTCGATAATAAATTAGTGTCTTTTAGTGATGCGCTTCTTTTTCTGCAATCCGCGCTTGCGTCTCAGCCCAACTTCTTTTGTTTGAATCAGAATTGGCCATGAAGTGTATTTTTCCAAACACATAGAAACCCACTAATATTCCCAGTGGATAATACATCCATATATTGTTATGTTTCATATAGTAAAACATAGGAAATTGAGCTATTTTAGCAGATATTGTATAAGGAAACTTCATGTGTCGACCAGACTTTCTGTAATACAAATGTACAAAATATTTTTAGTATGGGATACCCAGACTAGCTGATGATTTGAGTATGGATGATGGCATGTAATAATGTTAATTTCATTGGCATTATCTTTCTTACCCTGCAATGATGCCAGTTCCCCTTAACATAGTTTCAACTTTCCCGTAAAATACAGCAAGTGGTTTAGGGAAAACCATTTTGACCTATTATTATAGATACAAACGAATTTCAAAGGTAGGTAAGCCGCTCTGTGACTTAAGATTTTTTTTATGTCAAACGAATGTTTCATTCTTGTTACAAAAGAGATTAAAATTAAAGAAAATGTAAACTTTTTACTTATTATAATTAAATCGATTATCGATATTGGTCTTTAGAAGGTCGCCACTAATCTAAAAAATCTTTCAATTGTTTGTCAGTGTCACACTGAAATTTTTTCTTTTTGGTAAATGTCAAATGCGTTGCGTTGTCTACTTGTCTGTCAATTTTTGACAATGACAAATGTCAAATTAGATTGTGAGTGAAAGAAATTGCTTCAAGAGTTCACGTGAACGGACGCCCGTCGTTAAGGGATAAATACGATTAATATTAATTTACTGAAACCCCGCCGAAATGAGCGATAACGAAAAGGAAGAAGCTGCTAATTTGGTAAGATATTCTATGCCTTGTTTAAGTGCTATGGAACACCGTGAAAGATTCGATGAATAATTCGTTCGAGGACACCAAACACTTCATTGTTATTCATATTGAAATTGTTTTCAGAAGGAGGAATTTGAATGGGTATTACGTGAGGAAGTTCATTCCATATTACATCAGCTGCATTCGGTTTTAGTGGTAAGTGATTTCAAGTGTTTTTTATCGTAGTAATTTCATAGTACATGAACTCAAATGGATGGGATTATGCAAGCCATAATATTTTCCTTATTATTTTGTAGCTATCCCCAAAAAAATGTCGTCTCTAATCACAGGAAATATGTAGTCTTAAACTGTACCCTATAATTAATGTTGCTTATTATTGTAACCTATTGGTTACAGTCAGTCAGTCTGTAAGGCTTCTTTATTTCAGTTGAATCAAAATAATAAATGTTATTGACAAGTAATAAGTAATGTAATAATACAAAGGGGGTAATTAGTATTCAGTACTTAGACACTGCTATTACTTGCATAAAATTATTATGATCGTCTTTTATTTTCATTGAGTATGTTAATTCACAGGAGTGTGCTCATCGGTTCCCGGTGCCTCTGTATGGCAACGAGGGCCAGAAGCAGGATAAGTTCATCCTTACCTCTCAGCCGGAACAACTGAAATGCATCGTCACATTGACCGGAGATAGTATTACACATGCTGTAAGTATTTTTTAATGTTTACTTACCATATTTTTTCATTAGTAAATTAAATAAGCCTTTTAAAAATCTTATAAGCCTATGAATAAATCTATGATACTCATTAACTGATTACCAGAATTAGTGGCAGTCCAACACAGTTACTACTCTTTCTGGAATTGGTGTAAAAAAGTAATTAATTTTAAACAGAATTAATTAAAAAGAAACATATTATGTCGTTGGTGGGTTCTTATTATGGTGTAAAAGTCTCACTACTGCCTTGTGTTTTCCTTAGCTATTCAACAGGTACCACTTATTTATATTATAGAATTTAGAATCAACTATGACCGTTTTCTATACTTTTACTACAGGACATAAGCTTTAAGGTGCTACGTCAGATGCACACGATATGTCGTACGTCAATCAACCAGGATGGGCCGTGGAAGCTGCAGCAAATTCAAGATGCTGCCAACCATCTGCAGCAAGCTATCGGATACATTGACAATGTGGATAAGCATTATGTGTTTAGGTATGAATTCATCATCATCATCTTTTTTACCGCATTAATTGGGGTCGCTTTTATAGTTTGAACATCTCAACCAAGTTAATAAGGGACACCAAGAAATTTACTGTTATTTGACTGGGACAAAGATAAATGATAATCAAGAAATAGAAACCAGTCTGAGATGATCAAAAATCAATCTCATTTTACCTTTCGACTTAGTTTCGAATTTTATTTATGAATTAAGTAACAATGAGTACGACGTTTGACCGCTTTTATTGATGACGTCATAGGACAGTTTGCCTACCAACTCTAAAGAAATCTTTCGGTTTATCGTTTCGTAAAAAGTATCTCATTTGACTATCTTATCAAATAACCTATAGTGGCGATTAGAGTAACATTGAGCAAGCTTACTTAAAAAATGCTTATTCAAAATAACTTTACAGAGTTAGCTCTAGGTTGTGAGGGTTAAGTTTTTTAGTAGCCTATTATTTAGCAAACAATAATATATAATATTGGGAGGTAACTATAAATAAATAAATTGTAATACTTTTTTTTCCAGTTACAATATATACTATAAAACTCATGCAGTGATTGAGAACTATTGTTTTGATATCTGTTTTCATATTAACTTGCAGATCATCTGAAGAGGTGTTGCACATAATCCAATGCTTAATTGGATCACTGCAGAGAGCTCGAACTGCCTTAGTGTTGCCCAAGAAAAAAGCAATTGATGAGCTTATGAAAAGTAGAAATATGGTACGTGAACATCACCTAGTATTTAGTTTGTTTTACCAATAACAATGCCTCTTTACAATTGTGATTATTTTAAAGAAGGTTGGCGACTTTTAAGTCATTGTTACGGTAAGATATGAGCCATTCAAGATTGTTTTTAATGTATATATTTTAATACATAGGACGTTTTGCATTAGTTGAAGTATTAAAACAGGAACTATTGGTGTAAAAGAATAATTAATTTATATCACGATTTGCAACTACGGCTCAACCAGAATATCCATTACTAATACTACCACTTCTTTACCTATAGACAATGACTTTTGTTTTCTTCTAAAAAGAAAACAAATTTTCCCTTTCAGAAAGCGTTGTCACCAAACCTACCTGAAGACCTAGCGATATCCTTCTACATTCAGTCGCACAAGTTGATTTTTGTGGCGTATCAGTTAAGTTCTGTGCACGGGACGATGCGGATCGACTCTTGTCAGGCGGACTGCGCCGTTCCTTGGCTGAGCGATGTGCTGTTCATGCTTACAGCCGCATTGCATATGTGCCAGCAGCTTAAAGATAAGGTCAGTTGCTAACAGTATTCACAAACAAATTATACCAGTATAAAATAAGTAAATATTGCTACTACTTTAGTACTGGCTGTGATTGTTATTGTTTAAACAAATCTGTGGGTATCACGTGATAGATGGATCGTATCGGACAAGGATATTTTAACTACTTTTACCTTATCTTAATATGTGACTTGACGAGCGTATACGCGCTGATAACGTTTCGGCAATCATTTACTCACAAAGTGGATAATAAAATCCTAATATTGTACTCAGTTTATTATTGCATTGATAATAATTTTAACGATTATGTAGCTCGGGGGTATTTCAATGATAAATATTATCGATTGTCGTAATCTTGTGCATTTTTAATATCTGAACATTGGTATTATGTAAAAATAATGACCTAGAGAAAAAATAATTTATCATACATCTCAGACACGACAACGATAATACGATAATGTTTTTTAATCATTTCGACCTTACGCGATTGTTGATTTCTTTCCTGAATGGACGTCACACTTTTATCTTAAGTACAATTTTGTTGAGCGTGTGTCGTATTTATCTAATTAATTATATATAGTTTTTTAATTGTTGTCTTCATTTAACATTTTGATGCTTTTATCTGTCATTCTTGAAATGAATTAAAGAAATTAAATTCAAATTCTTTATCTGTGAACAATTGTTGGATACAAAGTTCTTAGTAACAAATTCCACCTTTTACCATACAAGTAATTTTCAAAAATAACCATGCAATAATGATTCAATAAATATTCCACGGAATTCCACTGATTACGATTCTGACACGCCCCTTTCGCTTATTCCACTCCCATCAAAGACTTAATGCATGCTCGAAGGTTTAAAGAACTCTTAATCAATTGATCTTTTTAATAATTCAATATTTAAGCTACTTCCATGTAGTTTGCTTACCAAGGAACGATAAGGTTTTAGAAAGTCTCAAACGATCTTTATACTTCGAGGTAGTGTGGGGTAACAGAGTGCTAATATTCTACAAACAGAATTAGAAGCAGCAACTGCACTGGATAGAACAGTGTGGTGGATTATTCTTCATACGCCCTCGGAAGCCTGTACCCAGCAGTTAGACATAATAATCTCTTTGTTATATGTAAGCTTACAAACAATGGCTCTCTTACATAAACAGCCTATATACGTACCACTGCTGGGCACAGGCTTCTTCTCGATCAACCGGAGGATACTCCACCACGCGCTCTCAACTATCTGTGCTCTGGGGGGGTTAAAATGACCACATCGAAACAATTCATCTAAGAAAGCAATATTGCAATTTGACATTTGCGCATATAAAAGTAAGTGCGCAATGCAAACAACTGTCAAATAGCAATATTGCTTTCTTAGATGAATTGCTTCTATGTGGCCATTTTAATCCCCCTGTACTCTCTTATCACATCTATTTTATTCCTATGGGGGTCGGTAGAGCCATTAATTAGACAATAATCTGTAATTTCGGTAAATTCTATATAATAAATCGTAGGTATTATCCATTATTTTCATTGACATACAAGTATATCTACAGGTACTTGTATATCGATGATCATTTTAGATAAGATGGGAGTGAGCACTTAGTTGTATAGTGTCCGGTATAATGAGATTAAAAATGTAACTACAAAACAAAGACTAAAAGATAAACTATGTTTAAAATATAATCCGTATACGAAAGAAGTCCCAAAGGCCGCGGCGCTACTGTCGCAGATTCTGCATAGAATTATTATGACTTGTCAAATTAGTTTCATTAAAACCCGCCGACTTCTTTCGTGGCGCGATATACTATTTCAAAAGTAGTTTATTTTCAGTTTGTGTTTTGTAGTAACACTGTTTATGTTTTCGCTCCGAGTGTCCCGACCGTATATAGAATATTATAGTACTGATACAAAAGTATTTAAAATTTTTAGTTATTTGCTGACTCACGTAATTATTTTTCTTTCAGCTCTGTGTTTTCTCGCAATACAAAGATTTCACAGTGGGATCAAGATCTGCCTCTATGGTGTTAAACTAACTACTATGTTACCGATGTTACCTACGTATTTAATTATTGAACGAAATAAGTACGTTTGTACGTATGTGTATTTATTTAATTATAGTTATCGAGTCCATTGTTGATATTCTTGTTGAGTATGTTGTAATATAATGTATAATAACTTATTTAGGTATAAAATAAGCGGGGTTACGGTTCTGTGTTTAATTTGACGAACGGTTGTTTGGAATACTTCTATTGTTCACAATCTATGAAGTGATTTTCTTTTCGCTGCGTTTGTAATTTTGACATTAATATATACAGGGTGTTAGTGACATCGTAACGAATACTGAGGGGGATGATTCAGACCATGATTCTGAGTTAATATCAAGTGGAATTTTCCGTCGCAATATTCATGTTTTTTTTTAGTTTTTTTAATTATTTTTAATTCTATACTTTTGCGATCGAAAATTCCACTTGATATTAACTCAAAATACTGAGCTAAATCAGCCCCCTCAGTATTCGTTACAATGTTACTTACACCCCTTACCAGTACTACAGGTAGCCATACAAGTAGGTGTGGGTGTTAGTGACACCGTAACGAATACTGAGGGGGATGATTCAGACCATGATTCTGAGTTGATATTAAGTGGAATTTCCGGCCGAAATTATTATTATGTTTTTTTAAATTATTTTCCGTTCCATACTTTTGCGACGGAAAAATCCACTTGATATCAACTCAGAATCATGGCCTGAATCATCCCTCAAAGTTTTCGTTACGATGTCACTAACACCCTGTATAATATTTCTAACATTACGTAATATCTCTCTATTAATGTATTATTTTTCTTGCTAAAGTCTACTTAAGGGGTGAGATCGTAACGGGTGAGAATGTAAAAGAGGTTCAAGTTTTTCAAATTAAACACATAGCCAAATGATGTGGACAGCCTAGTTCAAATCTATTTATTTTTGGTGCTTTTATTAGTTTTACTAGAGCAATTTTATAGCCAGAAATCAGCTACTCCATCACATAAATACATCGTATAAGAATCAGGAGGCTAATATATTGAAATGCCATAGCAATGCTGTGCGTATTATAAGTTATTATTATTGTAATAGTTTGTATTATACAGTTTGGTAAAAAAGAGTAGAAATAGAAAGCGAATCGAGTTTACTTTTTTAAACAGCAATTATATATTTCGATCTTTTTCAATTCTCGTCAAGGTTCTTAATCTCCGCGTTTTTAATCGACAGTAGCTGCTGACAGCTAAAGCGCTATAATTTTACTCTTTTGCGGACTGTATTTTTATTTAGTTTCCAAACTAGATCTGAAGGGTAATGAATGGAGGCAACGGGAAGCAATAAAGCTTCGATTTTAATCTTCAATACGTGTGTATACTTTAAGTGATGTTAGGTATTGTAACAGCACACAAAATTGCAATTCTTCGAATGCATGTAGTCAATTAAGGTATAAATATGATATGAGACTATGGAATAGTGTATTCGGTTGATAGGATCATACATATTTTTATTTAACCATTGCACTGTTCAAAGTATGTAAGTAGTTAATGGGAGTTGAAGCCCAATAATCCACTCAACTTTAATAAAAAGCCAGAAAAATATGACAAAATACTAAAGTTATATAAGAACCTTAAATAGATAAAAATCACACAATTTAACGCCAGTTTAAATACAACTTATTTTTATTTGTAACAAGTTAAAAATAAACTGAAAACATCAAAATATTTTGATTTGTTGAAGAATTGTATTCATTACGTAATCAAATCACCGATTATTTTGCACGAGGGATTTATTAATAAACATCCCTATGTTAATATGGCCATAAAACTAGGATAATAATAATAAATTCAAACAACGGAATTGGAAATTAATATTAAAAATTGTATTTTTTGTGCACTTTATTAAGCTAATACGTATTATTAACGCACTTTCTTATAATATTCATAAAAATATTTGGAAGTGTGTTTAGATGTTACTAACATACTTCTTTTTACTACGTATCTACTTATGTTATCCATGTGTCTTTAAAAGCAATGTAATCTATTTAAAATACTTTCATTATTTAGTTTATTTTTCATATCTTAAATTATACCAATAGGGGAGAGTAAGAGGAGAAAGGATAGATTTCAAGTTTTGATTATAAAGTCTTCTACTTATATCATGCATGTACGATCAAATTATTTATTTGACATGTTTGACAATAAACTTATTATACTTATTAGTATTATTAGTCTCAAGACTATTTTAACTGTACTGTATGAAATAAACAGTTCTTGTGATTGTGTTAAGTATATTTAAATAAACAAAATGAAATTATGTTTGTATTATTATTTTTAGACTTGTTATCTCCTTCATTTCATCATTTCGTTATTACATTGATTACAAATCACAACTAAAGTGCTTAGAAATCAAGATAAAATACGCTAGTTTCCAACTAGTCAAATCAGTTACTTTTTACTAAACGTCAAAACGCGAAATTACTATGGAATTTATATTCTTATCACGTTTTTCTTGATTAAATAAGTTAAAATGGAAAAAAGAAAATTATTTTCGTTAATTTTAGATCTATCTTTATTTAGTAATCGGAATTTCATAATTTATCTTGAACTTAGTACACGACCCAATTGTTGTCATTTGAATGGAATGGGTGTTCCCGGGTTTCTAATTTTTTTTTTGTTTTGGTTTTTGTTTGTTTATGTCAACTAGTCTTTTTTATTATAATCATTAACATTGAGTCCATCTTTTAGAAAGGAGTTTACACTTTAAGTTTGATTATGTATTTGTGGCTCTGCCCATCCCTTCACACATACACACACACAGTGTCTTCATGATCTTTTTTCAATCGAGTATCGATAGCACACCTAACAAACACCTTACGTAAGCACATCACTATGATGCGCTTACTTCATTGTAATTAAGCGTTAGATTATATATGTATATGAAACAGCGCTATACAAGCATTCAGAAACTGCGCTAAAAACAGTATTTGATGTCAGTGTCAGTCTCTAATCTCTATAAGCGCAACTGTCATGGAATATAATTGACACACACAAGCACAAGTATAATTCTTTTACGTTTTTGTTGTTATTTATTATTGTAAATTGTAGTTTTTACCACCAAAGGAGCATATGGTTTACAATTGGCAATGGCTATGAAGATAGCGGGTTGGTTTGGTCTCGTATCGGTGATCATTATTGGTTTATTTGGATTCGGATGGTATATTACACTTCTTACGTTTTTGCTGTCTTTTCTTGTTGGGTAAGTCGTTGAGTTTATCGGAATTATACTGTGGAATACGTCCCGTTTTTATCATTGATTATCTATTTATTACTTCTTGTTTCAGTGTAATTACAATTTTATACTTCTCCTATGATAATAAGAAGATATTCTCAGGAGATTTGGAGACTCTTGATGATCCATTACAACAAATAAATTTCTCTGTGTCACCGCCAAAGGTAAGTCACATACAATGCCTTTTATAAGAAGCTTTTATAATAGCGTCGTAAGTCACTCTAAAAATTAACTTATTTTTTACTATATTTTGTTTATAATAAATTTATGTACCTAAAACATACTTAAAGTCGTAACGTCAATGCTCGTTTAAAATCCAATCCCAGTGTAGGAATCTGGGCCTCCACAAAGTTAAGATAACAGTAATAAAGTCATTGCTTTAGGTATATCAAATTTTATCTGATTGCAGGTCATAGATTTGTTTCAAACTAAGGAACGTCTACCAAGGTTCGACAATAGAATCACGGGAAGTGAGACTGTGGACTCATTTCTCAATGAAATAATAACCATTATTATCAATGACTATGTAACAAATTGGTATGAGGTGGTGACGGATGACGAAGAGTTTACGAATCATGCTATCAAGAGAGTGGTGCTTGCGGCCGGTGCTAATGTAGCTAATAGGTGAGACATTATTTACTCCAAATAGCACTTTTTTTGCCACAGGGACTGGCCGGAGTACGACCGCGAAAAATGGAAAGAGGAAGGGGAGGCCTTTGCCCAGCAGTGGGATCTTGTAGTCTAGATTAGATTAGTACTTTTTTAGTTTTTCTAGTTTTTGAATGAGGGTTTGAACACCCTGGGTGTTCATGGTAATCTCATAGGCATGGTACTTAATAGGTATATGAGAATGACCTTATGTATTTTTTTTGTTTATACACCCCTTTACAATAATTCTCAAACATTTTTTTGTACTTTAACCATTGTAAAGAAGTTGATCTGATGATTGTTTATCAATATTTATCTATTGTGTAATATTTACTATCCTAACATTGACATTATTAATTACATAGATAAAGAAATTAAACAATATTATAGGAAATAATGTGATGTTGGTAACACTTTATACATTAATATATTTTGCATGTAACAAATATTTTTTTTGTCAGAGTAAAATGTGTAGATTGGATCCACCTCCTCTCAACGCGATTCCCAGAGGAGTTGACAACTCATTTGAAGTTGTTCAAGCAATCACGGGTGAGGCTAAAACACATACAACTGTTAAGCAACAAGGATGTCTCTAACGGGAACTCTAAGCCAAGTCCCAAAAAGCAGGAGGAGAAAAAATTGCACAGGAGGAATAAAAGTGAGACTGACCTCACCTGGGCACCAGGTAAGAATAATAAGTGAAATCACTGAAAGTTCATACTAGTCCTTATCAAATCTTATGTGACAAGTAATATAATAGTTTCTAAGAACATTCTGTAGGCTACACTTTACAAGTCGTGAATTGTATTTGTATTCAAAAATGTAAAAATGGCCGAAAGAAAATTGCATAAAAAAGAAAAAAATAAATAAAAATATTTGCAACATTTAAGGGCAAATTGAATAACCTTGTAAAAAAAGTCTGTGGAAAACCCAAATTTTTATTTTTTGACAAACAACCTTAGTAATGAATGATCATATCACATAATTTTTAAAATTAAACACATTTTTTTCAGATACTCAAACCTGTGGCAAATCAAAATTTTATGGTAGCTCAGAGAATTTGGAATTTAAATCTTTGATAGATCTATTTTTTGAGTTAGAATGTTCTATAGAAAATAGACAAATCTGTCGTGATATATACTGCATTGACCCTGAGAAGGAATATGGTAAGTCTTCACTTATGTGTCTTATTGTTTACTCAGAGATCTTTTGTGAGCATTTGTTGAAATAGAAGTAAAATGTATAATAAAATTGCCACTTGCACTTTTCGAAAGATGATTATTTTTATCGATAAATTGAAGTCTTATTTTACAAGCAGTGCTGTCTAGTGAAAAGGCGCAAAACTTATGTAAATAGAGGTTTATTACTTTACCTTTAAGCAGATAAGACAGGAGAACAAGAAAGACTAATTGAAAAAGAAATGCAGCCAGTGCCCTTACTATTAAAGAGATTTTACAATGGTGATATTTGTTGGTCCATACAAATCAATGAGCCCTTGTTTATACATTGCTTAAGAACTTATAATGTTGAGTGAGTCGTTTGTCCTTGTTTTCGATCAGAAATACGTGTTTTTCTTTTGTACAGCGTTACTCTGCGAAGTATCGGAGGCAGTATTGTACCTGGTAACGCCAGAGGAAGTATGGAAATGTCACGCATTGAAAATATTGTTGCTTGAGCTGCTGTCTGCGGTCGTTCTAAGACCTCTAATAGCCTTGCTGAGTGACCCTGATAACATCAACAGAGCTATCATTAGAACCGTAAGTTTGGAGCTATTTTCCTTCCTCTATCGTGTGGGCTGTGAGGAGGATCACCATCCTCAGCAACCCTGGTGTCAAGGTTATTATTAAGCCCTCAAAGGCTTTAACTTCATGTAACTATTACGTACTTACATAAGTAAGTAGTAGCCGGCAACAGTTTAACGTGCTTTCCGAAGCACGGATCATCTTTTTGGCAATCGGGTGATCAGCCTGTAATGTCCTGACCAAACTAAGGAAACAGAGTGTTTTTTGTGATATGTCTCCACCGGGGTTCGAACCAGATTCGAACCTCCGGATCGTAAGCCCAGCGCTCAACCACTAGACCCGAAGGCCGTCAACGTTAGGGCTGTTAGTATTGTATTAAAAGTATTAGTATTTCAAAAAAGAATTATCGAAATCGGTTCATATACGACGAAGTTATGCCCGAACAAACATAAAAAAAAAATAAAAAAAAAAACCGAACCTCCTCCTTTTTTGAAGTCGGTAAAAAGAATGTGCACCTTTACCTTCCCCTTTGGGATATTTATGTGATGCTATGTATGTGTTGACCATTCTACTTTCTTTAATCTTAGTCAGCTTTTCATCTTCGTGGGATACCCATAATGGCGGAGTATTGACGAGACTGGGCTGTATGAATACTGTGCAGTTATAATTGGGTAGTTTCCTAGGTCAAAGATAAATTATGAAATTCTGATTGCTAAATAAAGACCGATCTAAAGGTGTCAAAAAACGTGTTCTTTTTTCTATTTAACTTATTTATGAATTTTAACAAAGAAAAATGTTTCTATGACCAAAATTGATTTTCTATGACGTCACAGGTTGCTTTTTCATACAAATTCCAAAGTGATTTCGTGTTTTGACGTTTAGTAAACATTATCTGATTTGACTAGTTGGAAACTTTGTGTTTATGTTAAATACATATCCCTACGCAGCTGAACTGTTAATGTTCCGTAACAGTGTTGCCGCGACTCGGTGCTGCCTTCAGAACTTTTCCTCATGGTGATCAGATGCTGTGGAGACGCTGAAGAACTGGACGCTACTCTCGAACTTGTGCAGAAAGACATCCAGAAGCTGGTAAGATTAGAAGAAATATGAAATACAACCGAAACTCCTCCTTTTTGGAAGTTTGTTTAGAAGCATCCTGCTCGAATAATGGCCTGTTTCTTCACAGCCCATTCAGAACTCGTCTATCATATTAGTTGTGAGGCAAACCGCCCTCATCAATCCTGGTAAGGGTTATTATTGGGCCGCCAAAGGCCTCTGACACGGCTCATGTAACGACTATGTACTCACATCAGTGACTAGTAGTCGGCTTAACGTGTCTTCCGAATTAATTCGCCATGTAGTGTATCTGCAATAGCCTGGTCAAAAGATATAAAAACACTTCCTTTATAGATAAACCCACCTTCTGTTACATAATCTAAACATCTACAGGGTGTTAGTGACATCGTAACGAAAACTTTGAGGGATGATTCAGACCATGATTCTGAATCGATATCAGGTGGATTTTTCCGTCGCAAAAATCATGTATTTTTTTTAGTTTTTTTAAATTATTTTCAATTCTATACTTTTGCGATGGAAAATTCCACATGATATTAACTCAGAATAATCAGCTGAATCATCCCTCTCAGTATTCGTTACGATGTTACTTACACCCCGTACAAGTACATACGGTAGCCATACAAGTAGGTATGGGTGTTAGTGACACCGTAACGAATATTGAGGGGGATGATTCAGACCATGATTCTGAGTTGATATCAAGTGGAATTTCCTGTCAAAAAATTCATGATTTTTTTTGTGTTTTTTTTAATTATTTTCCTATCCATACTTTTGCGACGGAAAATTCCACTTGATATCAACACAGAATCATGGTCTGAATCATCCCTCAAAGTTTTCGTTACGATGTCACTAACACCCTGTATAGTTGCATTTGTTATATCTTTGTGAAATAATGTAATATATTCAAATATCTTCATTTAGCACTCAAAGGACAGCGCTGGTGAATGGGAATTGTCCGACCGACAGAAGTTATCTTCCTTGCAATATGTCGCACGGATTATTCAAGCTAGAAGAGCTACGCTTGGACCACAAGAAGGTATTCATCATCATCATTAACTTAAGAGCCACGCTCTTGTCGGTATAGCATTCTCCATTCTTGTCTATTCAAGGCTAATTATTTAACATCTTTTGAAGCCAAGAATACAACAAGAAGGTATTATGTTTTTTTTACTACTATGGACTAGTAAAAAAGAGAATTAGAAATTGTTTGTTTCGCTAAGGAAAATTACATCCGAGACACAGGACGGAAGTCGTTGTTGCGGGGAATTTATCTATATAATGCGCAAAAATAGTAGCTCCTATTATTCTTAGCTGTTTAACTCTATGGACACATATGTGCATAACTTTGCTTTAAATAAGACCAACACTGTCTTTGTAACAGGGTCTTCAAGCAGCAGCAATACGGAGAAGGTTTCGGAGGAAGTTTCTAGAACTCTCAAGTTTCTGCGAGCTACCGCGGCCTGGCGGTCCAACGCTCAGTACCTACTCGAGATTGAACTCAATGAAATTGGTATTCCTTTTTTAATTATCTGTTGTAACGATTACGTACTTAACCCTGATTGATTTGACCAAGCATTTCACCTTATTCATCTTAAGATTTCGTGGTTGCAACGCTCTGCCCACAAATAGAGGACAGTTTCAAAGTTATTTCGACAATGTTCCCCATCGGGAATCGAACCCGGACCTCCAGATCTTGAGCCTAACGCTTTTACCACTAGACCACGGAGACTGTTTGTTTGTAGATTAGTATTTTACAATTTATCTTTGACCTGTCTTCAAATTCGTCTACCTTTCAGACGCACCAAACACTTCAAAAGCAGTGATAGAGAACTTGCGATCTTCAGCGCTAGAGTTGTGCGATTTGTACCTGGCACCTAACAGACCGGCTATTATGGGTATACCTGAGAACTGCTACTCGGAACTAGTACGCAAGATTACTACTGAGGGCGAAGAGTTTACTAATACTCCGGTCTTGTGTTTTGATGATGTGCAGAAATGCGTCTGCGATGCTCTTGAGGTAAGTTAGTCTGCTTTTGAAAAATTTGCTGTCCTCCTTTCTTGATTGCAATCAACTCATTTTTGATGCCGTGCTAACCCAGTTGAAAGAACGCTTAATTCTGACTGTGAGGTCGCACGGGCCTTTTCGAATTCATGTTTGGATCATAAATTACTGTCACGTCCTCAGCGGTGAAGTAAAAATATCGCTAGGAAAAGTGTTTAAAGTGACCTAGGCTGGCTTTCCCTTCGTGGCGTTCTAGTCAAACAGCTGCTTCTGTAAAAAACTGGATCTATCAAATCTTCTCTTATGAAATGTCTTATCCAAGGATCCTGCAACTCCATTAACAAATGAACCAAAAGCATGAATCACTAGCTTCTTAGTTTATACAATGACATGTGATTTCAGGATGACCCATCTTGGCAAGCGGATTTCATGATGGACGATCAAGACGCATCAGATCGTAGCAGCAGGTACATATACCCTTCTCTCTCATCTCTTTTAAGCATTTACTGGAATCTCTTAATGATGCTTGTAATTTTTTTACAGTGAATTTAAAAAGGAAGACAAATCGGACGGCAAGAAGTACACTGGTAAGTCTAACAAACACTAATATTTTCAACTACTTTAAAGTTCTGACCTTTTACTGTCTGTATAGAGCAGTAATTGGTATACCATTCGTTTTGCCACTAATAATATCATCTCTCTCGCTTTCCCTTGGGCAACACCTATTACGTCATCTCATGTATTTACTTTGAAGTCGCGTCAGCCAATCAGAGTGCATTGGTGATTGCTGCAGTGACGTGACGGAATTGTTCTCAAACAAATCATCATCCCGTTTTTCAAAGGGTTCGTTTATCTAACCTGAAGATTTGACAGGTGTGGTTTTTTACAGAGGCGACTGCCTGTCTGACCTTCCAACCCGCGAAGGGAAAACCAGCCCAATGCACGTTAGGTCACATACCTCCGAAAATGCATTTCTCGGGAATGTGGGTTTTCTCACGATGTTTTCCTTCACCGCTGAGCACGTGATTAATCATTTATGATCCAAACATGAATTCAAAAACAAATTCGACAATCATTGGTTTAGACCTGTGCTGGATTCGAACCTGCGACCTCAAAGGGAGAGGCAAGCGTTCTACCAACTGGACTACCACGGCTCAAACAAATATTTATTTTCCTAAATATAGGGTAAATGTTCCATGTCCTGTTATCCTCTCCATCAAATCCTTGCCTATCCCCAGAGAAATGCAAGAAATTAATGAAGTCTTGCCTCCAATTTCCGAAGCTTTTCCTCAAGTCGAAGTATCGGTACGAGTGCCGCAACAAATCGTCTACCTTCCCGCGAGCCTTCGCCCGAAGAGCCCCATGTAACAAGAACCACACTCTACCTAAATGCACTTGTGGTATTCAACTACGTTCTAAGTTTCGTTTAGACTAAATTCTAATTGATTAGTCCTGCGTAGTTGCGTTTGTACAACATCATAAACAATATAAAATTTTATACGAGAAAAATATGTTGGAAAGAAAAGACTTTAACGACATTCTGTATTAAGTAGTCAAGTCATTAGATATTTAGTATAACTATAAAATATTATAGATCTTCCTTTTCCCTATGAAATCTGTTCCATTTCATCTCCTTCATAATATCATATTTATTTCAAAGAGTAATATTTTTTTAAATTTTAAATATTTTCAACATTCTATTATGCAGGGGATCTTTTACCAGTACCTGGCGCGAGGCATAACCGTTCAAGGTCAGATGTAGTCGGCAACATCGCACAGAGGATGATCAATGAAAGTGCAGGTAAGATAGACGTGTTCAGATAACACAAATGACATTGGCGGTGATTCCAGCAGACAACTCTCAATTTTCAAATCAAAATCAAAGTCAAATGACAGATATAATTAAAAATAGTTATATCTATTTAATTTTCTGACCCGCCTAAAAGGAAAGGCTGGCAGCACCATTGTATCTGTTAAAAAGTAAACTTATAAAATAAAAAAGCTAAGTATTTCTTAATTACTTACGAGTGTTGTAAATGTACACTAAATGCCCTGATTGAAGTTAATTTGATCTTTCAATCGCTGTGATTGGTCAATTCCCCACGTCCATTCCAACTATGGATTTGATAATATATTTGAGACACATGGACAGTCAAAGTTCAATGTTTATACTTCACTTTCCAAATTCAAAATCGGGCCCCGCTGCATTATTACACGTACATATTACACGTACGACGTGTATCTACGTAAATAGCATTCGCTGCGGTTATTTGAAGCCCTTGATATGATAGGGAATTTGACTGGGTCAAGGATAAATTATAAAATGCTAATCTTGAAATGATAAAAAATCAATCTCATTTCACTTTTCGACTTATTTTTACGACGTTTGACCACTTTCATTGATGACGTCACAGGACAGTATAGTCCATACAAACTCCAAAGGAAACTGTCGTTTTGACGTTTTGTAAAAAGTATCTCATTTGACTAGGTTGTCATGTAGCCTATTGGCTTTGCCGAGGATAGTTTAAACAAAAGACGTATACGTATTTTGTAATTAAACGATGTTTTTTTTTATTTTTAGGACCATCAAATTTGTCATCTGCGAATACGAGCAATCTATCGTTATCACACTCCGAAATAAGTCAGAGCGCGAAAAACTTGCTATCACCGTTATCAGCGTGCATCATTGAGACTGGTGTGTATTGTGATTGTTAAATTTTATTCTAATAATCGTAACTAATGGATTAATTCAAGGAGAAGTGGTATTTTTTCTAATATACCGGGTGTTAGTGACATCGTAACAAAAAATACCCAATATTTTCGTATGCCTAATAAGCTGGTATTTGTATTTACTTTACTGAACTTATTAGGCTCACAGAACAATACGAGTATATTACTATTAATTGTAAGAATATTATTATTAATTGTATGTTGTTTCCATGTCTCGGGCCTATGGAGTCCCGGACTTTTCGAAGGCGTGCGTGGGGCGAAGTCAACACGTAGAGGCCCCTCAAGACAATTTAATCTAAATGTTGTGTGACACCAACCGGCGATTATCCCTGTATGCACTATGGGAGTGCACCCAAAGACAATCCCCGTTTCGTGTAGGACTATTTAATATTATTATTTGGCCATTGATTTTTTATTTAGTCGTCGTGGAGATCCTTGGGGGAGGCCTATGCCCAGCAGTGGGCGTCGTTCGGCTGATGATGATTTGGCCATTGTGTTACTTAGAAATAGCGAAACATTATTAATTCGAAGTCATAGAAGGGCCAAATAACCAAACCAAATAATGGTTCGTAGAAGGGTGTTGTGTTTTGCATTTGGCAAGTTTATTTAGTATAGTTTTTTGTTTTATTTCACATCAAGTTTTTATTTTATCTCTACATGTATTACTACATTATCTTTTTATCTTCATCTTATAATACATGTATTACCTTTTTTAGCGTTGGTACAGGACAAAGGGCGAGCATTTGGTATTTATGCGATAGCTGTGACGCGTTTATCTGACAATGAACTGTGGCACATCTACAGAAGATACAGCGACTTCTACGATTTGCACTGCTCTATTAAAGAAAAGGTACACCTCCTTCTTCTATCGTGTGGGTTGTGAGGTGGAATACCAACCTCATCAGTATTAAGTAATCCTGACACCAGGGTTACTATTGAGCCGCCAAAGGCCCCTGACATGGCTCATATAACGACTACTTACTTACATCAGTAAGTAGTAACCGGGACCAACGGCTTGACGTGGCTTCCGAAGCATGGATCATCTTACTTTAGGACAATCTGGTGATCAGCCAAACCAAACTAGGGACCACAAAGTAATTTTTGTGATAAGTCCCCACCGGGAATCGAACCCGGGACCTCCGTATCGTGAGCCCAGCACTCAACCACTGGACCACGGAGGTCGTCGTTTGACCATGTAAGACTCGGATTTCCAGACACAATACTTAAAAAATGGCATTCGGATTTTAAAAGGAACTGGGCCTTACGACCAGTAACTCACGCAGCAGGGTCCACAGAATACCAGCGTCGTGGTTCACGCCGCGACTTGTGCTGGCTGAGTGAGGCCCTTGTGATCATTACGACGAACTTCCTTTTAGTCTTATTGTTGTTTTGTGGAAATTTTAAATTATGTTATCGTCTTGTTTTTGTGTTTGGCGTCCTTTTATAATAAACAATTTCTATTCTAATCTATACCTACAGATTATTCTGAAGCAAATTTAAAAATATGTAGACCTTTGTCCGCTCCGATTTCGCTCAAATGAAAAGACGAAAAATAGTTTTCAATGTCATCTTACTGTTACAGTGGCCAGAACTAGGTCACCTCCCGTTTCCAGCGAAGAAGACCTTCTCGAATACGTCTCGGTCCGTGCTTGAGAGTCGCAAGCGCATGCTCAACAGTTACCTGCAGAGTCTGGCCAACCTCGCTAGGGAGACCAGATATATGGCTCTTTTGTCGCCTGATTATTTAGGAGGGTTCCTTAGTCCAGAGACACAGGCAGAGAAGCATAGTAATACGGTGAGTTACAAATACAAATATATTTTAATGAACACTATACAGAAGTAGAAAATAAACGGCATTATCGCTAGGTCGCTTTTGTCCATAACGACATAACCCTTTGGAAATACCCTGAGTCAGGTTCGCGCGCCTATTTAGGCATCCTCAAGTACCCATGTTATTATATTTTTTTACTGGGTGAGTACGACAGTTAGTGTTTGCAATTTGAGGCAAAGTATACTTTCGTTCCTAAGAGGAGTAAGAGTGATAATCGCGAATCATCATCTCCCTAGCATTGTCCCGTTTTTAACAGGGTCCGCTTACCTAACTTGAAGTTTTGACAGGACCGATTTTTTACAGAAGCAACTGCTTCGGAAAACCAGCCCAATACAGGTTAGGTCACATAACTCCGAGAATGCATTTCTCGGGAATGTGAGTTTCCTCGCGATGTTTTCTCGGTCATTTATGATTGAAATATGAATTCGAAAACAAATTCGACATACATTGGTTTAGGCCTGTGCTGGATTCTATTAATCTCGGATGCTATTAAAATTTGTTTTTATTTGTAACAGATTGACGCGCTTCTTGTGAATTCACTACGAGCTGGAATGAGGACTCTGAAAAACATGCCAGACCAGTTTGCCAACACTGTGGATGGAGTCATGGACGGTAGGTGAAGCCGTTTTATGCCCTTCATACAAAAACAAATATGTTTAGCATGAGAAAGAGAAAGATTTTGAAGCTTTCCTTAGCTGTCGCGCGCGTAATATTTAAATTGTTACACTATGTGTGATGGACTCGAACGTATTATCATCATCTCCCTAGCATTATCCCGTTTTGCACAGGGTCCGCTTACCTAACCTGAAGATTTGACAGGTCCGGTTTTTTACAGAAGCGACTAATAATATAATTTAGATTAAAATGGAAGTAAATTAGAATAATAAATAATGTTATTTACAGGAATTTCTAAAGTATTTCAAGGCAAGAGTGATAACTATGAGGGCTTAAAAAGTGGCAATTCTTCTGATGGACAAGATGTGAGTGGCTTTTACTACTATTAAATAAAAATAAATGTGGAAGTTCGCAGAAATTAAAAATGCGGTTCAATCATGGACAATCCTTTTATTATGCGTTTATTAAAAGTTATAACTGTGAAATTGTTTTAGGATGGAGATGAAAGCGTCGCTCTTCGACTGTTAGAGGAAGTGTTGGGCATCAGGGGACTGTGGCTGCGACGGAGGTTGCTGGCGCCTTTGAGAACCTTGATAGCTGATAGAGTAAACAAGTACGTATTCTTGACAGTTTCAATTTATACATTGTTTTAAGTTTACGCGGTTATTATCATAATTAAAACACACAATAACGGGTTCTCATCAGTCATCCCGTGATCATGGCACTTGCAACTGTGTCGAAATATCGGGAGTTTCATATCCCTGATTTAAACGCGGTAAGAACCCGTTATTGTGAGTTTCAATTTAATTGCAACTAGTTTGGTGAAGGCGTCTGGAAAAGGTATTTTCGGCGACATGTAGGTTGGAAGATAGCACTGTAGCTTCTGTAAAAAATTGGACCTGTTCATATCTTTAGATTGGCTAAGTGGACCCCAGACCAAATGCGATAAAGACTAGTTTTTCACTCCTAAAATTTACTTTAGTTCAATTTACTACTTACCGAGTATGGATGTAAGTAAATAGTTGTTACATGAGCCATGTCAGAACCTTGCCATTAGGTTATTATTTTATTTATTGGTAAACACAACAGGTAACAAGCAATTTTCGTTTATGAATAATGTTTGTGGGGTTGGTCGTCCACCTCACTTCTCACGAGAGATATAATTCTCCGATTCCTTTACAGAAAGGTGTTGGAGTTGGTGTCATCGCTAACGTCGCCAAGAAATGTTGTACAGTATCTCAAAAGTTTCAAGTAAGTAGATACTATTTTTACCGACTTCAAAAAAGGAGGAGGTTCTCAATTCGACCGTATATTTTTTTTCTTTCATCCACATTATATATAAGTTATAATTATACGATTATACAGGGTGTTAGTGACATCGTAACAAAAACTTTGAGGGGTGATTGAGGCCATGATTCTGAGATGATATCAAGTGGAATTTTCCGTCGCAAAAGTATGGAACTGAAAATAATTAATAAAAACACAAAAAATTTCATGAATATTCAGACTGAAAATTCCACTTGATATCAACTCAGAATCATGGTCTGAACCATCCCCCTCAGTATTCGTTACGGTGTCACTAACACCCATACCTACTTGTATGGCTACCGTATGTACTTGTGCGGGTTGTAAGTGACATCGTAACGAATACTGAAGGAGATGATTCAGCTGATTATTCTGAGTTAATATCAAGTGGAATTTTCCATCGCAAAAGTATAGAATTGAAAATAATTTTAAAAAACTAAAAAAAATCATGAATTTTGCGACGAAAAATTCCACCTGATATTAACTCAGAATCATGGTCTGAATCATCCCCCTGAGTATTCGTTACGATGTCACTAACACCCTGTATAACAACAGTTCTGATTTGTCCTTTTTAGTATGATTAGTTCAGTTCATTAGGGGTCATATAAAAAATATAAAATGCTAATCTAGAAATAGAAACTAGTCGAAAATGACCGAACTCATCCTCATTTTTCGTATTGACTTATTTTCAAATTGTAATTATAAATTACGTCATAATGCGCACGACGGTTTACCACGTTTATTGATGACGTCACCGTTTTGTATTCTCATACAAACGCCGTATACGTGAACGGTTTTGTCGTTTCGAAAAAAGTATCTACGTTGATTACATTTGCCTATTTAGGAAATTAACTTTTCCAAATTGACTCAGGTCTAGGTTAGATGTTTCACCAATACGCTGGTGTAACTATATAAACCGCTATTTTTTTTACAGACTATGGCTAACGAACAGAAACGCAACAAGTTTCAGTACCAGGGACTCTGCAACTAAAGCGCGAACGAGAGTAGCGGCTAAAGTTGCTCTTCTATCCGCTTGTTCAGGTATATTATGGTGCTGTTTCCAATACCAGCTAATTTTAAATTATACCCGACATTTTCTTATCCGCCAAAAAGAAAAGGGACGGGTACAACAAGCATATATGTAACACTCGTCAACTTTAGCCAGAAATTTAAAAAGCCCTCCCAAATTTTATATTGCCCAATAACCCGACGGAATTAAGTTGACAGCACACGTCTAACGGGTTGCATATCAGCGAGGTGCCTATTTTCTTCGCCCGGTTTATTCGTTCATTTTAAAATTAACAGTTGTCCATCATCCGTCTCTTTCCATTTTGGCAAATAAGAAAATTACAGGTGTAATGTAAAGTAAAATTAGGAGGGCCTATAACTTCCTATTTAATGTAGCATGATTATAATAAGAGCAGGACGGAGATATAGTACATCGCCTAGTGCGAAGAGACGAGAGATATGTCACTCTAATCATATTGCGTTAGAGTTATAAATAATTGACTCACGCTTGTAATTCCTATCAAGATGGCGCACCCTACAATTTCTCAGAAAACAAGTCGTAACCACAATCTATTATAGTTTTTAACCTGTTACGACTTGGGTTCGAGCATTTTCTGACATCGCTTGGAAATGTAAATTTATAAATGCGATTTTATACCTACTTTCAATTAAATAATTGTGACAAGAAAAGGGGACGCTGCTCGTTATCCCAAGCTTGTCGACTAGGTCCTCGTTATGTCGTACATAATGGGCGTATTATATGAGTTAGGAAAATGGTACTCATCATTCTATACGGTCAAAGCCGCGCGTTCTAGGAGAGTTTGAATGAGATAAAATATACCTATATACATTCCAAAAAAACAAGGTACGATATGCTCAAAAATTACAGCTAAAATATCAAGGTTAGCCTGACGCTGACGTCATATCACAATACGTTGCCATTTAAAAAAAATATATATCCGCGACTAATGTTTTTAATTTACTCTCAAATGGATTGCATATGAGCGAGATGCTTATTTTATTCGCTCGTGTTATTCATTCATTTTAAACTAACAGTTGCCAATCATCCGTCGTTTTCCTTTTCGGCGAAAGAAAATGACAGGTATAACTAGGATAACTTAAACTAAAATTAGGATGTGTCTGCAGGAATCGGTGCCTATATACCTCATCATCATCAGCCCATTAACGCCCCCACTGCTGGGGCACGGGCCTTCCCTATGGATGGATAGGGAGATCGGTCCTTAAAACATCACGCGCCTATATACCTAATAAATTAAAAAGCGAATACCACTGCCACATCCAAACTGAGTTTTGTGGGATTTTAATTATAACTCTATTTCTATCTGTTTGATATTGCAAACAAATTATTTTAAATCTCAACTGTATAATTGGCTATGTGATAAAATATTAATGATGTTTAGAGATTTTTGAGACTATATTTATTTTTGTTAATTATACTAGGTTTGGTTTTTTTTATTAGATTTATATTAGGTTAGTTAAGTTAGTAAGTAGATTTATATTAGTCAATGAAGTACCTACCTACTTACCTCTTACTCGTAAAAAAATCGCATGCTTATATTTAGCGGATCATGCGATACTTAGAACATAAAACCTACCAACTGTTTACAAAACCATAAATCCTATCCATAAATCCTAAATTATTTGATTTGATTTTGATTTGTATTTTTGTGTTAAAATAGATATTCTTTTCTATTCTATTGTTTCAGATGATCTAAGGCACATAGTAGGTACAGATACGGCTAGAAGAGGCTTGCTAACATTATTCGACCTGTTCCAGAATCAAGAGATCAATAAGAGACTCATATTTGTTCTCCTTGAAGGTAAGATAGATTTTACATTAGGTTCATTCATTAATAGCCCTCAATGTCCCACTGCAGGGCAAAGGCCTCTCTTCCCTTCTTCCACTCCTCCCTGTCCCCAGCTAATTCGTGCCACCGTTTCAAAAATATTTTACATAAATAATCCGAATTGTTTGTCGTATAAAATTATATTGATAGGTGATAACTTAAGTAAAAATAAACTTTATGATCATCCTTTACAATTCATCAGGTCACAAAGAGAAAATTAAATCGAAAAATTCTGTCGGACGGGTCTTCTCAAGGTGGTCTTTAATCGTACAAGATAGATTACCAACCTCGTCAACCCTGGTGACAAGATTACTATTGAGCTGCCAAAAGCTCCTGACATGGCTCATTTAATTATGGCTCATGTGTTTATTTACTTATATCAGTAAGTAGGAACCGGGAGCAACGGCCTAACGTGCCTTCCGAAGCACGGATCATGTTACTTCCGGACAATCAGGTGATCAGTCTGTAATGACACATTAGGGATCACAAAGTAATTTTTGTGATATTTCCCCACCGGGATTCGGACCCGGGACCTCCGGAACGTGAGCCTAATGCTCAACCGCTGGACCAAGGAGGCTGTCAAAGTCAAGGTGGTGTAAATGGTTAACTCGCTCGTCCCAGCTGGACAAGAGCTGCGGGTACAAGTCGCGTCCGAGTCAGAATTTTTAGATTTATTTTTCTCATTGTGAGTTTCCCTCAGCACGGGAGAGTGCTATAAAAACAAAAATCAATATGAATTAATTATGTATTTACAAATTATATATCGTGATGGAATTTGCTCCGTAACATATGCCCAGTGACTGTATATAGGTTGTTTATGCTTGTTTATGGTTGTTTATGCAGATTTACAATATTTTTCAGTGTCTTTATCGAACCTATTCCCGGAGAATAAGATTCCAGAACTTTTCAAGACGCTGTATTCAAACTCACCCCGCGTACCCGCTCCCAAGAAATCTGTCAACATTTAGAAATATTATACTTGGCAACACTCGAAAACGGACTGTGATTGGCTAAACAGTGCTGCCATTTAAAAAATGGCGTTTGTATAAAATTTTATACAAAATAAACTATATTATTTATTACTGCGGCATTTGTGTTCAGTAATAAAAGGGTATTAGTAAGTGGGGAGAACTAAATTTTGTAATTTAAGAAAAGCTTGTTGTGGTATACTTACTCTACTCAGATTTTTATCTAGAGTGACTTGTATGGCGTACACAGTGGTGCTAATTCCTGCAGACGCCATCTTATTTTATTTTAAATCAAACGGATTATATACCAGCGCGATGCCTATTTTATTCGCCCGTGTTATTCGTTCGTTTTAAAATTAACTTTTTGACAATCATCCGTCCCTTTCCTTTTCGGCAGATAAGAAAATGACGGGTATAGCTTAAAATAAAATTAGAGGGTGGCTGCAGGAATCGGGCCCATTACATTTGTAATTCCCGTTTTGGCGCAATAAATATTTTAATTATTACTGTTCCATAATATTAATTTGTACACGTACAATTAATCTGTCGTCAATTTGCTTTAACAAAAGTATTTCTCTGTGTTCTATTGATAATAATTAGGTTAATTCGTACCAAATTTTTTATTATTATTGTTCGCAGTTTTATATTAATGGGGTGACATTGTAGATAGTTAAATTTTAATATTGGTCTTAAAACTAAATTGTGATATGGATGAAATTACTATTCAAATACCTGAAGATTTTGTACAAACCAAATTGTACTATTATAAATTTATAATGCTATGTTAGGTAGGAAAATGTATAAAGTATTTAATGCAATATTTTTAGTTATTGTTATCATAGATCTGTCCTGCATTTAATTTAATATATTTATTCAAGGGTTATTTACATATTATTTTATAGGTAAAATGGTTGCTTTGTTGCCGAAGAGGTTACGGTAAATATTATTTTGAAATGTAATATATTTTTTTATGGCAGCTTAACTAAATTGCTATAGGTTCTTGGTAAATTATTTTTATATTTCCTGTCTATTGGATAAAACAGAGGCTATGAGTGAATAAGTTTTAAATTCACGAAAAAGAACCGACTTTAATTCCTTCATTGAATAATTTAAATTATACGGGCCTTTGGTAGCTCAATTATAACCCTGATACCAGGGTTGATGAGGTTGGTATTCTACCTCACAACCCACACGATAAGAAGAAGATTATACGGGCTTATGTAAAGGGCATGTGATTTTAATAAAAATAAAAGTCTGTCAACTCAAATTATTTAACGCGCCTTCTTTTTTTGAAAACTGTTATTTTACCAAACGATTGCATTGTTAATTTGATAACTTGATTTTGGTACCTGTAAGTTTTATTGTAGCAATCACACAATGTTAAATAACAATTACTCTTATAGCAGAATTCTATTTTACGCTGTGGTATTAATGAGTTAAACACTTAGTTTGACTCGTTATAATAAATACACATATCATTTAAAGTTGTCCTGTATTGTTGTAGCCTGTAATTGTTATGTTTTAAACATTCCATTTGTTCACATATTGTCCAAGTTGTCGTTGTATTGTAAGTGATTAGGTACCTATTTATTATTTTCTAATATAATTTACACAATTTAACTGACGTATTTTATTTAATTATTCATACGAGTTTATTGACATTAGTTACATACTGAAGTATGCAAGCGTTCCCCAGATAATAGGTATTTTCAAAACGTCAAGCTAGCGGGATCAAAGAACTGCCTTTATAACTTTGGAACCGTTGAAGTACTACTTTCGGTATTTTGCAGGGGGTGAGTACTATTTCGATACTATTTTTTGGCGTTTAAATCAAAGCGAAAGACCTTGTCGTTAACTCTCGCCAAATTTCGCTCACCGTCAAGCTAGCAAGTGCAATAAAACATGGCTATAAATCCAGAACCGTGATGGTACTAATTTTTTTACAACAGGTACTATTTTTTTCAATAAGAGTACTATTTTTTGGTATGGTCAAATTATTTTTTCGTGCCCATTTTTTTTTTGAGGCCGCTAGCTTGACGCACACTATTTCTCATAGTAATAATAATACATAACAGCATTACCTACGCCTGTAGTCAGTGATATCATAACGAATACCGAGGGGATAATTCAGACTATGATTCTGAGTTAATATCAAGTGAAATATTCCGTCGGAAAATTCATGAGAATTTTTATTTATTTTAATTATTTTCAATTCTATACTTTTGCGATGGAAAATTCCTCTTGATATTAACTCTGAATAAAGTGCTGAATCATCCCCCTCAGTATTCGTTACGATGTCACTAACACCCCGTACACGTACGGCACAACAAGTACTTATGGGTGTTAGTGACACTGTATTTAGTACTGGGGGGATGATTCAAACCTTTATTCAGAGTTAATATCAAGTGGAATTTTCCATCGCAAAAGTATAAAATTGATAATTTTAATCCTAATAAATTATTATAAGTTCCATGATGGTTGATGAGGTTGGTAATTCACCTCACAACCCACACGATAGAAGAAGAAGAAGTTCCATATTTTTGCGACGGAAAATTCCACTTGATATCAACTCAAGAGTCATAGTCTAAATCATCCCTCAAAGTTTTCGTTACGGTCACAAACACCCTGTATACCTACTCCTCGTTATGTTTAAGGTCTACTGGCTTATTGGCTCGCCCCCTAACGCAGTTATAGTGTATTTGGCAGAATTCGAAGATCGATGTAGTGTAGTCTTATAATTTGTTGGTATTCTTTTACATCTTTATTGTACCGTCACATGACTTATTGTCACAGTTGGTTTGTCTCAGATAGCATTAATTACTGGGCCGCAGAAATGGGGAGCGCTGAGGGCTCTCTCTCTCTCGGTACAAATAATAAGAAGACCAGGGGCCTGTTTAATAAAACTTACAATTGTAAATTACAATGACAATTTGAGGTACATTGCGGAGTGTGTGATCACGAATATTTTGCAGTTTCATATTAGCTACGTAATGAACACCAAATTGTCATGGTAATTTACAATTGTAAGTTTTATAAAACAGGCCCCAGGTCTGAGTTATTCGGACTTGATTCATAAGGGGCCTTTGGCGGCTCAATTAGTAACCCTGACAGGGTGATGAGGTCATTGATCTCACAATCCACACGAGAGAAGATAATATCGTTTCATAAAAAAAAAACTTAAATTCACCGCAACAAGATTTGCTCCTAACAAATCACCGCCAATTCGCTGTATAACCGGTTCAAATGAGAGTAAAATTATTCAAAAGGAATAATAGTGTAGGGGCGCATTGGCATTCAGGGGAAGACTGCCAAATGAGGGTGGTGAGCCTGCGACCACTCGCGTCGAGTCCTGAAGGTTGGGCGGCCGCCAGACGAAGCACGGTTGCCAATTCCTCCCAGTAATGTCACCGGATTTAAACTTTGGCCGGCCACACCTGGCACCTGGCCTGGTCCACTTAAGTCCTGCCGATATTCAAAGCTCAGATCTTAGACTATCAGTTGACTAGTGGTGATTGGATCTTCGGACGTTTTTAGAGTACCTAATTTGAAACAATACTGTGTTTTACGGTGCGTGTCAGTGTGTCCTTCCTCTAATCTTCGTCAGTCAAAGCATACTTAAGCGTGCTATCCGTCTTTCTCTATCGCTAAGTATGTTAGAATACGATAGAAACATTTATAAAGTTTATTATATCATCTTAGGGCTTCATAACAACAATGGCTTCAAGTTGTTTTTCATTACTTGTGACTCTTTACACAATGTGTTTAGTATGTATGTATATGTATAGAATTTATCTTTTCCTTCAATTTTATTTGCTTTTGCACATTGGCTTCAAAATTCAAAGTCATTTACTTACCTGCTCTTAGGTAGTGTGTACGGTCACGAGCACTAATATGTATACACTTTGAAACCATGTCACATTAACTTTTTGATAAATTAAACCATAAGGCTCATTAAATGTCAAATATGATAGTGCGACAGGTTTCTAAAGTAGGTACATGATATTACTCATGACTGTACGATAGTACGCGTAGGTATGATGATGATGATGATCTAGTAGGTATACACTTAGGTATGCGGAAACATTACTGTTTCCAAAGACAGCTGAGCTTGCGACTCCGAACTATGGCATTAAAGATGTTGTCGTAAACGCGAAGGGCGCATGCGATGTAGTTTGCTGACGGTGCCGGTGTTACGGCTATTGTCGGCCCGACGACCCGACATGTCTGTCACGCCGGGTGATGTATCACCCACCGCTGAGACACCCTGCCTTGATCACTTCAATGGTACGCGAATTAGGCCGAAAAGGAATGTTGTTTTCGCCCGTTTTGTCTCGCTCCAACAATAGGATGAACGTAACATTGTTCAAAAAATGTGAAAGAAAGTAACAGAACTAGAAGTGCGGTAAAATTACATAGCTACTTTATACGTATATAGACTCTCGCCCATAATCCTTAATGATATGGGCAGAACTACAAGTACTTATAATACCTAAAACTTGCAGCAACAGTAGCACAGTTGTTGAACCTACCTACCTATGAATATGAAATACATTTCAATAGTATGTAAGTATATAAAAATAAAGACATCAAATACATACATCAATAAAGGACTTTCCAGTTTACGTTCCCGAATAAATTTATAGATAGAGTTGTCTTCGTTTAACCTTCTAGTTCAGTGGTTCTTAACTGGTGGTCCACGGACCCCTGGTGGTCCTTAAAACCTTCCAAAGTGGTCCAAAGTTTATTAGAATTTTACTATAAACGTCAACAAGTACCGCAAAAATAGCACACAATTTTAAGATATTTCTTTTATTATTTTCGAAAATAATAGTACTTAATAATATTTTTGATAATGAATAATTTCTAACGTGTTTTATTAATGAACAGAGCTCCAATATTAATGTTTATTACCGCCAAGCAGTGGTCCATGGCATGTGGACAATTCATTAGGTGGTCCCAGAACTTTTAAAGGTTAAGAACCACTGTTCTAGTTGAATAGATAACATGCAATTTTTATCTCTGTTTTTGGGTATAAATGATGACTCTTGTTATTACACCTTGCCACAACACCTATTAGGTAGCAAGAGAAGCAATGTAGGTAGCAACATAATGTTCCAAATACAAGCAACAATTATTTTTATAAATTATGATTCTGCCATTATACATATGTATTGTATTTTTGAATAATTATGTAGCAGAGCTCGGAGGCGCAGCGGTAAACGCGCTCGGTCTGCGATTGTTGAAGTTAAGCAACTTTCGCAAAGGCCGGTCATAGGATGGGTGACCACAAAAAAAAAAGTTCATCTCGAGCTCCTCCGTGCTTCGGAAGGCACGTTAAGCCGTTGGTCCCGGCTGCATTAGCAGTCGTTAATAACCACCAATCCGCACTGGGCCCGCGTGGTGGTTTAAGGCCCGATCTCCCTATCCATCCATAGGGAAGGCCCGTGCCCCAGCAGTGGGGACGTTAATGGGCTGGTGATGATGATGATGTAGCAGAGCAAAGAGGAAATAGGTAATTATCGCGTTAAAGCTGTAGAACGCCATCTGTATTGTTTTTGGGGACCGTAGCCTGGAAAGTCCCTCGTTGAAAACGAATATTTTTAAAATTAGAAAGCACCCGCCGCCTTTACATAAAAGCTTTCAAATTAAACGAAATCAAGCTCTTTGTTTAATTGTCCAATTATATAAATCTTTACTGCGAATTTTCTTTTGAATTTATTGTGAAATTCTTTTCTTCTTTGTCCTTTAGCTTTACTACCGTCTTAACCCAGATTCAGGATGTAGAGTCACCCCTTTTCTGTGGGAATTCTGAAAAATCTTACCTCAAAAGGTAAACAATTTCACGGGCAGTGGTTCAATTTAATTGGAGGATTATCTTTTTTACGGTCGTTCTCCGCCGGTGGAGCGACCGTCGTCAAGTGGCGGCTGACAGCCAACAAATGATGCATCGGGAATCGGTGACTACTTCCGCCACTCCACCCTGAGCACTCTCAACCTGAGCCCAATATAGACACGTCAACGGGACAACTGATGGACGGCGGATGCCCACTGCCTATTGTTATCCACTCCCTACTTCAAAGGATACCAAACTTAACCCTTCATTTAAATTGCCAAGATATAAAAGTAAAGACAAATATAGACTGTCTAAATTAAGCAAAATAGCCATTTAAATGAACGGAAATTGCAGCGCTGCACAAACAAAAAAGCCCTACACTGCTTTTAAAGGCAGAATTGTCTCCATTATTATGCTGGCCTTTGCAGTCCCTGCGCCAATAAATGTAGGTGGGTATTTAACGGAGTATTTACTGCGCGACACTCGCCCGGCGACTTCACTAATACTCTTAATTATTTTTGCCAGTGTAAGCTGTTTTTCTGACGGAGAAATGCAATTGCAACATTTTGCATTTCGCCTGTGTCGCAGCGTCGCGCTCATTACGTACCCCGCCGCCGTCCGCCGCGTCCGCCCGCCAGAGATCGCAGAATAATTAGACCTTAAATCAAGAGTAGCAAAGCGGTCAACCGCTCGAATGTGGTATGAATAGTCAATCGTCATTAAATTGTTCAGCTTTGGTAGTCTAATGCGTTCGGGTGCGGGAGTGCCTGCTCCTGCATAAATGTAACTCCACATATATCTGCTGCCAGCATCCGGACCGCATGAATTTAAGGGAAATTGATATTCGCTTCGTCGATAATCGATATTAGTTTAGTTAGTGCTGAATTAGTAACGTCATAATGTGAGATCTGTAACATTATGCTTCGTTAGCGGGAGATAGGGCGCAGTATGTATCACGGGAAGTACAATTTCGTCTCAACATTATCGTTTGCACAACTTGTTGCTTCGGGAACGGCTTGCTAATTCATCATGGCATTGTTATCTGCATCTAAACAGTAAATTATTCCAATTTTATACAGCGTGGTATCCAACAAAATTAAATTAATGCGGCCCCGGTGGGGTTCGCTTCAAATTTAAGCAGTGCAAGATTTAAACGACAGCTCACATTTCGTAGGTACGTAATTATACTGTGGCTCGCTCGCTCCCGGGCGCAATGTGCCAAATCGCTTACTCGCGGCTCCGCTACTCTATCACTGTTTCACGACTGTAGCGCGACAAATAGGTGAAATATTTTACATCAATTTCGTAATCAGTAGTTATTATGATACGTAAGTGTACATAACATAACATCATTATGGTATGTAACTTATTTTATTTTGTTTATTAGGTACACAAACAGATAATAGACAACACATATAACAGAATTATAGTATACAGAGTACGGATCTAATCTAATATCCACAGTAGTGCACACAACATAACTAAATAGTGAACTTATATTAAAGAAATGGTATTTAACTTAACCCTAAGGGACTGAGCGTGAATGAGCTATTTTCAAATACTACTGTGGAGAAAGCCCACGATTTATTTGGCGTTCTTTTACCTAAACGAAAGGAAGGAAGTGCTAACATGCTTTACGTATTTACTTCATTTGTCTATGTCGTAGCAGTGTGCTACGAGTCGTAGCAATGCTACAGGATATTGTAAATAAAAGACAGCAAAAGTTAGGACAATTACCATCAAAAACCACTAAGCCACTAAAAGTAATCTGGTAGTAAAACATACAAAAACAAACACCTGGTAGGTGGTAAAACGGAACAGCAATTTAAATGTTAGTCCATGCTTAATTTGAAATATAAAGGAATAAATAGTCACTACGAACCGTGCGCCGCTCACTTTGCAATGAGTGCAATGTGGGTTCCTACATATTATTAAAAAAAATTAAGAACGTCTAGGGCCCTGTTCTGTGGTTTTTCTTGCAGATACTTTTCTTCAGCTATGTGAGAAGTGGCAGTAGTAGGTGGATGAGACGTTCGAGAATAAATATATTTGCTTATGTATAAATTCCCTCATCGAAGTTGTTATGATATATTTTTTCTAGAAGTGTCTTGTGTTCGAGGTTCGTGGGTGGGGAGTAGAGGCGACTGAGTCAGCCGCTCGCTGCGCTCCGCTGCGCTTCCTGTCACCTTGCACGCTCTCAGTTCATTTCATCCTTGCACTACGCAAATGTCACCGGGCTGCACCGCAGATAAGATGTCGCTACAAAATGTTTCATCATATTTTGTTACATTTTCCCCCTCTATTTTTGCTAATATTATGCAGATTGAAGCAAGACTTTTTCGCAATCTGTATAAGGGTAAGTACTTAGATAGTTATCATTAGACGCGATAAATGGTACTTTATATTATATTGAAGATAGTGGAGCAGCGTGGTGGAGTATGCTCCATACCCCTTCCTGTTGATTGAGGGGAGGCCTGTGCCCAGCAGTGAGACGTAGATAGGCTGTTTATAAGTGTGTGTGTGTGTGTGTCTGTTTTTTTAGGTTAAGTATTAACCTAAATGTCGTAGTTTGTCCGAAGTAAACGTTTTTATTATTTTCAGTAAATAAAAGTTAGAATATTTGATGGATTTATATCTTCTGCCTAACGTTATCTTTTAGGCAGAATATAAACCAAATTACTAGGATCTAGTGTAACTAGTGTTCTCATTAAGAACACGCTATCCACAAGTTATTTAAATATGAATACATTATTTTTGATTATCAGTATCGTAGTCGACCTGTCTTTAACTGTCCGTACAATTAGAACCCATAGCGTGGTCAAATAGCTGTCTAAGATTCAGTCTAATAAGCATCTCGCTCGGGTAATAAATGAAGGTGATTTGATTATTTACTGCGGCCGGCTGAGGATTACGTCAGGCTCCTGCATTACTGCTTGTCATTGTGAGATGCACTTGCTTACGTAGGGTTGGCAGGTGAAATATCTAAGGTCAAATTCAAAAATATCTGTATTCAGTAGGTAACATAGTTAAACTTTGACTATTCATTTTTTACATAACAGTGTGTGTTTTACATAACAAACGTCTCATCCGTCTAAAACTGCTACATCTTCTCACAACCTGTATAGCCGGGGAAAAGAAGCTGCAAGAAAAATCTCGGCACAGGGCTCTAGACGTTCTAATATAAAAAAAAACATATATACAATTTACTAATTTGGCTACCTTAATATCAGTTCCCAGACAACTAACCCCATGCATTCGTATCATTCAGTCATTGAAGATATCGTACGAGTGAAGGCTTTTTCGAGCAGTGGGATTTTATTGGATACATTCGACATACTTACTTAAATATGGCAGAAATAAGTTGCCAATGAGGAAATTAAATTAACTAAGTACTTATATCAATAAAAAATCTAGTAAATGCAGACTCTTGTTTTGTAGAGTAAGTAAGTACCTACCTAAGTAGTTTTACACAATCATAGTCATACTTGTTCTTCGTCGCATTAAAGAATTTTGACTTAAATATGATTTGCAGATATCCATGTCAATCATTTGCAAAAACTTATCACATGCCTTTCTTTTGACAGTTACTTAAATTTCAAAATGGCTGCTGGTCTGCTAAAAATGTTTCCTTGCACCCTGATTACCAAATATACTTTGTGTTTTAATTTATTTCTTCAAAGTAACAGTATTAATATTTCATAGTAAAAGTACGGCGTCTCATAAACCTATCGATAGGTTCCTCTGTACAACATAAAACCTACATGACGAAATTCTTCCTAGATACAAAACTCTTTTTAGGCTTTTCTAGCAGCCCTGCACACGCATCCAGTAAATTCATATATGATGCTCCTTACCAGGCATAGGTGGCCTGAAGCTATAACTAACCACTTAGTTATAATCAAGTGAGCAATTTGACCGCCGACTGCTGTCCTAGAAGCTATTGCTTAGTGGCTCCGCTAGTTAAGTAGAACCTCAAACGGTATATTGCCCTGTCATTGAAGGATGGCGATTTTATAAACTTCTTATCAAGAAAGTGGCATGGGTAAAAATTCCAGATTTATAAGAATTATTTAGAGGAAAAGTTATTTAAATACTTATCTCATTTTACGTTAAGACTCTATGGTCGATTGTTTGTAACTTTTTACCCGACTTCGCGACGCGAGGGTATTTTGTTTTTTGTTAGGGTATTTATTTTCTGCTTATTACACTTGGTGAATAAGTAAATTCTGAACGCAGGTAGGTACCTAAGTATCTAATATATATATCGTTTTATCCTAATCTAATCTGTTATAGATTAGGCAGCCCTTTATATTTATTACTCTACTTGTAATATACCTATACAAAATATTTTTAATATATAATGGTGCTAATTCCTGTACACACCATCTAATTTTATTTTAAGTTTTATGTCTTTTTCTTATCCGCCGAAAAGGAAAGAGCCGACATATCAGCGAGCCTATTTTACTCGCCCGGATTATTCATTCATTCACTCATTCATTTTAAAAGTAACTGTTGTCAATCTTTCATCTCTTTGCTTTTCGGCGGATAAGAAAAATACGGGTAGGTATAACTTAAAATAAAATTAGGCAGTAAGTAATAGGATTTTTCTTTTGTAAATTATTCATTTGTATACAATACAACAGACACAAGGAACATACAAAGAAAACAGATTGTATAGGTAAGCTTATTCTAAACAAAGAGATTTGAACTGTTTATTAATATTATTTTATTTTTTTATCTTTGTGCACGAGTCGGGGCCATTATTTAAAGTAACAAACTAATTATTTCATACAGCTTGTAAGCGCGTTCTAAATACAAAATCTAGTTTCGTTTGTGTTTTCTGTCTCATTGGGAACCAACCCTAGTGTGTAGTATTGTTATTGTACTGTATTGTATTGGACGACTATTAATTAAATACAGAGAGTGTCAGCATAATGCATTTGCCGTCTACTTGTCCATTTTGGAATCCAATTAACATTGTATTAACGAAATGTCTCAGCGCGTTTCACTAAACCTTATAAATTCCGGATAAATATTTAAATAAAGTGTATTTAAATCCTGCGGCTACATAAATTAATTGTAACTAGGTCACTATACGTTCTTCTTCTATCGTGTCGGTTGTGTGGTGGATTACCAACCCCATCAACCCTGGTGTCAGGGGTATTATTGAGCCGCCATAGGCCCCTGACATGACTCATGTAACGACTACGTACTTACGTATACATCAGTAAGTAAGTAGTAACCGGGACCAACGGCTTAACGTGCCTTCGGAAGCACGGATCATCTTACTTTTTAAACAATCAGGTGATCAGCCTGTATTGTCCTAACGAAACTAGGGATCACAAAGTGTTTTTTGTGATTTTTCCCTACCGATAATCGAACCCGGGACCTTTGGATCGTGAGCACATCGCTCAACCACTGGACCACAGAGGCCGTCTACTACTATACGTTGATATGAGTACTTAGAGAACAAAACAATTATTACACACATTCAATTCCATGTCCATCAATTATTAGATTTATCGTGTATCAGAATTTGAATTCAGTACTTAGTACTTTATTGTTGTATGGTTCACGCGGGAATCAAAACAATAAAGTACTTAGTTAATAATTGAAATTAGCATTCGTTTGTATTCGTAAATGCGTGTGATGTGTGTTTTCGTGTTTGGGAAGCCATGTTAAGCCATTCCTCCCGGTTTCTACTTACTGATGTAAGTACGCAGTCGTTACATGAGTCACGTCAGGTGCCTTTGGCGGCTCAATAATAACCCTGACACCACGGTTGATGGGGTTGGTAATCACCTCACAACCCACACGATAGAAGAAGAGACAGAACGACATGAGTTATTTGGGTTCACATATTATTATTAGCATCAATCGACAAAAATAAAATAACCATGTAAATTTTTAATCATGTTGCGAATGTTAGCCCTACTGGGTTGTAGAGGTTGGTAGGTAATCCACCTTACAACCCACACGTTAGAAGAAAAAGACGTAAATGTAAAGATAACCGAGGGACATTAAGAAAATAGAGGCATGTATGTCATCATCATCATCAGCCCATTAACGTCCCCACTGCTGGAGCACGGGCCTTCCCTACGGATGGATAAGGAGGTCGGGCCTTAAACCATCACGCGGGCCCAGTGCGGATTGGTGGTTATTAACGACTGCTAATGCAGCTGGGACCAACGGCTTAACGTGCCTTCCGAAGCACGGAGGAGCTCGAGATGAAAACTTTTTTTTTGTGGTCACCCATCCTATGAACGGCCTATGCGAAAGAAGAAAACTTCAACAATCGCAGCCCGAGCGCGTTTACCGCTGCGCCACCGAGCTCCTCATGTATGTACTTAGTAGCATTTTAAGATATAAATAACGGCCATGTTACGTTACTCTAGAGCAAGGCCTTAATGTCCGAAGAACACGTAATATAGCCGAGGAGATATCGCCGATTCAATACGACGCGGATACTTATCATAGTCGGAAAATTCTGAAGTTTGTTGAGGGAATTTTGAAAAATATGATATGAGGGAGTGCGGGGGCGTAGGGTCGGCAAGTTAGAAGAGCAATCGGCCCCGCGGGGCTGTGATGAATCTTTCACACGCTTTATCGTCCGGTCCGGGAATCGAACCTCGAGCGAGTTTCACTCCCGTTCCACCTACTGAGATATATTGCGTCCGGATCACAGTTGAAAGCCGTTTTATGGGTTTTTTCATAATGTGTTATTTCAATAAGATGGTGGTGTTATATGAAACGCCTGTAGATGAGTAAACGCCTTGTACTTATTTAAAATAATAGGTTATTATCCTACAGGCTTGCTACCATGTTTTTTATTTAGTTCTACGTTTGACTGTCGCTTCAACCAACAACATAGAATCACTCCTGTATCCCCGAGGGTGCATATATATACTATACATTCCACGCTAGCTATACCGTCACTACACTAGCTAAAAAGTGACAAGCTATCTAAGTACGAGCACGGTTACGTAGAAAATGACACACACACACTCATTATACGTCTTATCGTATTAACGGCCTCCGTGGTTCAGTGGTAGAGCGTTGGGCTCGCAATCCGAAGGCCCCGGGTTCGAATTCCGGTGGGGACATATCACACAAATCTCTTTCTGATCCCTAGTTTGGTTAGGACATTACAGGCTGATCACCTGATTGTCTGAAAGTAAGATGATCCATGCTTCGGAAGGCACGTTAAGCCTTTGGTCCCGGTTACTACTTACTGATGTAAGTATGTAGTCGTTACATGAGCCATGACACCAGGGTTGATGAGATTGGTATTCCACCTCACAACCCACACGATAAGAAAAGACTCATATATATACCTACATTCTGACTTGAAAGAAAAAATAGAGGAGGTGGTGGTAAGATACATCCAATGCGGGTTAAACAGATATAGGCAAATATCTCTTTTAAACTAACGAAAGTTGTTCAGAGACGAATAGGCGTCGCAAGTACTTTTCGTACAGCAATAAACGTCGAGAAACTTTCCCAAGACATTCTTTAGTTGTATCTGTGTTTGGTTTTTGAATTTCTACTACAAGTTTAGATCCAACTCATGGGTCACTGTCTAACTCGATCGGGGTTTTGATTCAATTTGATGATTCCCAGTGGCGTCTTATATTTTTGTTCAGGATTTTGTTTGTTTTGATATATCTTTCTCGGGCATTCTATAGATTACTAGGTTTAAGATACCTACTTCTGAAGGGAGGTATATATACTAATTTACATTTATATTTCGTTTTATTTTTGATTGATATGTGGGACAAACAGTTAGAGGAGCTCGGTGGCGCAGCGGTAAACGCGCTCGGTCTGCTATTGTTGAAGTTAAGCAACTTTCGCAAAGGCCGGTCATAGGATGGGTGATCACAAAAAAAAAGTTTTCTTCTCGAGCTCCTCCGTGCTTCGGAAGGCACGTTAAGCCGTTGGTCCCGGCTGCATTAGCAGTCGTTAATAACCATCAATCCGCACTGGGCCCGCGTGGTGGTTTAAGGCCCGATCTCCCTATCCATCCATAGGGAAGGCCCGTGCCCCAGCAGTGGGGACGTTAATGGGCTGATGATGATGATGATGATGTGGGACAGAGTTATAGTACGTCGCTTAGTATGAAAGAGATTAGAATTATGTCACTCTTGTCATGATACTTTAAGTCCAGTCCTGGTTGAATTCTGATTTTATTTTGACGGGATTTATTACAGATTTGCTGCAAATGGCATTAACTACTTGGCCGGACATATGGGGAACGCTGAGGGATTACATCCGGTATTTACGTTAAATACAGAGAGTGAGAGTTTATATCAGATGCCACTGTAGATTTGTGTTTTTTTTTAAGAACGTCTAGCTAGCTACTTTTTTACGGCTATACGGGTTGTGAGGAGCTGCAGCAGTTTTAGTTTTAGGCGGATGAGATGTTCGACAAAAAAATAATGTATTTATGTAAAAATTGACGATTCATATTTTAACTATGTTACCAAATGAATAAAGATACTTTTTAGTTTGACTCGAACGATAAAAGAGGTGTCACTTGTGTGCATCGAAATTTGTATTTTCCAAAGAAAGTGTTACGAACTTTAGTACAGTATTTATTATTTGGCTTTTGATAATGCCTCTTAAGAACAAAATTCCACTTATTTTTTATGAACCCGTGACTTTTATAAGTATACAACCACAATAAGCTCTGTGAGCACGTATATCCGTAATTATCCGGTAGCTAGACGCGACTTAATACGGTTGAATTACTTATAACACAGAGCAACCTCGGAACACTGGGGAGATCTCTCTCTTTGCCTGCTTAAGTTTATATTAGCTATTAAACCTGCAAATTATCATGGATTTTAGTACTGTAATTTCCTTGTGGCTAAACACATCCATGGGGAAATAAAAAGCAAATTGTATGTGTTCAAAGCTTATCATCCTGTTGTGATCACTATAACTAACTAAATATTAAAAGTGAAAATGCGCTGCATATATAGTGTTAGTGACATCGTAACGAATACTCAGGCGGATGATTCAGACCATGGTTCTGAGTTGATATCAAGTGGAATTTTTGGCCAGGAAATTTATTTTCAGCTATATACTTTTGCGACGGAAAACTCCACTTGATATTAACTCAGAATCATGGTCTGAATCATCCGCCTGAGTAAAAATAAAATATAAATAATACATTATTAAAGAGACAATAAAAGCCAAGCACAGTTTTTCCATCATGGTCAGTCCTTAAGCTTATTAAAATAATTAGGATCAGGTCACAGTAGGCCGTAAACTTAATTTCTACTTTCCTTATCATTATCTTCTCATAATATTCTGTAACTTCTAAAGTACATTCAACATTTCTGTAGGTACTTGTATTTCGCTAACTTATTTCGTAACTCAAAACCAAGCTGTCAAGGCAAGCTGAATAACTTAATTCCGAGAGCACTTAAAAAAGAATGGGACTTCACGGACAAGTACAGTTGTTACGGCCCTTTAGATGTGCAGACGTCGTGAAAATCTGTGAAATAATACCTCGGTACTATGCCACGCACAGCTGTTAACTTTAAAACGTTGTACTTATTTAAAAATAAAAAACTGTCATGTCGTTTGATGTGACATTCATTGTTCGAATTTTAAAGCTAAGGGTATTCTTTTTTCCTTTGAATAAGATTGGCTGAATGTAATTGTTTTAAATTCAGTTTCTTCTTTTTAAAATTAGAATAGAAGGGCGAAGGTCAATTTCGCGCGCGGCAGTCCTAGCTAAGCCCCTAGCTGACGATACAATAAAATAAGTGCTCTGGGACTAAACTACAAATTGCGAGAGAGCTTGCTCAGCTTAAAATAATTAAGTATCTTTGTCCGGTCAGGCCGTATAACTTTGCAATATAAAGACTGACTGTAGGATAAAGTCTCGGAGGCTGTTAAGTCAAAGATTCTTTATTATAAGATGTTTGAACTCGCGTCTAAAGTCATTATTATTCTGTTTCATTGTTATCTCTACGAAACGCAGACACTGTCGCCTAGATTTTATTTTTATTACGCTTGGATTTGTTGAATAAAAATTAAAATATGAAACTGAAATATATATGAATAAAATTAGTACCTTGGTACTTAGCGTTGTTGAAATTTTAATACAAAATTCCAACTAAAATTGTAGTCACGGATGTGAACGGTAAATGGGTCGTTCTTCTTTTTTATCGACAATAAAAAGACATTTTCTCGATTTATCGGATTTAACATCTTTAAAATTATAAAGGCAACAAATATTTTAAAACATCATATAAAGATGTGTCTGTAGAGGACTATTTAGTGGTTCTCTTTATCTTGGTAACATACTTTTCTTTGCAGGCGCATTCCAAAAAATATTGTGACAGAGTGGCCCTTTTCATCGGAGACAGCATTTCAATTTACCACTCTGTCACATAATTTTGTGAAAAACGATCAAGCTACGTTAATAACTAATTGAGGAACCGATTAGTATTTTGCTTGTATTTTAAGTATAATAAGATAACTATATTTTTGGACAATCAAAACATGAAATAAAATTCTAAAACATAACTTATCAGAAGCAGAACGAAGGACAGATCATTGTCGATAAAAAAGAAGAACAACCCAAATACATAAACAGCATAATAAATTCGGCACGCACGCGACCAATTTGGGTGTATTTTGTTTGGCAACTAAACCAGCAGACAGAGACACAAACCGTGGCGTTTTACACGAAAACAAATCAGGCAAGCAACGTTACCTAGTTTTGTACGTGTGAGGACACAGACTACGTAAGGACTAGACCACGCATTGTCAGACTACGTTTACGTTTGAGAAGGAAATAAATATTGAGCTGGAAACTTCTAGCTATAGGTACATTCATAATCTCATACCCAAAATGCTAAATTGAGTAACAGAGGATACGTTCAGTACAGCCACTCTTGCATCTTAAAAATAAATAGTTTATAAGACATGTTTTATTGACACGGTTAATATCTTGCGATCGATGTATCTCTGACTAACCCAATTGGGAATATAGTCGTGAGCTTGTGTATGTATTAGGTGAAAAAAGCTGTCAATTTGATATTACACATGATAACATAACATAAACAGCCTATATACGTCCCACTGCTGGGCACAGGCCTCCCCTCAATCAACCGGAGGGGGTATGGAGCATACTCCACCACGCTGCTCCAATGCGGGTTGGTGGAGGTGTTTTTACGGCTAATAGCCGGGACCAACGGCTTAACGTGCCCTCCGAAGCACGGAATCATCTTACTTTTTCGGACAATCAGGTGATTCAAGCCTGAAAAGTCCTTACCAAACAAAGGACAGTCTCACAAAGTGATTTCGACAATGTCCCCATCGGGAATCGAACCCGGACCTCCAGATCGTGAGCCTAACGCTCTAACCACTAGACCACGGAGGCTGTTATTACACATGATAATTATTGTAATTTCTCAAAATGATTTTAACGATAGAAACTCTCTCTCTCTCTATTTAAGAGCTGCGCTCTTGTCGGTGGAGTAACCGCCATTCCTCTCTTCTTCCCGCCAAAACCTTCACCTCCCGATACGACACGACCTGCACCTTCTCTTATGAATTTTAGGTGAAAAAAGCTGTCAATTTGATATTACACATGGTAATTATTGTAATTTCTCAAAATGATTTTAACGATAGAAACTCTCTCTCTCTCTATTTAAGAGCTGCGCTCTTGTCGGTGGAGTAACCGCCATTCCTCTCTTCTTCCCGCCAAAACCTTCACCTCCCGATACGACACGACCTGCACCTTCTCTTATGAATTTTAGGTGAAAAAAGCTGTCAATTTGATATTACACTTGATAATTATTGTAATTTCTCAAAATGATTTTAACAATAGAAACTATTCTCTTAAAATTCATTGAATTTAATCGCCACATTAAATTTCTGTATTTCTGACTTATTGTAGATTTGCTGAAGATGGCATTAACTACTTGGCCGGACAAATGAGGAGCGCTGAAGGCTCTCACCCGGTACAACGTTTAAGATAACAGTCCTGAGGGTGCCCAGTTGGGCGCGAACCTCGGCTCAGGGCGTCGTCTGCAGTCTGAGAGTCAGGAACAGTCTAGACACTTCCCAGTCTGTTTGTGAGAATGTAAGTCGAAAGTGCCAAAAAGTTCAGGTGGAATGCTGCAGGTAAGTTTGAGAGCAGCCACGTTGTCGCCTCGAGTGGCCGTGGCGTGTGAACTATGTCTTTGTTTCTGAGTGTCTATTTTGCCGACATGTTTATTTGACGACACGTTATAATTTACTCGGATTATTTTGCAGGTGTCAACAGTGGGTTAGGCGTGAAATTATTAGATAGTTAAAGTTAATTTGGGGGTTCGTTTTTTGTGGAATTCAACCTTATTATTGTAGAAGCATGTTATCAATTTAAAAAAATACATGCTGTTAGTCAAACGTAAACAAGAAAGGTAAGGAACAAGAATTTTCAATGCTATTTCACTTCTACGTATAATGCTCTAATTGGCCTTCTACTAACCTTTCTATTCATCCTCTTTCTTCTCTCTCCCAGAAAATAATAAAATAATTTAATAGACTAAATAGTAAAATGAATTGAAAAGAAAGCTGAACATTTGTATTTTCAACTTCTCAGTTATGAAAATAGAAGCTATTACAGTTCCTATAAAGCTATAAAATCGCAGAATCATGGCACCGGAACAATCTGTGCTCCAAGCCAGTGGCATCCTGGAAGCCATTGATCATTTCGACAAGACGACACTTGTTATCACGGCGTCAATCCGGTTGGCCTAAAAACGTGCTATCACAAAGAGTGGCGGGCTGACGGGCTGGCGAGGTCACAACCGCTGAGGGCCCTCGCCTTTGTTCAACTGGCAACAATGCCTCGCCAAGAGCTCTCCACCATACTTGTATTAGATGCAAGTGATGTTTCCCTGGCGCGGATTACCAGGCACGGACCTAGGTCCGGGGCAAGGCCGCTTTCTAAAAGGAAACGTACCTATTGGGCATCAGCCAAGTTCTTGACAATCATAACGTCGTACCGCTTTAATGCGCAAGTTTATTGAATGAGCAAAGATGCTGCATTGAAGATTTAAAGTAATCTCCTCTTTCCGATGAATATTGAAAATGCAAAGACGTTCATATTTGGTTGAGTGAAAGCACCCATCCAATATGAATGATGTAAAATGGGGGGTTGGTATTACTACGTGCCTGTGGATTAGGGTTCGGAGAGTAGTAATTATACGATATTTATACGGAACCCACCCCCGTTCTCGTGGTGAGAGCTTCGCAAGAAGAAAAGCGATATTGGTATTGTAATTTACGACAGCAATTTCGGAGTCAGTGAATTTTTTCGTCAACGTAAAATATAAAAGTCTTTGTTATAAGTAGAGACTTATTCAGAGGTGAATAAGTGGAGTCCGGGAGTACCTAAGTTGTTGAGAAAATTATAATTGTTTCGGAATTTTATACTAAACTTGGTTGCGTATCGACAGCGAATACAATCATTTTTTCTACATTCTCTTCATTATTATTTTGATGAATGTGGAGGAAGCAAGAGAAGTATGTCAGGATCGATGCAAATGGAATTGCATAGTCTCTGCTTACCCCGGTGGGAAATTGGCATGAGTTTATGTATATTCTTAATTTCTAAAATAAAACGATTTTGTAATGGCCTGAATTAATATATTAAATATGTTTATGTTGTTTTAAGTTGTGCTTTAATTATGTTTATGTTATAACGCTAGTACTTACAGAGCAGTGGGTAGGATCTTATAGACTAGATATTTTGTCCAGAATAGGTTCAAATTGACTAATAAAAAATATATACGTTATTCTAATTGGATTTCAAATTTTCTCCTAAGAGTGTCCATACACTAAACTAACGATCCGGGGGACGGGAGCTGTGTAATTTTCCAGTTTGTATGGCCGGATTATAATTTATATATTCGGGCACGAAACGGATCGGATTCGTACAAACCCCCGCTTTCGGTCCCGGAACACCCCGGCCTAGTAGTTAATGCCATCTGCGGTAAATCTACAATAAGTCACGTCAAAAAAAGAAAAGTTCCCGGAACACTCCCGGTACAGCCTCTGCGACGTGATCCGTGGTAGACCGATAGTGATAAGACCGGATATATTGCCCTCCCCCGATAACAGAAGTGAAGTGATAACGGAAGAATGTAGAAGTGTTTGCTGTCGCGAGCTGATTAGCTGTCGCTATGGCATAGAATAAACAAAACCACTATGTGAACAGTAACCCTCCGCCCGCACCAATTCGTATCGGGCGGCATACGGTAATAATGCAATTTTTGTTTGAAGTGTTCGGGGTGTGGCTATTGTTAAAGTAGAGTATAGAAGAGAGTTGTTATAATCGGATGAGGTGTAGATACGTCCTTGGTAATCTTTGTATGCTATCAAAATAAACGGTAAGTATTTACTGCAATACGCAGAAGTATCTCGGAAAATTCATACTACAAGAATTAGTGCGATCTTGCCTTTAGTACAAAGTCCAGTAAAACGCCGGAACAGAAGGGCTGGCTTTGTCCTATCGTTGACAATGGCGGCTTTTAGATCGTTCCACATGTTGCCGTGACATCGCTTCTTGTCAAACGGTTTCTGGGATGTTTCGATTGCTCGTGTCTTATGTAGTTTGAATATGAAGCAGACTTTGGTTGGTGGATTGAATGGATGTAGTTTAGACATGTGCATGCCAGATAAATTGATATTGCAAGATGGAAAAGTTTCTTAAAACTTCCTATTAGTGTGCAATGCTTTTATGTAGTGCGAATAGGTGTATAGTTATAAAATATTTATAACAAAGAAACTTTGCTCGAAGGAAAGTGGGATTGAGAAACTACCTATAGAAATAGTCTATATGGACTATCTACATCTATGGATGCGTTTGAAAGCGAGTGGTAAAAAGCATCGAATATGGTAGAGCTCGTTTTTTTTTTAAAAAATTGTCGTACTCGATCAGACTCTAAAACTTTGTACCTGCTAATGCCACATATATAATTTCATCTTTACTGCCAATTTTATAGCAACAGTCTCGAGTAATACAGGGTGACTATGATTCTGAGTTGTTTTCAAGTGAAAATTTCTGTTGGAAAATTTTAGAGTTTTTTTAAATAATTATTTTTAAGTTCTATTTTTACGACCGAAAATTCCACTTGATATCAACTTAGTTATGATCTGAATCATCCCTCAAAGTTTACGTTACGATGTCACTAACGCCCGGTATAACAGCATCAATGTAAAGGGAGGTAACGTATAGAGAGGCACGCGTCGTGAGTCGTGGGTCGTGCAATTGCAGGGGGCAGGTACTATCGAGCACCCGCCAGTGCACAAATAAACTAACGCGAGCAAAAACGACACTCCTTAACTCCTTTATTCTCCTTTATTTCAAGGGATTGTTGCACTAAAGTGCGGTTTAATTGCATGGTAGAACTTTCGCAGTTCCACACTTTTATTTGTATTCGATGAATTTAGATTCGATTTCTTTTAAAGCGTACACTTGAGAAATATAGGAAATAGAAATCCAAGCAATTCACTCGCCGTAGTTAGGTTTTTCTAGGAATTTTATAACTACGATAGTTGATATTGTAATTGCTTTGTATTTCTTAGAATTGTGAATTTTCATTTTTTTTATGTTATGGGCGATAGGCTGATCCCTTATCACCATCATATCCATCTTAGGACTTCGTATCAACAGTGGGTGCAAGTTGTCTTTGATTACTTGTGGCTCTGCCCACCCCATTTGGGATTACGGGCGTGAGTTTATGTATGTATGTATGTGAATTTTCGTTCATTTTAGTACAAATTTTAATAATGGAGTCAATAAAGTGGAAGCTTCCTAACTAACTTGTAATTTGCCAGAGACAGGTCCGATAATGATTTTTTCTTTTGTAGGGGTAGTTTAAATATCATTTAAAATTAGAAACATTTTGAGTGGCGCAAATAAATATATCAATTATATAAAAGAAGTGCTTGATTTTTTATTCGAACTAAAAATGGATTTAAGTTTTAAAGTAATTTTCTGAGTCTGTACGGTCACGAGTACTAATATGTATACACTTTGAAACCATGTCACATTAACATTTTTGACAAATTAAACCGTTTTTTATTAATTTTGTTATTAATTATTTAGTAAGTAATCAAACACAGACAAAATTAAACCGTAAGTCTCATTAAATGTCAAATATGATAGTGCGACAGGGTTCTAAAGTGGGTACATGATATTGCTCATGACTGTCAGAGACAGCTTCCAATTAGTAGCCCTAAACCGTTTTATCGTCTAACCGTTTGTCAGTCAGAGAGTTTCCAAGATCTTTTGAACCATATTTGATACCCGTTTTGAAATTTGCACAGAATATGCATATAATATAAACTTATGTACAATTTCCTGGTATTGGGTTAGGTTATATGCATGGTCTTGTGGTTGATTGAGGAGCGTCCTTTACGTACTTAGTAGAGGGTCAAGTAGGTATGAAGCCAACAATAGATGAACTGTAATGCTGTTTGAAATATTTGAATTGCACCAAGGAGTTATTAACTTATCTTAATATGTGCAATTTTCAAACAAGTCGAATATAACTCTTACTACCAATTGAGTATATAGTCGTGAGATTATGTAATATTACCTATGATGTAATATTTGCACGCTTGCTTGCAGGTTAGGTAAGATTACCACACTTAATTCTACAAACTATTACCACCACTACTATTACAATACAAACAATACAAATACACTTTATTGCACCAAAATAAAAAGAAATAATTACAAAAAGTCTCTTAACTAAGTACATGGCAAATGGCGGCCTTATCGCTTAAAGCGATTTCTTCCAGACAACCATAAGGTGAGGAAAAAGGTAAAAAAAAAAAAATTGAAAGATTGCGGGTACAAACTATGCATACAACTTAACAACAAATACATGCAAATAAATATATAACATACTTACAAATATAATATATACCTAACCTATATACATAACCTAGCATATATACCTACTTATATAAATAGTACACACAAAATACCTAATAATAAGCAACTCAAGAGATTCAGACGATGACACTTCATTATAAAAACAGAACCATTAACAATTCTTCCTTTAAAAAAAAAAAATAGAAGAAAAAAAAAAAAACAAAAAAAAAGGATATAAGAGTAACCTCGGAGTACATTCAAGACACAAAAAAAAAGAAAATAGAAAATCTATAAATATACATATATAAAAGCAGTAAATAATAATTTATGAGTAACCACACTGACGTTCAAAATAATAACGAAGAAGATTTTGAAAAATATATACTATTCATCTATTTCTTTTAAATTCTACATTAAAATTTTCTCATTCAGTGCTTATCGCCATCGGCCCCCTAGGGTCGAAAGCGACAAGGTTGAAAGAATTATTTCAAATACCTATAATCCTCACAGACGATGCCCTGAGCTGAGGCTCGCGTCTTCAGCGTTCCCCGTTTGTTCGGCCAAGTAGTTAATGCCATTTAGATTGCCATGCCATGAAGACCTGTAGATTATTTCAAGTTCTTATCTGCACAAATTATATTCTATTATATGTATTATCACTGTCATAGCAGCACAAATATTATTACCTAATTTAAGTTATTCCCGACCCGGATGGCCCCGGTGCAGTTTCTGTGTGCATTAGCCTGGAACAATTCTTCTGAAGTTGTGCGTCGTGTCCAGGGCGATACGTGGTATGTGGAGCGAGGGGTGTCTCAAAAATTACACAAGTGTGGTGTGTCCAGTGAAGAGCGAGGCAACTTGTGTGGCGCGGGTGCGGCCTTCGATCCTGTGGTCTACTCGCGTTCTTACATTTTTATTACATGTAACATAACATGATACAGGGTGTTAGTGACATCGTAACGAAAACTTTGAGGGATGATTCAGACCATGATTTTGAGTTGATATCAATTTTTCCGACAGGAAATTCCACTTGACTCAGGATTATGGTCTGAATCATCCCCCTTGGTATTCTTTACGGTGTCACTAACATCCATATGTACTTGTATGGCTACCTTTACGTACTTGTACGGGGTGTAAGTGACAGCATAATGAATACGGAGGGGATTCAACTCAAAATTTTCCATCGCAAAAATGTAGAATTAAAAATAATTTTAAAAAACAAAGACAAAATTAGGAATCTCGCGACGGAAAAAAATCCACTTGATATTAACTCATAATCGTGACCTAAATCATCCTCTCAGTATTCGTTACGGTGTTATTAACACCTTGTATGGTATCACACCTGTATGAAAAAGGGGTAGGCAAAGGTGTATTTATATACACCCACTCGTCATCTGTGTTTAATTCCCATGTGATAGGGGCCGAGGCATATCAGTATAACCGTAAATTTAATATAGAGACATGTATAAGGTGAGATCCCTTTATACTCCTCATTTGGCCGGCCAAGTAACCTACTTGGCCGGCCATCCTCAGGACATCCTCAGGAGCCTCAGGACACCTACCTAGGTGTCCTGAGGCTAATATACTTATAGGAAGTCAGGCGAAATAATCTTAAAACCTAGCCAACGGCCATTTCCCAGTTAATTTTATTAACGAAGGGGTTTTTTACAACCTAACCCTGTACCTAATTATAGGGTTTTATTTTGGTGGATGTACATATTATTATAAAGACTAAGGAGGCACCGTAAAAGTGCTTTATGGCCATATCTCACTAGAACACCAAGGTCGCGCTACCAAAAATTATATGCAGATGACACCTGAGGCCTATTTTATAAAACTTACAATATTAATTGTAAATTACAAGTCGTAGTAATTATATCGGGTGTGCATTACGGAGTGTGTGATGAGAGCTATTTTGCAGCTTTATATTAGTTACGCAATGAACACCAAATTTTCGTTGTACTTTACAATTGTAAGTTTTACGAAATAGGTCTTAGATTGCGCAACCAAAGAGACACCAGACAAGAGATATGCGTTTATTATATAACTACATACCTAATGAACTATGGTCCTAAGCACAAACACAATTATCCTACAGAAAGACACATTCACTCCCTTTTGTAATTTATGTATTTCACAATATCTATTAGTTTTGGACATATCGTTTAAATTGTCCGAAAGTGCTCAATGGTAAAATGCAATGCAATTTTGTTGTAAAAGGAATGAACCCATAGCAAACGCGTCACAGCTCGCGAGCTCCCACGAGACAATACCGAGCCAATATAACTTTTATTGTGCGCTATGATTTTTGAAACATTTTGCGAGATCACTTCTATAAAATTTGCAATTTATTCAGGGTACTTTGGACGAATTCGCGCTTTATTGACGTCTTGCGAGCTAAGCGTTATTGCGGACGCGGAAGATTTTTTTCCCATTGAATACTATCAATACTAATTCCGAAATTCTGTTCAGCGTTTCTGGCCACTGTATACTATGCGGATTTGTTCTCCGGTAGATAAATGATTTCATTATAGTCACCATAAAGAAAATGCGAAAGAAGTTTCAATAAAAACTTTCATTACATGATATATGAAATGAGATAGACGTTGTTCCCGAAATGGACTTTCCTCACAAAGAAAACATTTTACCTGTTTATGTTTCGGATGTTCGCGGGGTGGGGCCAGTAGTGCGGGTGGTGGGGGGAGATAAGAATCAAATAGATGTTGTTTCGCTGCATGGAGCTCTGTCGCAGGCATGCACGCGCCGCCGAGCGACACGTCTTGACACTTGATGGGAAATTACGATTGACACGTCCATGCAGCGACCAGCCGGGTACTCCACCACTCGTTATAAACAACACGTTGCACCGACAACGACACCCGATACACTCATATCTTACTCGATTTACCGGTAGGTACCACATTCCATAAAATATCAGTAACTATAAAACAAAATTTAAGCTTTAAACAAAAATTTAAGCTATTGAGGTAAAGTTACTGCTTAATATTTAATAATGACATAAAATATTATCCCAAAATATTTTCAGGCACTGCAATGGGCTCGTAACAACATAAAATATTTGGCGTAATATTGCGGTTACCTGCGACAAGCACTTGCGCGGTATTTTCAAAGAGATTTTTATAAATAATTGCTTTTTGTATTGTCCCGCTAACGTGTATTTCAACGTTGAAAAATTGTGGCGCAGTTTTTGTTAAGAAGTGCAGTGGAGTTGCAATTTAATTTTTATCTCTCAAAGAGCCGCAATAACTTCCCACGAAATGTTGTTTGTGAAAGTATTACTCGGTGAAAGATGAAACAATCAAAACCTCACGGACCGCTTACATTTTTCACCTGAAGTATGTTTCGGCTGACGTAACAGTCATGAAACGTATTTTGGCAGAGCGATAAGGAAATGACACAAAGAAAACAAACTACAGTCCGCTTCGGTCGAAAATTTGTGAGGGCAGCCCGCGCAGAGGAGGGCGCGGGAGCGGGCGCGGGCGCGGCAGCGGGAGATAGCGCGGATGTCAAACTTATTGGAACGATGTCATAGATCGCTCGTAGCGGATATCTATCTACCTTTGCACTCGTTCCTCTCAGGTTTTACCAATAAAATAGTATTTTCTGTTATAACATTGAAGGCGCCAAGTTAATTCAATTGTTTTTATTCTGTTGTCATTTCCTCTAAAATCGTTTAGGACAATCAAATAAACCTCGTTTCATTATGAGCGTACGGAGATGGAGATGAGTTATACTTTGGATGAAGATTTGTTGTTCTGTTCGTTTGAACTTTATGTTGAGGAAGTATAGCGGTGGTCAGACAAAGTTAGCCAGCAGTAAGTCACTAGAATAGACAGGCACTTGTAAGATTACTTCCACTGGTGTAGTTGGATCGATACCTGGCAGCATTGTATATTCAGCGGCCTATTTCAGGTTAGAATTGAACGGACACGCCACACGAGCGCGATTGACGTATTATCGTTTTGTCTTCGAATAGCCTTCCGAGAAACGATTTCAATAGACGACGACCCATTTAATTTAACAGACAATACAGAGTGCAGAGAAGCGATTTGTCAAGGGAATGAATTTTAACAAAGGGCTTATTCATTTGAATGGCAACTTGTTGTACGAGACCGTTTTAATTTCATAAGTCGTTTATCATAATCAAGAATGGAGGCGGGGGAGTGATTCCGCAACCCGTGTCACTGTCTCGGATGCGATGGAGGTAATGTCACATACCTGCTCGGACCGTTCGCGTGGACACGGCTTTACTTAATGCGTTTTAGCAACACTAATCGCCGACCTACGGCTTATAAAGGCTTCCCTATCATATTCTTATGCTGAAACATTTTACTTCAAATACATAATTTATATTCATAAATACTTAAGAATTCGATTATATGCTACAACGTTGGATAGGGTAGTATAATCAACAAAGTGCAAAGTGTTAAAATCTACGCGCAACAGTTATTTTTGATTCCAAGTAGTTCAAATCCAATGTTGTAGGTACGTCATGATATGACTGACTCAAACGTGTAGTAGGCACCTCGTCCACAAGGAAATGAATGTGAAATTAGAGAATGTAAGTAATGTAATATTAGGTACCTCCGTTCCTCAGGCTCACCCTGCTCAAGGCTCAAGAAAATTACAAACAGCCAAATCAAAAATTAAAAGAAAAACAAAAAAATATATTTCTAACTATGTTTGTGTTTAGTATCGTATAAGATACCTTTTAAAGTAAGTTTACTCTTCGACTCGACCTTTCTAATCTCGCTGTGTATGAACCATTTGATCTCCTTATCCAGTTCAAAGATTTTCTCTAGCGACTATAAAAGTTTTATTAGTTTTGGATCGTATATCGTAGAAGCCTCTTCCACACCATTTAGCCGTCGAGACACGGCGTAGGACAGATTCGAGTGGGTATTCACTAAATAGTTGGTGCGACCGACATCCCTAATCTAATATGCTCCATCCGAGATCCGATGCCGGACTGCAATCGGTCCGGTCGGTGGATGTGCCGTTCCGGTTTCCACGGCCGCGATAATGGCTTGCTCGGACCCTCTCTGACGTCAGCCACCAATTTTGCAAATCTTTAACTATGTTTAGCTTTTCGTTTTTGCTGCGGCTCTGCTAGAACCGTTTCATGCCAGTTACATACAACAATGTATTACTAAGAAATCCGCGATCTGTTTACGACCGATCTGCATGCTTACCCGCATAAAGTAAGTTAGGTTTCTAGGTAATTTGATTCCGTGAAAGTCGTCAAGCTTCAGTCAACAAATCAATAATTCTTTCTGCTCATTTGAAGGGGTAGCTCATTGGTTTCCACGCAATATCGAGCGAACTGTAACTGTAATGCCCTTTCACATACAAGTTGGTGATATAGCAAAGTTCACGATTCTTTTGACTTCGTATATTCTTATTATTAGTTTCTTTATTTCAGTTGATTAATAATAATCTTTGGACGATTTTGGAATGGATCTGGTTAACTTACTGATAGTTTTACTGAGTGACTTATTAGCTGTTTTAGAGAGGTATTTCATATACTTAGACATAATATTTTCAGATAACATATTAGAACATCGAAACTTAAAATATGTAACCTATTTTCAACTGTGTACCTAATTAAAATAAACGTAAATATTCTTTACACACAAAAAGAATAACGAAAGCTCACTTTCAAGTCGCAGGTTCGAATCCAGCACAGGCCTAAGCCAATGATTGTCGAATTTGTTTTCGAAGTCATGATTGGATCATAAATGATTATCACGCGCTCAGCGGTGAAGAAAAACATCGTGAGGAAACCCACATTCCCGAGAAATGCATTTTCGGAGGTATATGACCTAACCTGTATTGGGCTGGTTTTCCCTTCATGGGTTCGAAAAGTCAGAGAGGCAGTCGCTTCTGTAAAACCTTAAAAATCTTCAGGTTAGGTAAGTAGGCTCTGTGAAAAATCGGGATAAAGCTAGGGGGATGATTCTTCACACACAAAAATGGTTACACACAGGGTTACACACAGGTTTATAAAAACCCAGGAATGTGTAATGTTCGTATTGTATTATTATTCTATTCATATCAATAAGTAACGTGACGTCATCAAAAACAAGTCTATTAACTACAATCTCTCCAATATATACCGAACAAAACTTCATCAAAACTACTCGTATTGTTTGCCATAAAAATCCGTGATCAAATAATGAAGCTTGTGAATACACTGTGCGATCGTAGGGAGTAGGTACGTAGATATATTTGTAGGGGCCTTACCGATCGAAATCTAAATAATAAAGATCGCGCTCCCCTCCGTAGGATAGGCTTAGTCGTACAAAATTGGAGTAATAAAAGAGAAATGCCTGCGAAAGTTTCGCAATAAAGCCAACGAGTATCGACTGTTAAGAAGTAAAGAGTTCTCGAGTGCTGGCTGCGTGGGCCAAGACGTGTGCCGCTGATTCCTTCGCAATACAAAACTATTAACTATTAAGATTGAGCGCGCATTATAAGTTTTTTAATGGCATTTATTACAATAATTTTGAACTTTATGGTGTTAGTATCGGATCCGGTGTCAGCATAGAAATATCTAGTAACTCTACCGGACGTCTTTACGGATATTGTAAGTTTTTCCGACAATATTACCTATATATCACTTAATGTATAAGTACATACAAACGGTCACGAGTACTAATATGTATACCCTTTGAAACCATGTCACATTAACTTTTTTGCAAATTAAACCGTAAGTCTCATTAAATGTCAAATATCGTAGTGCGATAGGGTTCTAAAGTGGGTACATGATATTGCGCATGACTGTACATACTTAAGATCACGCCCATTTCCCGATGGGGTAAGCAGAGACCATGGAATTTCACTTGAAACGATACTTTCGCTTCTTTCACTCTCATCAAAGAGTTCATGACATTAAACACTATTCTCTGGTTTGTATTGGTTCATTTTAAGGTTTCTTATTTTTCTTTTGTTCCCAGAGGGAGTGCCTATGCCACAAAGAAACTTATTCATAAACAAATTAGGGCCCCGCGCCCCGTCTTGTTTCAAAGATCCTAACGTTTTTCAAGCGTTTCACGTTGAAATAATTACATGTACCCTGTGACGTACGAGCGCTATTTAAGCGGGCCCAAAGAGTAATGGCGACGATAAACACTTGCAATTAAACCATTGCCACACGACACACGACGTTTCTTTGCGCCTCTCTCTTAATGGATATTTGCGAATCGCTACGCTAGGTTCCAGCGGAGCGGGAAGCGGAATTTCTTTGCATATGAATGGATAAATAGAAGCTGTTATAATCAGTGGTCAATGACAGAATATGCTATCCCAATAAATACTAAAAACACACAAAATAAGCTCACGACTATATCGCAATTGGGTTAGCCAGAGGTATATTCATTGCAAGATGAACTAATTACCTCACCAAAACATAACATAAAGAGCCTATACATATACGTCCCACTGCTGGGAACAGGCCTCCTCTCAATCAATCGGAGAGGGTATGGAGCATACTCCACCACGCTGCTCCAATGCGAGGTGTTTTTACGGCTAATAGCCGGGATCAACGGCTTAACGTGCCCTCCGAAGCACGGCATCATCTTACTCCACCTCACCGAAAACCTCACCGAAATTTCTGTTAGACCAACGTGATAGGTGGTGAGCCGTATCGCCATTTGCAATGGCCGAGCCAACTGTGCTGTGTATATTAATGCTAAAGTACACCAATTTTTCATGTAATACTACCATACTAATGGGAGAAGGCTGAACACAGGAATTGAACTCGGGACCGCTTGGCAGTAAGCTCGTGGATACTCAAAATCAAGTAGTGTTATAGATGCCTGAGTGTTGAAATAAAATATCGGTACTACCTAAGTTATATGAAAGAATTTTGAATGCGAAAATATTCATGAAAACATAGTTTAGGAGGGGATTTGGTAAACTATTTGTAAAATTTCATATTGCCCCGGTTTTCCAGTTAGAATGTATAAGCTAGATAAAAGTTGATGTAAAATTTTACGTTACGAGTTACCACTTTATAACTAAGTTTTTGTTACAGCTAGTACCTAGGTCCCTGAATAATAATTGACTGTGACATAACATTCTTTATTAGTTTAATAACATTAGAAGAGATATTACCTCCCAGCTGGGCTGCGAGTACTTGAATTAAAAACAAAATGCGTATAATAGGGTAGTGTCCAACTACTCAAATCTATCTTCCTTCTATCCTGTGTGTTAAGGATCACCCGCGGTTCGCGCTGGGCAGGGATCTGGGCAGGTCTGTCGTCGCGCGCCTCATTTGTCCAAGTAGTTAATGCCATATTAGGCAAATCTACAATAAGTCATGTCAAAAGAAGTAAACGTATTATAAAGGTTCTTATACACATATGACAATGACCAACACGTGCGGCGCTGGTGCAGACGCGAACAAACATGTAACAATGCAAATTTATTCCGGCGCGGATTAGCTCATCGTCTACCACTCCACTGATTGTGTGAGCATCGGCCATTATCACAATGTATCTACTAGATTATGTTTGATTTGATGAAAACGATACTGTGAATATCCTATTAGAATCCGGCTAGTCAACGTTTAAACTTAACCATTCGTGCAGTGCTCTATTCACTCTTCTGATTCTACTAACAGTGTCAATAGAAGTCTTCTACTATCGTGTGGATTGCAAAGGCTCCTGTTCTTCTTGTATCGTGTGGATTGTGAGGTGAATTACCAACCCCATCAACCCTGGCGTCAGGGTTATTACTGAACCGCCATAGTCCCCTGACATGTAACGACTACGTACTCACATGAATAAGTAATCACTAGGACCAACGGCTTAACGTGCCTTCCGAAGCACGGATCTTTTTACTTTTTGGACAACCAGGTGATCAGCCTGTAATGTCCTAAGCAAACTAGGGATCACAAAGTGATTTTTGTGATTTGTCCCCACCGGAATTCGAAACATCACTCCGGATCATGAGCACAACGCTCAACCACTGGACCACGGAGGCCGCTCCTGTCATAACTCATGTAACGACTATGTACCTACTTACATTATTAAGCAGTAACTGGGAATGGCTTAATGTGACAGTAGAATGAGAGGAATGATTGCTAAGGGAGAGGCCGGGCCAATGTACTATCCATGTGCCCATCACTTTGCCCTGGTGTAAGCACTAACGGCCTCTGTGGCCCAGAGTTTGAGCACTGGGCTTTTGATCCGGAGATCCGAGACTATTGTGATATGTCACAATAGTTTTTTTAGGACATTACAGGTTGACCACCTGATTGTGCGAAAGTAAGATGATGATTAAGCTGTTGGTCCCGGTTACTACTTAGTGATGTAAGTGAGTAATCTTTACATGAGCTATGTCAGGGGCCTTTGGCGGCTCAATAATAACCGTGATACCAGCTGAGGTTGGTAATCTACCTCACAACCCACACGATAGAAGAAGAAGCACTGCTGGGCCAATTACACAGTACCTCGCCCAAATCTCCACCAACTCGAAGCCGTGGTGGAGTATGTTTCAATAGGTTGAGACGAGGCCTTTGCTCACCAGTGGGTCGTATAAAGTTTATGATACGTTATATTATACTATGTATGCAAAACCGAACCTTGCAGCCGTGGTAGCCCAGTTGGTAGAACGCTGACCTCTCACTTTGAGGTCGCAGGTTCGAATCCAGCACAGGCAAATGCATTTTCGATGGTATGTGACCGTTAGGGAAAACGAGCACAATACAATAATCTGTGTTTTCGCGGGTTGGAAGGTAAGGCAGGCAGTCGCTTCTGTGAAATCTTCAGATTAGGTAAGCGGACCCTCTGAAAAACAGGATAATCTAGCATTATCCTACTGAGAGAGACGATGCTACTCTTCCTAATGAGATAATACATGAGATATAACGTCATCTCTAATCCTACTACAGAATGTGGCTGTTAATAAACAATTATCCAATAAGTTATTACATTCATAAGTTCATATTTAAATATTTTATTTTTACAAAATAAGAATGCGATTTTTTTAACACGGACGGCCATGATTGATCTTTGTGTGACGTCACATTTCACAAAATAAACAAAAACTATCTGTCAGGTTTCTAGTTATACTGTTTGACAGTTTCTTTGCTTATTGAAATGTGACGTCACTGGGCAAAATGCCACGTGACCAACCGTTTTCGCGCGAGATTTGAAATTAATTAATATTTTTTTTTCTATTATATAAAGCTTTTTCAACAAAATAAAATATTTGAAGAGTTATAAAATAATCGTTTGTATTTTTTAAAATACTTATCCGAAATCTGTCAAGTAGCCAATTGTCCGAAGGTAATCGTTGCGTCGGAGGCGAGGGCAATTCAAACAGTTGGTCTCAGCTACTATTTACCAAAGTATGTTTTCGTTACAATGAGGCACGTTGGGGCGTAAGGCGGCTCAATAGTAACGCTGACTTCAGACTCCAGAGTTGATTAGATCAGTCACTGATCTCACAACCCACACAAGAGAAGATTAATTTTGTTGCTTGTAAATAGCACTCGTTGTTTATGAAGCGGTTTTTTTTTTCCAGTGCGTTTACGCGTCTCATTTATGAACAAAAATCAATTTTGCCCGCACTCCCCTCTTTAAAAAGGTCACGTGAATGTTACCGGAATCATGGCCCATTTCGCTGTGTTCCTATATACAGTGAAACCCTTCGTAAAGGCCAAACAATAGAGGCCCTTGCTTCTCCGTAATTTGGACGCCATAACTGGTACTAAACCGTTTATGATGCGGCTCGCGGAAAGGTTAAAATCGACCGGAACGGTCTGCACGTAAATCAATACAGGAAAAGAATGTAGCATTGGTAAATGTTTATCATTAAGGAATACATAAGTCCATACCATGATTTATAAAAGGAAATATTTATGAAACTTTAATGATTGCATCCATAAAACAAAAAAAAAAAAAAACTAAAAACCTTTCTCTCTTTCTCTCTTTTATGAAACAAATAAAAGAAAAGGCGCAGGCCGTGTCGTATCAGGAGGTAAAGAATTTGGCGGGAAGAAGAGAGGCGATTACTCCACCGACAAGAGCGCAGCTCTTAAATAAGGAGAGAGAGAGAGAGAGAGAGAGAATTATTGCATATTTACTTACTATTATTTTTTATCCAGATCTGATCACATCACTACGGCGCTGCAGAAGTCGTTTATATTATGATGCAAATAATAAAAATTACGATATGCAATTGGGCTGAAAATCTGATATCATTTTCTTAGCAGGCTAGAAAGAGATATCCATGAGCAATGTAAGTATTACATTGTATCTTGGAAGTATTTACCTAGGAAGTATTATCTGTGAAAACTGATAATCCCTGTTCGGAAAACGCGTGACTTCCATGTCACGGGTTCGAATCACGGCCCGGTCTCTATACCACTGAACTCGACTTGCATGAGTGTGGATTCATGTTTGGGCCATAAGCAAGGGACTTAAACATAGCTGGCTAAGACGTACGGTCACGGTCACTTTGGTACCATGTCACATTAACTTTTTTGACAAATTGAACTGTAAATCTCACTAAATGTCAAATATGTTAGTGCGACAGAGTCCTAAAGAGGGTACATTATTATTGCTCATGCATGACTGTACACCCCTGCCTACCCCTTCGGAGATAACATAGCGTCATGCCTGGTGATACTGTGTTTTGTTATGATGATTTAATCCCCTTAAACTATTAATTAGGTAAGTTTATGAAATATATTTCCATATAAATAAAACTCATCACATTTACGTATTATGTTTACTTTATCAAATCAGAATATGAAATAGTACAAAGCGTAAGCCCACATAAATAGCCTATTTGCTGATTAATATTGTACTTACTTACCTGTGATATTCAAATGTTGATAAAACGATTTGAATAAGCATTTCAATATCAGTATTACACTAAAATTTATCATTCGTTACGTAATGCATTGGATTAATTTATTATGTTGTTCATGTAAGGACTCCATATTATAAAAGAGATGCCTTTATACATTGCATCGCGGCGTATAGCGTCAAATTGCTACATTAAGGCATATGGATATAATCCCTAATGGTCGTCTGTTACAACATTATCCTGTTTAATAACCGACTGAACGCATTTTATACTTTTTTCACTAATCAATCAACAACCGTTTTGCACGTAGCGTCACATAGATGTGCAATCATCATAGACCAAACAAGGCGCAAACAAAATTCCCGTCTAAAATACACAGGTTTTGCATACCATCATCATCATCTCCCTAGCGTTAACCCGTTTTTCACAGGGCCCGCTTACCTAACCTGAAGATTTGACAGGTCCGGTTTTTTACAGAAGCGACTGCCTGTCTGACCTTCCAACCCGTGAAGGGAAAACCAGGTTACAGGTTAGGTCACATACCTCCGAAAATGCATTTCTCGGGAATGTGGGTTTCCTCACGATGTTTTCCTTCACCGCTGAGCACGTGTTATAAACATTTACAATCCAAACATGAATTCGAAATCAAATTCGACAATCATTGGCTTAGGCTTGTGCTGGATTCGAACCTGCGACCTCAAAGTGAGAGGCAAGCGTTCTACCAACTTGGCTACCACGGCTTCATTAGCAAAAGTAGCAGCAACTTGAATTCTGACGACCAATGATAATTATGAGTGTGAGCTTATCTAGCAAGCAGTAAATTTAGAAAACACAATTATGCAGGCAATCATACAAAACATCAGTAGAAACAGCGACGAAATTTTCAAGTGTCGTCTCTACTAATTCCCTAGTTTGCGCAAACAACTGGAACTGGCCACAAAAACTGTCGAATGGACGGCTACAATAAACTGGAGACGACCCAAATTGGCCGCTACTTGAACGCGTTAATAAAAATCGTGGGGCGTCGAAATTAAGGCTCCCACATGAGAGGTCATTAGGACCGAAATAGGGTTGTATCCTTGTATCCTGGTGTAGTAATAAGTCATGTCTGCCACAGGACCACCCCCTCCTCTCCGTCCCCTCATCACCCCGCGCAATCCCGGGCCATTTCTCGCCTGCACTGAAGATTATCGCCCAGTAAGTAAGATCAACGGTCAATTTAAAGGCCAGATGGTCAGAATTCCTAATGATTATATGAAAAGCCCGACTGAAACATAATTCGTGTTTTGTTTTCACTTCTTAACTTGTTTATTTCGAAGGTGATTGATGGATGAATTGACGTAACGAAAACGAACACAATAAAAATTTTCATTTTACGGGTGTTCCATTTTCCGTCCACCGTTATTAGTCTCTCAGACCACTGCATAAAACTTCGTGGAATCAACCGGCACCTCGCATGAAAATTCTAGGAATTGATAAAACCGTTATGACACGACTACTCGTAATCAGGCAATAAACCAGCCATTTTCCAACAGAAAATTCTATGTAAATACCTCGCACACACAAATCCTAAGCGTAAGCTGCAGCACTTTCCTGGGTCCCGGTATCAGTTCGGTCCATAAAGTACGCCCTCCCGCGCCCCGCCTCGCTCCACTGCGCCCCGCCGCGCCCGCTGCCTCTTCCGCCCGCTTTCCGCTCTCTCGCTGGGAACATAAGCTGTGCCATTTTTTAAAATGCGTGCTTCGGACCTAGCTCCATGTTATATCGACGCTTCCAAGTAACTTTTATTTTCTTCTATGTAGTTTATTTTGTTCTCCAAGTGTGAGGTGTGATAGCGGACGCTGCACTTTTATACAATTTTATTCTGTTCAATTGAATTTTTGCGACTGTGTCAGGGCTTTGCGAACTCGTGTTACTTTTGATGTCGTTAGTAAAGCTCTGGGAATTGCGTTGGCTCAACATTTATTCTGCTAATCTGAAGTTTATGCGGCCTCGGCCGATATGCAAGCTGTTTGTTATTCTATATTGCGGTTTTATTACTTATTTAGAGCATTGCCATACACGTGGAGCCTCTTTCGGGAGAAAAACAACTTGTGTATGCGTGAAATAAGTTGGACTGTTAGGGCGCGGTACACGGGTGATGAGGTGTGGAGAGTAAAGGCGTGTTGATGGTGAGCGCGACAGTATGCGGGTAGCGGTGTAGTTGTGCAGTAGTTGAGAGCGCGGCAGTCGGCCGCGGTCGCCACTACAGCCCGCCTCAAGTGTGGCAATTAAAACTTGCTAATGTCAAGGGGACTGACGAGACCCGAGTTTATTATTTTTTATTCTTTACGACGAAATAATGAATAAAGTCGCCACTTGACTGTATTTGTTAACATATTTTAAGCAGTGAAAGCTCAAGAGTCATTAAAACGAGATTTGGGTCTGTAAGCAGAAAGTTTAAGTAGATACTAGTCATCTCTTGCGGCTTCGCTGGCTCATGTAGAATTACTTTTGGCCTTATTACTAAGAAGTAAAGAACCCTTATGATATTTTTGTTTTGATATTTCCAGCTATACAATACTTGAAGGAGAGTACCTAAACTTGTGTGAGGTAGACTGCGCAAATTCATTAGATGGAGAAACGTTCGATTTATAAAAACGTGATGAAAAAACAAGACAAAGTAAATAAACATAGCGCAATATGCCGAGCACCTGCTCAGGTCAAAGTTTCATTCGCTGGAAAAAATATACAGTCAATTTGGCGTATGATCCTCAATATGGGTATAACACTCACAAACGAATACAAAAACCATGTAATAGAACGCGAAACACCCAAAAAACTCATTGTGGGCCATCAAGTGCGTCGTTAATGATTTCATAAAAGGCTTATGGGGCTCGCTTCCCGTTTCCTCCTGTCATATTTTTCATGGGCGCGAACATTTCGGAGCCCCTTACAGAAATATAAGGTAATGTCCCGAGCTGTAGGTGGCCGAATCGATTTCAAGTTATTATATAGCGATAGTAAATCTGGTGCGAATGATGGAAAATTTTGTCGAATTCTTTTGGCTTATTTATCTTCTTTGTGTTTAAAATGTTTTCCTAAAGAAAATAGACTTTCAGTATTTGTTAAGCTTAGGTAGGAACATGAAAAAGAGCACTTACAGTTTTCCTGTTGAAAGTATGAGCCGGTTTCATACCTATAATAAAAAAAAAAGTTAAAATTACATAATTATTATGAGCATGATTATGTAGTATGTAAAATAAATGTAAAAAGTAAGTATAGATAGATAGATAGATAAAATACTTTATTGAGCACAATGGACACAAAATACAGAGATAAGGACAGCATAATATACAGAAAAGCACAACAGGCGGCCTTATTGCTCATGCAGCAATTTCTATATTCCTTATTTCCTATTACTATGTTTCTATTTGTATATTTGATTTGAATACGCAAAGGAATCTTTAGTTATATAATTATAATAGTTTGATAGTTGGCTCGCCTATTATAGACGGCGATACGGCTCACAACCTATCATGTTGGTCTAACAGAAAGCTCAGGCGAAGCGTGGATACTTAGTTCATTTTGCTATAGATGTACCTTCTGACTGCCCCGATTTGGAAAATATGTAAAGTAATTTTGTTATGTTGTTGTATTATTTAATTTTCTACGTATACATTTACGAACATAACTAAACATATCAAAAAAAAATCATACACGTCGCGTCGTGCGTAGCACCGTAGCAAACTGCTACGATTTTTTTTATGTTTATAACGTAGATGACGTTACGCACAACATCTCTATTGGATTAGGCAGATATACATGCTTGTAATCCCTAATTTGGAAAGAAGAGCCACAAGTAATCAAAGAAAATTTTCAGAATCTATTGATACGAAGTCTTAATACGATGAACCCTATACATACATACATACATACATAAACTCACGCCCGTAATCCCTAATGGGGTGGGCAGAGCCACAAGTAATCAAAGACAACTTGCAGCCACTGTTGATACGAAGTCCTAAGATGGATATGATGAACCTTATGGTGATAAGGGATCAGCCTATCGCCCATAACATTAGTCCATCATGTTAGAGGACGCAATCCCTCTGTCGGTTTTTACGACATGCCCGGGAAGACAAGCAGCTGAACGTGTTCTATGTTTTTTATTTGCTCCCAGAACAGCATAGAAGCAACCAACCCCCCCCCGAACCCTATACCCGTAACAAATTGTCAAACCTTTTGTGAATAGTTTTGTTGGGCTGAAATCCTGGATATAATTTTGTAACCGGGTAAATAGTATATAATATGTATGATTAACCTTTTCAATATAAGAAACCTTTTTTTTGCGTTGCTTATTGTAGATTTGCCGCAGATCTGGCCAAGTAGTTAATGCCATCCGCGGCAAATCTACAATAAGTCACGTCAAAAAAAATATGGCATTAACTACTTGGCCGCACAAATGAGCAGCGCTGAGGGCTCTCACTCGGTACAAAATTTAAATCAACAGGCCTGAGAGAGAGGAGAGAGGAGTTGGGCAAGCACCCAACTGGGCACCTCTCTCTCTTGGGCTCAGGGCGTCGTGTAAGAGGATTATATGAAAACGTCGATCACGCCGGCGTATCGGGGTTCTGAAGTTTTTGTTGTCGCGAGCTGATTGGCCGCCTCTATGGCTAGGGTGATCGGGTCGTCAGGATCGTATAATACAAGAAAGCGGAAGCCTAACTACTACCTACTATATCTAATATGGGTTTGACTATCTATTGTCGTAGATAGGATTCAACGGAAGTTAATCACTGCATACATACTATCAGGTTTCAAATCAGTTGTGATTGCATTTTAGCTAGCATCTCAAATACTACGAATCTTAGTACCAGAATTCTGGATTAAGGATATTTTTATACCGACCGGGTTCGATTCCCGGTGGGGACATATCACAAAAATTACTTGGTGGCCCTAGTTTGGTTAGGACATTACAGGCTAATCACCTGATTTTCCGAATGTAAGATGATCCGTGCTTCGGGGCACGTTAAGCCGTTGGTCCCGGTTACTACTTACTGATGTAAGTAAGTAGTCGTTACATGAGCCATGTCAGGGGCCTTTGGCGGCTCAATTGTAACTCTGACACCAGTTGATGAGGTTGGCACTCCATCTTACAACTCACACGATTGGGACAGACTTTTTTACGATCAGCAAGTAATAATCATAGGTGGGAGTAAACATTAGAATAACAGGAACACCAGGGGGCCTAAAACGGCTACATTGAAACAATCTAAAAAAGCAACATTGCTATTTGACATTTGTAGACGTTGCGCAGTTACTTTTACATGCACAAATACAATATTGATTTTTTAGATGAATTGCTTTCATGTAGCCTTTTTAGACCACGAAGTCTTACTTATTAGTGAGTATACAAATACGGTTACTACCTATATCTGTGTGTGGTGTCTGTGGTGTCCTAAATAATAATAAATGTTTCTTTCTTTCTTTTCTTTTTTATATTATTATATTATTGAAGTACCCTCTCCGTTTGCCTCTATAATCGATTCTTCTTTGTGCAATAAATAATATTTATATTTTGTATTTGTAAAGCTTGTTACGAGCATTTTTATTACTCGTATAATACCGACGCTACACAAGAATATAACCAAAACTACAATAGAGTTTCATTTACCAGGGTGGTAACTATCCCCTAATGCGGGTAGCTAACCTTTCGGAAGGTACCCGGGTATCTCAGGAAGTGCCCCTCCCGCCTTCCCGCACCTCACTCGGAGGGGTCATTACGCAAAAAATAAACGATTACCTCACCAAAACGGTAAAAATCAACTCCCGCACACGAAAAATGTTCTATCTGAGTTTGAATTTGAATAGCGCTTGTTAGTTCTCTGTGGGTTTTTGGGTAGGTGACCTAGTAGTAGCCCTATGCTTATTTTTAGTGTCATCAATTACTTAACATTACTTACTAATTTTGTTACATGTTCTGTCGATAAAAATAATTTTGTTCCTAGATAAAAAATAAAATTACATTAATTTTATCTACTTATCAGAAAAATATAAAACCGATTTTAGGAGCTTCAGTAAATATACGACGACATCATCTTACGTTAAAATGCATACCTTAAGTCATAGGAAATAGATTATATTTTATGCATGCCAACAGCAAAAGACGAAAATATAAAAATATTAAATAAATTACCTAAAAACTCAGCTTACGAGAACTATTCCAAAAAAACTTTTCCAATTTCGAACTGACATTTCGAACAAGAATTCCAATTTGAAAAATTCAGCCGTTTGCGATGTGGGTTTCAAGTACAAATAAAGTAGTGCGGTGTCCGCGACGCGGGGCATATATCATTTTTATCGCTCGCACTCGCCCGCTTGTTCATTGCTTACCTATTGCACACGGACCCTGTAACGTGCAACTATTGGTCCACGACACAAAGAAATGTATTAAGTAATAATATTATTTTTATACTGTTTTGGGTCCAGTGGATGATGAGATAATCTCCTACGGTTCGATTTCGTAGTGTAAGTGTAAGTTATTTACCGATTATTGCGGCTCTTCCTATTCGAGTTATGTACGTGAGAAACTTTCCCAATCTGATTTTGGAGACTGCTCAGCATATGCAATATCCTGTAATATTTTCTCACCTCACTTACTCTTAAATTATTATCATGGAGTTTGAATTTTCTTCAATCACCATGGTTGAACAGACTAATAGGTATTTGATTAATCTAATGAATCTAAGCTGAATTCATATAATACTGACAAAATGTTTGTTTGTAAGGTAGATAGTTATGTAATCACTGAACCGATTCTGGGAATTTCCCAGTATTAGAAAGATGACGCTCTATTTTTATCGTGGGAAAATAAAGCTAGTAACATTTTCTTGCCTAATGCTCGCATATATTCGCGACACGAAATATGGCGGCGGTATGATGTTCCATTTTTTAAATATTCTCCGAAACTCGATTTGCAACTCATGGTAGAGTCGGGTCGGTATGTCGCAATCGTACGCTCAAGTGCAGCCGCAATTCTTTTTTTAAAAACGCCGTTTAGTCAACTGTGTATTGAAGATGAATGTTTATCGGTCCGCCATTTGTTCGCAAAAGGTACAGTTGTGATTTTTATTGATTAAAGTACTGCGCTACGCCGTATTTTTCCGTTGCTAACTCTTTTTTGTCGGCTCCAATTAAAATGCGGTTAGAGTTGATTTGTTGCGAATTCTTTGAAGTAATCATGTTTTGGCTTTGTTTACCTATATTGTAGGTGTAGAGTACATCCTTGAAGATTGGGTTTATTGATGTCAAATATTGCTTAATATCTGAACAAGAACATTATTGAGGTAATCTAGGCATCATACCTGGACTAAACTGTCTATGGGAAACTTAGTGTGGTTATTGGCTCATATACGTCCGTCAATCGGCATTAGAATGGAGAGCATACACACGCTGTAACATCAATTGCAGTCGTAATCAAGACATGTGTTGAAAGCTATATGATCATATCCTGGAAGACATGTAACGAAATTCAAGTCGGAATTCTACGAATTAACGCCCTCAAAAGTCACATCTGCACAGTTCAAAAACTGGCTAAAAACATTCCTACGAAACTACTGCACACATATGCGGTACAGCGCGAACTATTTAATCAACTCATGAAATATGCATTCGCCGAAATTCTGCCAGTCCATCAGGCGGGCCTTATCGACGACGACGCTTATCATCAACAGGTCCGACCGCCCGCTCGTGTGCTGTTATCTCTTGCTACAAATAGTCAAACTTACCCCTACATGTAACGACCTATTTACCCTTCTACCCTCACCGAAATTCAGCTCTAAATATCTTCAAGTTAGGGTGGAAATTCCAAGGTTTCCTAGGTCGGAGTGCGCCGCATAATCACGGATAAACGCATTGTCACAGTGTATTACGGAGCAGTCGCCTAATGCGCCTAATTCACGACAATGTAGACAAGTCGTCTGCACGTATGTCAGTTATTTTGATTCAATTGCATTGTCTCTATGTAATTGGATTCTCTTGTTAGGGTCGGCTAGTCAGCTTGGACTGTCAGCACGGGGTGGAGTGATTGTGATGTTACATAAGCTACCATGCTACTAGGTAGGCCTGTGTGTTAGAGACGCAAATTTAGCACTGTTGATATTGATTTCAAATAGACAGACAAAATAAAATACTCACATTGGGCATGCATGCATGCATGCACGTGATGGGCAAAACTACAAGGCAATTTCACTACACATAGCGTAGAAGTCTTAACATCTTAGGATATATTGTGTACTTTACACATCCTAAGATGTTGGTGAATAGCCGATATTGGAGAAGACATAACGCTTTTGACATTTATGTCAAGCCCAAGATGATAAGCAGCAGAACGTATTCCATGCTTTTATTCTCAGCAATGAAGCAATATTGTAATTATATTGATGTCTGTGTAAAACCATTCACTTCTAGGTACAAAATAACTGGTCCTTAGAAATACTGTACACGTTATTAGTACTTTTATGTTGTTTTGTTAGAGTTGATTGCTGGGCAGCATGTTACCTTTATTATTACGACGTTTACGAGAAAAGTCACTGATATAAATGGTTCTGTCGACTTCTGCCATACCGTTAATATGTCACATACTCTTAATGGTTTTGCTGCTGGTTGAGCATACACAGGTAAAGAGGACTTCAAGGTAAAGTGGTAACGGCCTCTGTGGTCCAGTGGTTTGAGCGTCGGGCTCACGATCTGGAGGTCTCGGGTTTAAATCCTGGTGGGGACCCATCACGAAAATCACTTCGTGATCCCTAGTTTGGTTACAGGACATTACAGGCTAATTACCTGATTGTCCGAAAGAAAGATGATCTGTGCTTCGGAAGGCACGTGAAGCTGTAGGTCCCAGTTACTAACTGATGTAATTAAGTAGTCGTGACATGAGGCATGTCCAGTTACTAACATCAGTTAGTAACTGGATACTTTCGGACAATCATGTGATCAGCCTGTAATGTCCTAATCAAACTAGGTATCACAGAGTGATTTTTGTGATATGTCCCCACCGGGATTTGAACACTCCGGATCGAGAGCCCAATGCTCAAACCACTGGACGGAGATCGTTAGAAAATTGCGTTAATAATTAGTCTAAATGCTTTTAAAAATATTAAATTATCTCATAAGGATAGGTCATAGAGTTCACAACCTAAATAAGAGAGGAAGACCTACTTACTTTGAGTAGGTAATATGTTTATTAAGCGAAATATTTAAAATTTTCATTATATTCTATGTAAAGTATATTTTACAAGCTTTTATTTAACTTGCAATGTATGTATGTATGTATGTATGTTTGTGTGTTCGGGTGGAATTTTATAACTCAATTTTAAGGCACTTGCCCTCAACCGATTGAGCTGAAATTTTGCATGCACGTGTATATCCGATGACAATGCAATATTATTATGACATGGAGCTGATCTGATGATGAAGTCGGAAGATAGCCATAGCAACTCAGTAATTAAATAACATAACCACATCGAGTTTGGGCTCATTTCATTCGACTAGATGAGTACTTTGGTGCTAGATAGTAACCAAGGTCTGATGATGGAGCCGGAAGACAGCCAAAGGAACTCAGTACTTAAACGACACAACCAAATCGAGTTTGGGCTCGTTTGATTCGCCTAGATGAGTACTTAGATGCTAGATGGTAACCAGGGTCTGATGATGGAGCCGGAAGACAGCCAAAGGAACTCAGTACTTAAACGACACAACCCCATCGAGTTTGGGCTCGTTTGATTCGCCTAGATGAGTACTTAGATGCTAGATGGTAACCAGGGTCTGAGAGGAAATCAAGTGTTTGATCAACCCGCTAGGTTTATCCCAGCAACACACTTATGGCGCTCTTTCTCGTTAATTGAATTAACCGAAAATATGCGACAACAAGGTAGCACAACTTTTAAAGACCTCTTAAACGCCTTAAGGGTTGGTGAACTTCAATCTGAACATTTTGCTATTTTAATGAATCGATTAAACAAAGAACCGACAGGTGAATTTGCAATTGAAAAGGCCCTACGAATTTATCCCACTAACCAACAAGTGTATGACCATAACAAAAGTGTTCTCGAACATTTCCGGGCTCAAGGTATAACTATCAACAAAATTAGAGCACAGGATAGTCTAGTAGATAGTTCTCGAAATAATGACAACGTGGATTTAAATAATATTATACCATCTGATATAAATAAGACTGGAGGGCTCCCTAAGGAGTTAGAAATATTTGTTGGGGCCAAGGTAATGTTACGGTACAATGTAGATATATCCAAGGGTCTTGTGAATGGTGCAATCGGATACATAACGGAAATATTATGGCCTTGCTTCCGGAGAGCTCAAATGTATGATACTGACATACCTTCCGTCCGTATAGACTTCGGTAAAGACGGTGTTCATCTCATTCAACCCAAGACTGTGCAATTTCCAGCAAAATTTAGTCGCGGCACTGCAGAAAGGAGAATGTTACCAATTATATTATGTTGGGCTTGTACGGTACACAAAATGCAGGGTAGTACTGTTGACCATGCCGTTGTATACTTGGGCTCGAAGCTCTTTGCCGCTGGTCAAGCATATGTGGCCTTAAGTAGGGTGAAATCGTTAGAAGGGCTCCTAATTGAAGAGTTGGATTGTTCAAAATTAACTGGCAAACGACCTTGCAATAATGATGCGTGAACGAGATGAACAGACTTAGGAACTTACAAGGTGAAAACTAAAAAGTATAAAATAAATTAAGGTAAAAAAATCTTTAAAAACAAGCTTTTATTTAAATGCGCTAAAAAGAAAAAAATAAACTTTTACACTATAACTTTACTGTCAACTTATAACATTTCAAATTCAACATATTTGACACAATTTATATGTTTTAAAAGCTTGTCGCGAGATTTAAGTACTCGTATTTACTTTCTTAGTTTAAAATTTTTAATAGGCAGGTATTTTAAAACTTGCTTTTAAAATTACGAGTAGGTACTTAAATCTCGCGACAAGCTTTTAAAACATATAAATTGTGTCAAATATGTTGAATTTGAAATGTTATAAGTTGACAGTAAAGTTATAGTGTAAAAGTTTATTTTTTTCTTTTTAGCGCATTTAAATAAAAGCTTGTTTTTAAAGATTTTTTTACCTTAATTTATTTCAATCAGGTTTAGGAAATAAGTACATCTAAACGGTCAATCAAACGGTCTTCAATACGTTACCCATTGCCCGTACTTCGCTTTATCACGGAAAATAAAAAATATAAACAGAAATACGCTTTCCCAGATAACCTTTGTCCAAATAAATTGTGTTGCAGAATGATTTAATGAATGGGCTTTGGTTGCTAACCCTTATCGACCCCTAAAGACCTTACCGCCATAACTGTCTTTTAAGGTCCTGTAGGTCAAATTTATAAAGGGCCATTTCTATAATTTTATCGTTTAGGAAAGCGTGACGCACTTGTAAAATACAATATAAACACAATCTTACGCGGTCGTTACCGACAAACATAAAAAGGTTTCTGAGATGTTAAGCGCATTTAGCGCATAGTCGTATAGGCATTTTTACTCGACTTTAATTATACGTTCGGTTATTATTGCGTATGGCAGACAAAGATAAATTATCCTGCGTGGATCATTATATCCAGCTGAAGCTCTCCTAACCAAGTCTCTGCCGCATCCGTCACACAATGCAGCCCGGCTATGCCACCTGGGAACTGGTGCAGAGGGCACTCGTTCACTATGTGAGATATGGTTTGATCCGGGTGACCACATTTACAGTATGGCGACTCCTTTAAGCCCCATTTATGTAGGTGGTGGTTTGACTTTCCATGGTTGGTCCTACACCGGTTCCGGCGGTATGGTATAACATAAGAATATACCGAACAGTCCATACAAAAATCTTATTCTTACCGTGGAACGCGTAAGTGGGAGCGAGACACAGTCCGTTCGCTCTCTCCCTTACTCTTTAGCGGCTTTCATCTATTTAAAACTAAAGTAAGACTCATAGGGTTGAGGTAGGCATCCGATACTAATTGGTGCGGGGCGAAGAGTTACCATTCTATGATTATTCTTTATTCTATGACAAAAGACAAACATCCATTCATTGTATTCCGTTAAGCATCTTCACCAATAGCTATAAAACCTTAACAGGACATTCACTTAGTCCACAATGTAACTGTCAATTGAAGAGTTGCAACAGTTTAAGGGTTTGACAACGAGTTTAATTACGCCTCAGTATGTACGGTTATTGCACGTAAAACTGCTACTGTACGCCGCGTAAAACATTACTGCAACGGATTAAGACGGATTCAGGAGGTTTGGGCCCAAAATTGATCAAAAATATGTCGATATAGGAGATACCTTTGCGAACCACAATATATCTATGAAAATTTAATATAATATTATGTAAAAAAAACCATATAGAATTGTTTGGAAAAAATGTGATATACAGGGTGTTAGTGACATCGTAACGAATACTCAGAGGGATGATTCAGACCATGATTCTGAGTTAATATCAAGTGGAATTTTCCGTCGCAAAATTAATGTTATATTTTTAGTTTTTTTTAATTATTTTCAATTCTATACTTTTGCGATGGAAAATTCCACTTGATATTAACTCAGGATAATCAGTTGAATCATCCCTCTCAGTATTCGTTACGATGTCACTTACACCCCATACAAGTACATACAGTAGCCATACAAGTAGGTATGGGTGTTAGTGACACTGTAACGAATACTGAAGGGGATGATTCAGACCATGATTCTGAGTCGATATCAAGTGGAATTTCCTGTCGGGGAAGTCGTGATTTTGCGACGGAAAATTCCACTTGATATCAACTCAGAATTATGGCCTGAATCATCCCTCAAAGTTTTCGTTACGATGTCACTAACACCCTGTATAAATTTGTGGTTGTAATACGTTTTTACAATAAGATTCCCATTCGGAATTTACCTTTGAACAGTTTTAAGACAGAAATTAAACAGAAACTTTGTAAAAAAGATTATTTATTATAAGATTATTGTTTATCTAGAAGATATGAGAGCAATAGCTGTCTGGGAACTGATATTAGGCAGCCAAGTTACTAAATTGTAAGTAAGTATAACAGTATTTTTTTTAAAGAATGTCTAGGGCCGTGTGTGTGTTAGAGGTTTTTCTTGCAGCTTCTTTTCCCCGGCTATACAGGTTATGAGAAGCTGCAGTAGTTTTAGGCGGATGATATGTTCGTTATGTAAGAAATGACGATTCAAAGTATAACTATGTTACCTACTGGATAAAGATATTTTTGAATTTGAATTGAATTTGATTTTTCGATAGCCTAATGATCATCTTCCTAGCGCTATCAGCCCTCGCGGCTTGAGGGCTTTGACCAATAGCCGTACAAATTCTATCCACGTAGAGAGAATTCGCTGCGTCCATTGGTGAAACCCTCGATATAATACGCGCTGGGCACGGCGCGGTTGCTGTACAGAGCCCGCAGATCCAAATATTTGTACAAGGGAATGGCAATATAACCTTTCGACTTGAAGGGATAACCAGTCCAATTATCATAATTATCGTTTGAAAATTAACTTGCCATCGATGCGAAAGGACTGCGTCAATTGCGTGACATATTTCAGGATGCATTACTAAAATGCGCCAGTCATAATATAGCAAGTATTTTGTAGGTACTTACTTAAATCATTTACAAAGACTCCTTTCTTGCATCCTTAAAAATGTAAACTGTAAAAAAGAGTGACCCATTTGGAACTTCCTCAAGCACTCAATCGCCTTTGAACAACTGTAACGTTGCGTGAGAAAAAAGCATTGTTTTATATCTCAATTATTTACCGGTTTTCTTTCCGTAGTATTAGCTTCAGGTCGAAGATAGATAGCGCGGACATTTTAAGGATTTATTTTTATTCTCGAAGAATGGCTTTAAAATAATTTCTAATGGGGTAAGTAATGAGGCAGACCACCAGCCCGGTGGTCGGATGACATTGTGAGGTACGCCGGAAAGCAATGGATGAGACTTGCACAGGACCGGAAGAGATGAAAGAGAGGAGGCTTATACCCTGCAGTGGGTGGACACAGACTGAGTAGATGGATAGGTAAGCAAAGCTAAAAGTAGGTAATCGGATAATATGAAGCCACTTATAAGGAGTTTTAAAATGGATGTTGACCACAAAACAGTAAGGTGAATTTTATATACTTACTTACCTTTTATCTATGATGTTGACGATGAAACGAAGTGCTTAATAACATTTAAGTACTTATATCCGAGGGTCAGAGGGGTTAATAAAGCTAAAATGTAGCAATGCGTCTAAAAACGCAATATTACTATTTGATATTCGTTAAAAAAATCGAAAAAAATCGATGAATCGATTCGTTAATTCGTTTCGTTCATTTTCCCTAAAAAAGTAGCATGGAAAATGCTGTACTGACAAGAGCGTGTCTCTTAAATTGATGATGATGATGATATTCGTTGACATTGCGCACTTTTACATACATACATACATAAACTCACGCCCGTAATCCCTAATGGGGTGGGCAGATCCACAAGTAATCAAAGACAACTTGCAGCCACTGTTGATACGATGTCGTAAGCTGGATATGATGAACCTTATGGTGATAAGGGATTAGCCTATCGCCCATAACATTAGTCCATCATGTTAGAGGACACAATCCCACTTTGCGCACTTTGCGCACTTTTATGCGCGCTTATGTCAAATTGCAATGTAACTTTTTAGATCAATTAGTTCAATGTGTCATTTTTAGACTTCCAGTTCATGATTAAACTTTAGAAAATATTGAACTCCAATTCTGGATTCATCTCTGACCGCATCCTCGCGTAAAACGTAAATGCAATGTCGCGTAAAAGTTGCTTTATGATTATTTGTTGAACAAATGTTCAACAGGTACAGATGTGTGTTCTTGACAGTAAGGGCTCTTTACTTAGGGCTACAAAGAGCTAAATGTTCGGCTAGTGCCGCTTTTTATGTTCCCGGAAGTGTAGAGCAGAATGAATTACTTTTTAAATTGAGACATGCTGTAAGCCTTGTACTCGTAGTTTATCATGGTTTTTATATAAGTACGCGTTTCATATTGTATATTGTTTTTTTAATTGACTTACATACATACAAAAACTCACCACCGTTATCCCTAATGGAGTGAGGTGAGCCACACAAGTAAACACACGCACCCTGCCACACATCCACACACCGCATGTATCAGCCACATATAATTTATTTGGTCAATAGTTTAATATCAATTCTGACAATGTAATACGCATAGTTACGAAACTATCTGGTTCAAAATCTCGACCGAATAAAAGTTTTCAAATTACATTTTCTTCTGTCTACTATTGTTAGTGGTCCTTGGTCAATGATATTACGTATGGGGGTACTTACCTAATCAATATATTAACAACAATTAGTTGTTAATTTGATAGACCCCATTAGAAGTATAGATATTTTGCCTTTATTATATTTGCCTTCTTTGTTCGCTTTCTCCACAAATAACAGAACTAAAGAAGTAAGTACAATTAATCTAGACTTGACATTTCGAAAACTCATATTATTTACAACGCTGTCGATACCTACTTACAAAGCGATTGAAATAATGGAATTTTCTTTCCTGCTCGCAGATACGGATCGGTTTCCTTTAAAGACTTGGAAATACAACCCTTCAATTGTGTAAAATAACAATTTTATTGACAATCCAGATGGTACGTAATACTGTTTACGATGACATAGGCATGCAATCAGGTTAAAGTTTGAAGTCACTCGTATAAGGAGTCACGCATATCTTATCTTACTAATATTATAAATGTGAAAGTTTGAATGTTTGTTACTCTTTCACGCAAAAACTACTGAATGGTTTTTAATGAAACTTTGCAATAATGTAGTTTATCCATCAGAATAACATATAGGCTACAATTTATAAAGATATTGTGTGAATTATCAAAAATGTGACGATAAGTGTCACATAAGTAGGAAAAAATCTACCATCTACGAGCAATTCTGGCATGCGCTGACAAAACCGTTACACATATGTAATGTATGATATGATAGAAAAGTTTATCTTAAATGGTCCTAGAAAAAAGCCAGGCCTATGATTAGGGTTATGTAGTGAATGATCTATATAGTGATTGATCTTTAGAGTCTATACCCTGAATTTAATCATTTTAAAAAATCGGAAGTTCTTACCGCGGAAACCGAAATCTACGCGAACGAAGACGCGGGCGGCCGCTAGTATTCTAATATTGCTTGACGGAAAATTGTCTATGGCTCCCGTCACGCTACGTATAAGTACAGCTTCATGTTTGTTAAGCAATCATGAAATGCAGTTTATTCTGGTGATCCAGATCACACACGGACATCCTTGAATAAAATAGGTTTGTAATACTTTGCTCTCTTTATTCCGCGCTCACTATTTGTGCAGCCAAGTAGTAGCCGACCGATGCCAATTTCCGTAATAGAGTTGTCATCGATATGCAATCAGCACGAAGTCACTTGTACACAGAGATACGTACACCAGTGCTACTGATTGTCAATATCTATTGGTATGATGGGAAATTGATGGGAGTCAATAAGGGTCAAAAGCATGTGGATTTTGTATAATAAGGAATGTTTGGTCCTACACATCAACGTAAATTCAAATACTAACATTTTTTCTTTGTTTTAGTATATCTAAAGAATAATTCCACTTAATAGCATTCGTTACAAAACAGTTTACAAAGGTTTAGTAAAAGCACCCACAAGCGCAAAGCACCCTCAAATACCACCTGTTTCCGCCGCCGTAATAGGAGCGGCCACTTAATTTTTTTCTGCAATCACCGCTACCATTTACCGCCGTCTTGCTCCGAAATCGATACGCACCGTAGTGGACACTACATTCATTCGAGACACCTTACCAACTTACACAAACCCGCTTCCCCACCCTTAAACATTCGCCCTTAAAGACCAGATTCATCTGCTCCAATCGCAGTAAAGTTGATTAAACGGGCCAGGATACTTTTGCAGTTTCTTTGGCCCTGACTCTTTGGGTTAGGGTGTATATTTCGTGGTTTTATGGGTGGTTGAAGTTGGTCTGCTGGCACATTTTGGGTGATCGCTTGGAAGGGGCAAGTGCGACTGACAGTAGGTCGATTAGCGAAACGAGATACGGGTTCAAAGACTAGTGACAATCTGCTGTGTGTAGTAGAGCACCTCGGTTTGAAAAGCTAGTAAAATAATCGTACAAGGACGGTGGAAGGCTGATATTGGAGAATTCTCCTCTTCTCCTCTCCTCATTCCTCTTCTTATTAATATTAAGTACTACTACTCTAGGGAAACCTATAATTGGCCTATGTATAAGCACCATTACCACTGTTAAAATTTAATTGTAAGCTGTTGGTTTTCTCAATAAACAATAAAATAAAAAAATAAATAATGACACGGATTGACTTTAATATTAAAGTGCTTATATTTTCATTTTTCAAGCGAAGCGAATACATTTTCCATCACTTAGGAAATATAGTGGAAACAATGCTATAAACAATTAATTGTGTATGCTAGTTTAATGACATTTCTCTATTTTTATGAATACTTATACAATTACGATGTCAATTTGCGATTCCCTATTAGTGTTTTGTACTGATACTGTTATTAACTTTAAGAACTTTTTTTAATGTACATGATGCAAGTAAAGAAATGAATGAATGGTAATTTATTTAGCCAAACATAAATAAAATAGTACACAAAGTTTCTATGAATATACGCGACACTATTTGAATATAGAGCGAACATTTTAATGACAGTAGTTTCTGTATTTTCCTTAATTTCAATTGGATGTAAGAAACTGTCTCTTTCAGGAAAATATTATATAATGAGGAAACTTTGCTGTGCTCGCAAAAGAAATTCAATGTGTGTGAAGTTCATTATCTACCCACAACATGCAGTGTGGGAAGTATGATATTCATATACTTTTCGTTTGACAATTCTTTTTTATCTTTAGACTATTCTTTGCGCGTGGGTTGTATAGACGTTGACCTTTTGGTAATGATTATCACACACCTTAATGTTTGGAGTGGAACCCGGAAAAAAGTCTAAGAGTTGTGAACCTAAAATTGTTGGTAGTCCATACTGTACAGTCAATATTACCGTCCACTGCCTTACCTAACCTTGCTATTTTTGAGTTGATATTACAACTCTATATTATATAGGTACTATCATCCAGTTTACGTAAATATGCCACCAAATTTCCGACTCTTCTTTTCCTTCTGTCGTGTGGATTGTGAGGTGATTACCAACCCCATCAATCCTGGTGTCAGGGGTATTATAGAGCCGCCATAGGCCCCTGACATGACTCACGTAACGAATACGTACTTAAACCAGTAAGTAAGAAGTAACCAGGACCAACGGCTTAACGTGCCTTCCGAAGCACGGTTCATCTTAATTTTGGACAATCAGGTGATCAGCCTGTAATGTCCTAACCAAACTAGGGATCACAAAGTGATTTTTGTGATTTGTCCCCATCGGGAATCGAACCTGGGACCCCCAGATCGTGAGCAATGGACCACAGAGGCCGAAAAATTCCGACTTATGATAATAATATAAAAAGGCGGTTCTAGGAGTGCTACTTACATTATATATTTATCATCATCGCTAATTTAAGAACCACGCTCTTGTCGATGTAGCATTCTTCATGTTACTTTCTCTTTCTTTCTTTTGTTTTGTTTTTTATTTTTTTATTTTACTTTCTTTTTTCTTTTTCTTTTCTATATATTTATACCTAACATGAAATGTAATATAATTTATGAGGTTAGGTTTCGTGAACACATCTACTTATTGTCGCCTAACAGTCTCAAAACATGAGATAAGAACATTCTTGACATGTTTTTATACGGCATAGAGTTATAAAATAGCGGTGCCCTATTAGGTGCACGCTGCTACATTATATTTTATTTAGGTGTAGTACCCACAATACGTAGGTGAGCAATAAATATAGCAAAGAGCGTGTAAGATACAATAAAAGTGAATTATTAGCACAAAACATATTCCTCCGTAGCTGTATTTTTATTGTGCCCCACTCCAATGCTACTTTTTGTAAGGTGAAATATTTTGAGGTCAAATTGTACGTGTTTGTTATAGTTTCTTCTTTTAGAAAGATGTTATTGATCCAGTGTCGTGGTCTAGTGGTTAGAGCGTTAGGCTCACGATCTGGAGGTCCGGGTTCGATTCCCGATGGGGACATTGTCGAAATCACTTTGTGAGACTGTCCTTTGTTTGGTAAGGACTTTTCAGGCTTGAATCACCTGATTGTCCGAAAAAGTAAGATGATTCCGTGTTTCGGAGGGCACGTTAAGCCGTTGGTCCCGGCTATTAGCCGTAAAAACACCTCCGCCAACCCGCAGTGGAGCAGCGTGGTGGAGTATGCTCCATACCCCCTCCGGTTGATTGAGGGGAGGCCTGTGCCCAGCAGTGGGACTTATATAGGCAGTTTATGTTATGTTATGTTATTGATCCGGGTATATTTTGGGTGGGTAGTGTGCAATTGCCATCCTCTTTCTAACGTTTATCTGGTTCGTATTCAGGAGTAAGCTTAATCAAAAAGGTTAATATCTGACGCCATTTTTTACGGTAAGTAGCTATTTCCATCTGACACGTTATTCAGGTTAGGTTACTTGCTAATGAAAATATATTTTCTCTAACACAAACCTTGAGTATCTACGTATACCTCTAGAATAAGCTCATGGAAGATCTAATATGGGTTTACGATCACGATTACAGATCACCATCATCTTCCCAGCATTACCCCGTTTTTCACAGGATCCGCTTACCTAACCTGAAGATTTGATAGGTCCGGTTTTTTACAGAAGCGACTGCCTGTCTGACCTTCCAACCTGCGAAGGGAAAATCACCCCAATACATGTTAAGTCACATACCTCCGAAAATGCATTTCTCGGGAATGTGGGTTTCCTCACGATGTTTTCCTTCACCGCTGAATTCGAAAACAAATTCGACAATCATTGGTTTAGGCCTGTGCTGGATTCGTACCTGCGACCTCAAAGTCAGAGGCGAGCGTTCTACCAACTGGTCTATTCAGATCACTGTAAAATAAAAAAAAAACCATAATAAAGCATAATAAGTCGTGGTCCTCTGATTACGTATGTATATATGGAAACTTATTGAAAATGCGCAAATGCACGTCTAAGGTAATTCAACCTATCTCTCTCGCGAGTCACGTTTGCATTATCGCTTAGAATAGGTCCTCCAACTTGCATCGCCCTTAGTAACCGCACACTATTAACATGTAAATGAGTGCCTTGTCTGTTCGTAGAGAATGCGTGCCCGACGATAGCTGTAATCAGCAGCTGATAACACGGTTTACTACCACTTCGGTTATACGGCGGCATAGATATATGGCCACGTTTTGACCCATACCTGGCTCGTGTGATAAGAGCTAGGTACGCTGTTTCCTCTTCTATAGGCTGATTGTAGTGCGCGTGCGTAGTCAGGTCACATGTCTTCTGCTATCATTGCCTATTATCACATAATAGCAATACGTATCTCTAGGTGCTTGTCTTGGCAATTCTAGAAGATTTTAGTAGCTTTACATAGGTGTTAACAAATACACTCCATTGGCGAGTCAATGACACTATGGTTGATGAGGTTGGTAATCCACCTCATAACCTACACGATAGAAAAAGCAGAATATTAGAATAAACTTTTTTTTGAAAGTCAAAAATTATTAGATTATGATTTTTAGGACTGTGTAACATATATACATTACTCCCTAACTTTATCAACGTGTCGTTATATGTATAAGTAAGTGTTTTCTTCTCTAACTTCCAAACTCTTTCAAGTCGTGTTAGGTACCTACTTATAAGTTTAAAATTAAGTTTCTCAATAAATATAATTTCTTGCGCACCCACAGTGGTGGCAGCGGCGGCGTCTAAACAGAACACTATTAGTTTCTGTAATTGCGACCCACTAGTAAGTCTAGGAACTTGGCAGAGCTGTCCCAAGTTGCAGATTATGCTGAGAAATAAGCTCACGTCTATGCTTCGAGCTGGCAATCTACTTCCATAACATAGTTGATTGCTACCCACTTCATAGACAGGAAGGTGGAATTATGTGGCGACTGGAATAGTGACATCTAGTTCATTTTACTTAATGAACTCAGCCGCTGTTGCGACTCGCAACGCTTGGTAATATAAGATATTGATTGTATATAAAATTCAAAAGCGTCCTGAAACTTACCTAAAAATACTGAAGTAATTCCTTCCTGGCTCTAAAGCAGATTTTTCCAAGGTCGATGCAATTTTGAGAGCCATTTTTTTCTAAAGTCTAAGTAGGTTAAGAGAACCAGGTGTTTACCTGCAAGAAAACCACATAAGTACTCTTAAGCATAGTACTCCTTATTATAAAAGTAATCTGCGTAAAATATGATTATGATCATACCCGGATTATAGAGGCTAAGGCTAATTATGGTAAAGGGTGCTTAATTCTTATAAATAATTATAGAACTTCAAATAATAGGTCTTAGTTTGAAACGAGGTCTCGGCGAAGTAGCCAGAGAGAGACGAATAAAGTGAGGATATTTTTAAACTTCAGAAGGTAGAACTGAGTTTTCGTCAGGCTTTGCAATAAAGACAAGCAGACATGGACCGCCCAGAACGTATTGACGGGTAATAAACGGTCCAAGTTGGTAAAGTTTGCACATTTATTTATAATAATTACGCAAAGGTATTCGCCCACAAAGCGCCACAGTTCGGGGGAGGACCCATTCATTAATTATTGCGGTTATATTTTGGATCGTTCCATAGTGGCTGGCAATAAAATTATTATTTGAAAAGAAAATTTATGACGTTGCAACCACACGCGCCGTGGAATACAATGATTTTGCGTACGAAGAGGGTCGTAGGGAGTAAAGTATAACGGAGTTATAACGATCTCAGAGAGGTAATTTAACTTGAAGAATAACGTTTGATTGAAAATTGTGCTCATCATTCTAACATTAGATGTACGTTTCCTTCTATATGTTGAAGCTTGTAATTTGCCTTGTGTTTACCTTTGTTACCTGTTTGTAAATTAAGTTAAACTCTCCAAAGAAAAGAAAAATCCTAATTATGGTAAATATTATATTATATGGCATGACAGAAACTTTATAGATGTATTTGTATTGATAATGACATGTTATAAAACAAGTATTATCTTCTTCTGTCATATATCCCCCATATTTTGACAGAAGTATGTTTCTCTTTCCCTTTACACCCAGGTGTTCTAATTAAAACAGCTTCCGCTCTGAC